>NC_052238.1:13504491-13840919 GCF_013401445.1 Tripterygium wilfordii | reverse complement strand
CGGATGGAGAAAAGTGATGCTGTTATAACAAGCTTGGCGGTTCTAAAGGTCGATTTGGATCTGGATCCGATCGGCTTGAGCACTGCGATCTCGATCTGGGCAACGAGTTCCCTCGATTTTATTTTATTTTTTAAAATTTATGAGCTTTCCACCTCAATTATCTGCACGTCGTTATGTTTTTTTAAAAAATACAAGTGGATGCCATGTCAACATTTTTGTCAGAGTCTACACTGAAAAACTGATTCGGGATAGAAATAATATGCAAAACAATAGTTTGATGATAGAATGAAGAAAAAATAGTTTAAGGACAAAATAGATAAAAATGTGATAGTCCAATGACATATATAATATTTTAATCGGTAAAATGACTAAGGTTGAACTCAATTAAGTCAGTCAAACCAACCTTCGGCTTCTCATTGTGCAAGACGAAGCGCTAACCCCAAATCGACATTGTCATTCAGCAACTCTCTAGTTCTTCATTGTGCAAATGCAATTGAAGCCGTAAATCCCAGATCATCTTTTCTCCATTGTCAGTTCGTCTCAAACTAAAGCAAATCAAAGTTTCAGAAAACATAAAATGTCTAGAAATTCAAGTGAAAAACTCACCAATTATTAGCTCTTCTCCTTTGTCCTTCAGCAACCCTCGATTGTACAAAGATTGCAATGAAGGGAAAGCTTAAGAAAAGGCATCGGTTAGATAGAGAGAAGGCGTGGAGAGAGAGAAAGGGAAGAAATGGTGATGTGGTGGGCGGTTTGAAGAGAAAAGAAGGAAGAGCCGACAGAGAGAATGTGAGGACGAGAGAGAGAACTGTTAGGGATTTTTTGTGACTATGGTAGCCATGTTAAGGATTTTCGGGTCACCCAAAACCCACCTCGGAATACCTGATAACCTGGTGACTCGAGACCTGGTAACTCGGTTTCCCTTAATGGGGTTATCAGACTGGGTTTCCATCTTTAAAAAATTATTGGGTCGGGTCAAATCCGGTCGGATATACACCCCTACCGGTAACCTAACAGATTTCATTTCGGGCCCAAGTTTTAATGGATGGACAAAACCAGACTACCCAAAATGACAGTCTAGCTACAAAGGCCAATATCCAAAGGTTCACCGTTGAAAGTAACCAACTCTCACACTTGTCGCCCATCACAATTCACTTTACTTGATCCAACCATCTAGGTCGAGAGTGAAATTATCTATGGGAAATTTTATCTGCACACCACAAAAGTACTATCTTTACATCACTTTTTGAAAAAATTATAAGTATACGCACAAAATTATAGTGAAAAGACCAATTTACCCTTATCTTTACATCACCTTTTGAAAAAATTATAAGTATACGCACAAAATTATAGTGAAAAGACCAATTTACCCTTTAGTAGTAGATATTAGATAGAAAGCTATTAAGTTTACACACATAAACAAACTCACATTCCTTATCAATTTTTGCACTCCATAACTATGGATTATCGCTTAAAAAAGTAGACAAAGATAAAAGAAAAGAGGAGAAGAATCAGCAACAATAACCGGTGTTTGAAATGTCGAAATCGTATCATACCCATGGCCGACCGGTACATTAAAACTCTTCTACCACCCTAAATTAATTCTATACTCATAAATCCTAAATTACTAACTTATCTCTCCAACGTCACTTTCAAATATGCTCTTGCAGCCGGCTGGTGCACTTGTTCGTATCCTTGGTTTTGGCTTCGACTTTTTCATGAGGGAGATCCACAAGATATCAAGCGAGGGTGAGGGAGATGGGATGGGGGGAGCTGCAATCTATATTGCAACATTTATTTGAAATGATTTTAATCTTAACCATCCCTTTCATCCAGCGGTCTTAAATAAAACAAGGTAAACACACTGAAAAAAAAAAAGAAGAAATGAAACCCTTGGGTTTCCTCCTCTCTCTTCCCCCTCCTCTCTTCCCGATACCCCCTTCCAATTGCAATCCTAATCTCTGAATCACAACAATGACTTCTCTTCCAAAATTGAAGCAAAAAAGGGGTAAGTTTTCTTCTGTATCTTCCTCATCGAACATAACAAAATTACACTACAACAGGACACCCCACTCAAATATCATCTAAGTTTACATGACTAAACATGATTTTGTTAATTTTGTTGATGCCGATGTCAGAGATGGTCTCAATAGATTGTCATCTCCCATTGCTAAGGGAACAATATCTGCAGGTTCCCTCTGAAGTCATCTATAGATCAACATATCAAAAAAAAATATTTGTTTTCTCCCCAAATGAAGCAAGGGTATATGTACATATATTTTATTAAAAAGAAAAAGACAATATTGCTGAAACTCAATCTGCAGCTTCCTTGACGAAATTTATGGAAGCAGTAGTGAAGCTCGAATCAGATCAAGAGGATGAGAAATTGAGAGGCTTGAAGATAGTCCACTCCGGGGAATTTCAATGGACTTGGAGCCAAGGAGTTTAGATCTCAAATTCTCAATCGAACAAAGGAGAGAGAAGAGTTTGGGTATCAATCGTTGGATGAAAGGGATGGTTAAGATTAAAACCATTTCAAGTAAATGTTGCAATGTATATTGCAGCTCCCCCTATCCCGAGGGAGATTGGGGATGGGTTCCTGCAGAGATGAGAGAACTGAGGTGGAATTGTAAACTAGGTTTTTGTCTTTTTGTCTTTTTTGATTTTTCATGTTTTATTTCTTTAAGTTTTAAAATTTTAATTGTAGGGGAGGATAGCCTTGTTAAGAGAGATGAGAGTCTTGTTGTAGGAGAATTTTGGTGTAGACTTAGTATTTTTCAATGGGTTTTCTAAGTACGCCCACTCTATTTGCTATATAAACCCACCTATACACATAAACATTGATTTGACCCACTAAAAAGTTTTGTTGACACTCAACGTTTGTGCGTGTACCATCTTCAATGTAGCTTTTTAGGTTATTTGACATGACAAGTGCTAAATTGTTTTGGTGGAATGAAATGAAAATTTTAAAATGGCAACCATTCATTTTATCCAATGATCCCTCAAGTGACACGTATCTCTCCCATTTTCTCTGCAACACCATCAACAAGAAGTCATGTTTCTCTCTCCTCTTCCCTACAAGGCTGCAACACCACCAACACCCATTCTCTCTCCTCTTCTCTGCAGTTTCGAAGGCAGAAAGCATAGACAAGTTATTGTGGGTGAGATCCTTGGCTTCAATATGAAACTCATGTCTGGCATAGTCATCCAATGCTCAATCAGTGCTTCTTTATCTAATGCAAAAAAGTTCAGTGAGTTGTAAACACGAGTCCACTCATCATCACTAGGCTAGGTAAAAACCAAATATTTTTATAAAATTCAATAATAAATTCGAAACAAGTCCCAAAGGCTTAAATATGTTTTGAAACCTAATTCAACTAAAAGATTAATTACTAAATTAAAACAAAATTAAAATAAAACATGTGAAAAAGTCAACTCCGATCCGAGTTTTGACTGCAAATATGAGGCCCTGAACGAACTCAGATGACCAAAACAGAGCTCGTCAAATTACTAAAATACCGGCTACGTCCTTTTTTAATGATGACTATGTCTTTTTTGTATTTTAAACTTTTTCCTCTCCAATTTTATGCAGAGCCGACTAATACGACTCGGACGACATAATTGAATGAGTGAATGTAAACACACACTGATGGTGTGCGGATTAATACTCATCAATTATTATTTTATGACTCTCATTAATTAATCATTAAATTGACCACCATTTTTCCAACAATTTTGAAGATGTGTGACTCTTAGGTATCTATCATAGGTGTTAGAGTGGGTCTAAATGAGGGCCCCACACTTTATGCATTGTACACACACAGAATATATACACATTGACACACGTATCTACACTGATACATATGGGCTGAAGTGATCACATCATAGGTGTTAGGGTGGGTTTCTTTAACAACACCCTTTTCAATTCAATATATAAATATAATTTTATTTTTTATTTTAATTAAGGATTAATATGTCATTCTAAACAAACATATTTATAGGGGTCACCATTTGGCCCGTGGGCCTAGGCCCGACCCGGCCCGAAATTAAAGTGGGCCTGGGCAGCCCGACCCAACACCTTTGGTGGGCCTGGGCAGCCCGACCCAACACCTTTGGTGGGCCTGGCTCCATTTTTGGGGGCTGGACCAGGCTAGGCTAGGCCCGAAGCCCGACACCTCGGGCTAATTTTGATCGGGCTCAAGCCTGACTAGACAACATACATTATATATATATATATATATATATATATATATATGTATATATAAATGTAATATACACGTATATATATTATTGCAATGTATGTGTATATATATATATACATATACATATACATATATACATATACATATACATATACATATACATATATATATATATATATATATATATGAGAATCATATTTGTGAACCATGTTTGTGAACTTTATCCACAACCATTGGATCTGATCAACGGTGCAAATGAAGTCACACTTTTTACCCACTTCTAACCAGACTCTCACTCACGGGTTCAGCTCCTTCGTTCCTCTTCGCGACAAATTCCAGAAACAAACCCGACCTTCGTCTTGTACAAATCGACATACCCATTTTGTCAACTACTTCCTTCGATTCACACAGTAGAGACTTCCCTTTTGTCCTCTCGAATCCACCCTATTCTTGCGTTGTTCATTTTGTAGAGCCCCAAATTGAAGACCCATTTTTGTCTCTCCATTCGTGAACAAATCAGAGCTATATCCGGTTTCGATTTTGTTTCTCTCATTATATTTGAGCTCAATTAGATTTTGTTTATATTAAAAATTTGAAGCAAAGGCTGGGTTCACCATTGGGTTGTCTCCATCAAACGACCACCTGGGTCACCGTTGGGTTGTCTCCGTCGAACACCACTAGGTCATCACCGTTGAACACCACTGGGTCATCGCCGTCGACCACCACCTGTGTGGGTCCTCATGAAGTGACCTGTGTCTAGCAATTCTGAGAGGGGTAACTAGGTTTTATAATCAAAAAAGAAGGAAGAAGAAGAGAACCTGATATCGGTCTAAGAATCAAAGAAGAAGCTGATTTGACGCGATATGTCTCTGATTTGTCGCGAGGTTTGTTTCTGCTGCAGATTGACACGAAGGAGCTGAACCCGTGAGTGAGAGAATCTAGTTAGAAGTGGGTTAAAAGTGTGACTTCATCTGGACCGTTGATCATATCCAACAGTTGTGGATAAAGTTCACAAATATGGTTGTCATAGGAGAAAAACAATATATATATATATATATATATATATTTATTTATTTATTTATTTTTCTTAAAAAAAAAAATATAAATATTATATAATCAAACAATCGGCCCAGCCCGACCCAAAAGGCAAAAGCCCTAGAGAGACGGGACAAACACGCGCACACAAACGCTGTATTCTGTCTGTCAATCAAATCTTCATATCATCTCTCTCTGTTTTATGATTTTGGGACCTCCTCAAGATTCCATCCATTTCCACTCCCTAACCTTCTGTTTTTTGGGAAAATCTTTATATCTTTCCGGGCAAGCGTGAGCAGAAAAGAAAGTACTTTGAAGAGCAGAGTTGTTTTCCCCCAATTCTTGCCACTTTTTGTGCTTTTGAGATTTTTCGAGTTCATGGGTATGCTTGAATTTCTACGCTTTGAGTTATAATTCTGTTCATATGCTTTATTAATTTTTTTATCCTTTCGAATAATTCTGAAAATTTCTCTAACACGAAGACTAGCAGATAAGAAGTTTTCTCCTCCTAATCCTCTACCATGATTTTTTTGAGTGTATGTGTAGGTTTCAATTAAATAACATGGGGGTAAATGTATGGCTTTGTGCTTAATTTTTTGTATATTTATTTTTTGAATTGATTCATATTGGTTGGCCAATTCCCTAGGGATTCCAGGCATGATTTTTGCAGAGATTTGATATTTTGTAAAATCTTAATAGGCTGTTTGGGGTTTCCTTTGTTGGGTTTTTTCTGAGCTTGATATAATTTGTATTAGATGGGGCGTAATAATGATGTTAACTCATGAACTTCTTTGTTTGAATCCTAACAATTTTTTTTATCAGTATTTATCAAAAACTGGTATTTATTTATTCTTGCTTGAACTCTTTTTATTTTCAATTTGGGAAAACATAGATGCTCTTATTTCCAGAGCTAACGTAAATTTCTTGGTTTCCCATCTTCTTGTTGTTTTGGTCATTGGTCCTTTTTCTTCTAATTGTTATTATCATTGTTTTGGGAAGACTTTTCTTGGCATTGCTGTAGTATTTACTTGTTTGTGGTGTTGTATACAGATGTTGTTATTTTTCAAATCTTAATCAGTACTAACTTGGGATGATTATGAATAACATAAAAAGGGTAAAAAAAATAATTCTGTGGAAAAGGGCGTCCTTTATTGTTTTTAAGGTTTTGGTTCTTCTGCCAAGGAACAAATTGTCTGCTTTTTCTTTTTGATATATCTTTACTTCTTTGTGTCTTTTTTTTGACAAATGACAATGCTATTACTACTCTGTCTGGTCAAATAGAAATGGGAAAAATAAGGCAAAAATCTACCTCAACTAAGCCAAATTCTTGGATTAGGCTACATTTGCTGAATTCTTTCATATTCCTGACACTAGAATGATCAAAAGACAAGGCTTGAAACTTAAATGCTTCCATTGCAACTCTGTGGCTATTTAAGTTGGGTTGGATTTTACTACAATTTTATTTTAGTAAGAAGCCCGCCCCTCTGTAGTTCGGAGAACTCTTTTTCAAATTTAGCATGACTCATGCTAACTTCTTGATGCAGGCACATGACTATTTTTTAGTGGACTGAAGAGATATCAGATTTGAAATGGAGGGTCATATATTTTCAGGAGTGGGAAACGGTATTCAAGTAGATAGCAAATATGTGCAGACATTTCAAAAGAATTTTGTGCAGGTCCAAGATATATTAGATCAGAACAGGTTGCTAATCAACGAGATCAACCAAAACCACGAATCGAAGATTCCTGATAACTTGAGCCGGAATGTAGGTTTGATTAGAGAACTGAACAATAACATAAGAAGGGTGTTAGATATCTATGCTGATCTCTCAGGCTCATGTGCAAGATCAATTGAAGCTTCATCAGAAGCGGAGTCAAGTGGAACTTTGAGATCTGACGGAAAAGCCAATCAGAAGAGAGTTAGATCTGGGTACTGATCTTGGTATAGATTCTGCACTACTTCCCTTCCTTTTTCTTTCTTTTCTTTTTTTTAAGCACCTTAGTAAAAGGAGTGTAATAAAAGAAGTATTCTCATAGCAAAGGAAAGAGATTTGATAAGACCATACGAACTCTTTTGCACGACTGATACATTTTTTAGGCCTTATTCAGCATGCCCATTATAAGAACAATTTGACAAATTTACAATTATATTTTGCATAGACCCTGGCCAGATTTTCTGTGTTTTTGGTTGAGGATTTTTTGGTCCACAGAGCTTCCTTTTTTCTTTTTACGCCTTCATTTTGCTTGTTGGCTTGGAGAATTTTCCGGGTTATGGCTCTCTTCCCTCAGTTAGCTTTGTTTAATGAGCTTTTTCTTTAATTTTTCTGCTTCATAGACAAAAGCTTAGTTGCTTGGCTCTGCCACCAGTGAGAAATATGAACGCTATTATTGAGAAATTTAAAGTCTTTAAAATTTGGCTCATCTTTTAGGTTGTTAAAAGAGGCTTTAAATTTATTTCTTTCCTCAGTGATGTCCTATTATCTTCTTTTGACGTGAACTCTCAACAACCCACTTTGGTCTTTTCCCATAATTGTCCTTAATGCCTAGGCTCTAGTGGAAGATTGTGGTGGAGGTTTGGTCCATTCCATCATGGAACTCATAGCTAGAGCCCAGTTTTCTGTGTTTGGAAGCTCCTGAACATGATTCTCTGAGCTCCTTGCCTCTCTATAGTGGGGTGTAATAGATGCATTATTGTTGTGACCTTGAGGACTTTTGGGCCTTTGAGATTTAAGATGCTTTTGAACAGTGGGACAGATAGCATCATTAGGTGAGTATTTGATTTAGAATCTTGTGTTATGGATGATCATCCTTTTGACCACTGATTTGTCGCATTTGGTGACTATTACTTGGTTCAGTTGTTCCTGATTTATAATGTTAAACTAAAGAAAGATGCCGTGCAATGTTGTTTAGAAAATTATTATTCAAACAAGAGAAACAAAGGGCCCCCAGTGATCCTTTTAGAAATGGAAATGATTGAACTTTGCTTGTTCTTTACTTAGATTCTTTGTTTCTTTGTTATTGGTAGCCTTCTCTTCTCTTCTGAAGCTTAATGTTGTAATTACCCTTTTGAGTTGCATTTTGATGATGGCATTATTGTCCTTTCCTTCCAGTCCTTTCTTTACACATATGTGGAGATAACTTTAGCTTCAAGTACTCTCTGTGTCTTTTTCCCAGATTTACTCTCTAGTATTCTAGATCTAGTGTGCTCAGAATGCTTGATTCCTCATTGCTGATACTGGCTAATTTTGGGTCATCTGTTTATGGGTTATGGCAATTGTTGATATGGCATTACTCCAATTTTTAATGTACTTCACATTATGATTTAGTTAAAATCATAATTGGGGTAATAACTATGCATTATGATTTATATGCTTAATGTGTGACTTTGTTATTTAGAGCTATTACTTTTAACTATTTTTTTTGTACACAAAAAAAATAAGAGGAAAATCTCCCATACTGTATGGGGACTTGGTTTTCTTTTGGTTTCATGTTACCTTGAAAAGAAAGTGGAAAGATGCTAACAAAGGGAACCCAAAATGGTTTTTTAAAAAGGTTGGTGGAGAAGATTTTGGGTATAGGATGCCTCAGCATGCAGTCTACCCTATTGGAGACGGACAGTTTTAAGTTTCGGCGGGACTATTCTCACCCACAATTTTACTTATTTCACTCCCGACTCCCCTACTTTATGGAATGACTATCTTTGTTTGTCCTTTTTGTATGAAATTCAAAAAGAATCCAGTATTAGACATGTATTTTCTCGATTTCTTGGCATTTAGATGAGTATTGAATATTGTGACGCAGCCTGATTGTTTGATATGCTTTTCAAGATTGGTTATCATTTATTCAAACATTTTTTAAAGCATGCATTATCATATGAAGTTTAAGATTTTTACCTCTTATGACGTGAGTTTATGGAAAAACGTCTTAATTTTTTTTTGAATTTCAGACAAAAAAAAATGATAGTCCCTAAAACTTCCCCCTCTTTTATTGATGTGACAAAATCCCCTCTTTTATTGATGTGACAAAATAAGAGAGAGGATGTTTTAGGGACTATCATTTTTTTTCCCTTTTTTGTTTGAAATTAAAAAAAAATCCGACCTTTTTTTTTTTATCTTTTTAATTTCAATAATAAAATGATTATTGATATGATGAAATAAGAGATGAATGCACGTTTTTGTCTTAATTTCTAAAAATAGATGATTCATGTGATGATTTAGATATTCAATACAATCTCCCATCACTTTTACAATTATATAAATTATAATATAATGGTTTCAGAAGGGAATATAAAACGTCTACATTGAATGTATGAGGCAATTGTTCCGTATACGATGTAACTTATGCAGCTGTGCAACCATATCTGTATCTAAACCATTGAATCATAAAGGAAGGCATCGGGTAACCCTTTGTCAAGGTAATCTGGACAAAGTGATTATTATTAACGAACCCAATAGTGATAGCAACATGTTCATGTGACGGTGGAGACATTGATCACAGTGACAAAAATGTCAAGCACTATTTAGAACTAAGGAGATGTAATATGACATTGTACTTTGAAGCAATCAATTGACCCATGTCTGACATTGTCATCCAGTTCTGAAGTGGTGTTGGTCTACCGGATTCTCATAAGTTCAGTGAGTTATAAATGGAACATGTCCGATCATAACCACCAAATAGATCAACATACTCTACCAAAATGTTCTCAACTCCTCAATCAAGTTTTGTCGGATGTTGACCCATGCATCCACGCCAAAACCAAGCAACCTAGCAATAGCACGAAAGTCACAATTTCCATTAGCTTTTACATCTTTTACGAATATAATGTAAAGATTCATTGTAGGCGGGAACTGACTAAGATATACATGCTCATAGTTAGCTGAACTCAATCTTGAAATCCTTTGTGTAGGGAGTGGTGGAGTATTGTAGAGAGGTGAACAACTGTGTCTAACTGGGTCTTGAGAATTAAGAAAATCATGCTAAACGACCTCAAATGCATACAAATTACCTCGAGTAGATCTGTCTACTTTTTTCTTTGAAGAGGGGCACACTGATGAATAACTGTGTCTACTTGATTTCAGAGAATGAGAAAAATTATGTTGAGCGACCTCGAATGCAAACGGAATACAACGAGTTGATTTGTCTACTTTCTTCTTTGAGAATGGACGTCCACAAATATTGGTCTTAGGAACTGATTCAAGAAGTGCAATTATTGATGGATTAATTATCTCCCTCAACTTCCTTAGTAGATTGACTTTACCAGGTCTTGATTGATGCTTAAACTATTCTGTGAACATTTGTAGCTCGATACTACAATTGATATTATCATTGACAGGGGAAACACTTGACAATAGGTCTAGTTTTTTTTCCAAAACTTATCAATGCAAGCAAGTGGTATATGACGATCTTCATTGGTATATATTGCAAGCTCGTGCGCACATGACAGTCTATTACTCGTACAAAGTTTACATATGCAAGAGTAGATGTTTTCTCCAATAACTTTAGACCGTTTAAATTCCAACCAAATCAGATTCAACGCATCCACTGAGACAAAACCCCGTAATTCTCAGAATTGGCCTGTTTTGAATCGATGGTGGACAATTTTTGCTTTTCTCCAAAGTAGCTTTTATTGCTGTGAACTGACATTGGATAAGCTGATGAATAGACGACATTGTTGACTCCAAGTCTGATTGTGATGTGCCCAAGTATTGTTTCAACTTAGAATGCTGACTCTCGGCTTTGTTAGTGGTCAGGTTTCTGAAATGCATATAGGTGTCTGTCCAGGTGGATATGAACATCTCCTTATATAGAGTCAACATACATCTTTAATATAATTCATGACTTTGGAGTACTTTTGTAAAATTATCTCAAGAGCAGATAAATTGTACACATACGCATTCTCGGTTTTTGATTCCAGTAATGTGTGCCACATGAATGAATCGCAAGATTCCTTATCTCGAAATGATTTTTTGTAGTGGGCTATAAAAGCTCTGTCGATGTGCCATCTATAAAGCAGTTTCATCGCCTTGGGAAATAATTGGGCACACGACCTCATCAATGCTAAATCTCTATCAGTGACAATAACTCTTGGAAAAGTGGATTCATCCGTTGTTGACCGCAAACAATTCAATGCCCAAGTATAATTGTCCTCCTTCTCTGATGGCAAGAAAACAAATCATACCCCAAATTTCATCTTCGTTGAAGTCACGCTCGCAATCTCAAATAGAGGCATCCTGAACCTGTTAGTTTTATATGTAGCATCCATTAGTAACATTTGTGGGAATGCACGCGATAGTTCTAACGAGCCTGGATGTGCAAAGAATAATTCTTCAAGCTCATTAGTCTAAGCATTGCTTTGATTAAAGAAAACATACTCGTACTGGTGTAGGAATGACATGAGTTGTTGCATTTGGGATTTACCAGCTTTCTCTGTAGTTCGAAACTTCTGACGTGCATTGTATATAGTTTTAATGGTAGACACGTTGTTCGGATCGCTATTCTTTAATGTGTATAAGATGTCTCGTGGCTTCACCAAATTCTTTGACATATCTACCAAAATGTCATTTTCAGCAGCAGAAAGCTTATCGACATATGAATGACCCTCCATATATAATGCCACGGAATGGTTATGCACTCCACATACTACTCTTCTCATCCAATCATCATCTGGTCTTCAATTTCATCTCTTTCACTCTGAATGGACAATCTCGTTTTTTGTGCCAGTTAACCTTCTGGAGGTTTTCTTACTATTGTAAGTGCCACCACGATGACATTGTAACAATAATTTGTGTCTCCTCCTGAATTCACCAATCTTTGACCTTTTAGTAACAATAACAAAACCCATATTACGTCCAGTAGTTTGCACTCATTCAATTAACGATTGACGTGAATTGAATACCTGAGAATGTATTAATTTTGTTAGAAATTAACAAAATATAGCATGTATTACTTTAGTTATTTAGCATACCATATCGATGAAAAATTCATTTGTAACATCCATTTCAATATCTTCTTCACTTTCATCTACAAGATTAGATTCTTCTTCTTGTTTTATTTCATTTCTATCAATATCATCCTGCCAATAATACAAATTCACTTTAATATATGCAATTAATCAAAATAATTATTGAAAAAATAAAAATTAATATATTTACCTTATCACTAGAACTACTTGACAATCTTAGCTCTTCACCTCATAATTTTAGATAATCCATTTTTTCTCAGCCTCGAATGGGAGAAGGGTGATTATAAGCCAAAAAAAAAAAGACAGGGTTGGTATAGGCAGAATTGAAGATATAAATGCCTATAGTTATACTGAGTGAGAGGAGAGGTGATTATAAACAAAAAAAAAGATATGCACCACTAAAGACTTATTACACACACATACATATACATGTATATATATATATACAAAAATTTTCATGATAAGTACAGTGGCACGTGAAGTGCAGACAACTAGACAACCATGGTCTTAGTCTTAACGTTTTCTAAGTGTGGGGCCCTATCCAAGTGATTTGATTGGAAGAATATAAGAACAGTGACACGTGAATATAGGGTTTAGGGGAGGGGACCCTTATGAGAAACCTATTACGACACTACTAGCTAGTTGTCCTTTGTTTATGGTATACTATTCAAATGACATATGATTGCCATCTTTGAATGTTAAATCACCCAAGTTGGACTAGCTATCTAGCTAGCTAGCCTGCTCATAGGCACTGTCATTACTGCTACCTTTTTTGTTTTTCACTATGAACGATAGTACATAACCTTTTAGGTTTTATTTGGAAGAATAATAAGTACAGTGCGGCATGTGAAGTGGAACCATGGTCTTAAATGGTTTGTTTGGAAGAATAATAAGTACAGACAACCAAGTGATTTGATTGAAAGAAATATAGGGAAGGGAGTTTAGAAAGTACAAAAAGGAGTGTCAATAGCATCACCCTTTAAGTTTGTGACCAATGACCATATGTATCCTCCCTTGTTGTTTCTCCCCATTACTGTCAATAGCATCATCCTTTTTCTATTGTCAATGTGATTGGGAGTGGAACTGTGGGAGTATGAGTGTCTCTAGGCAAGGTCTCCTTATTTTGAACGCAGTGTCACAGTTAGTACACAATAGAAAAATGATAAAATTGTTATTTATTTCATTTTATAAAATGCTAAATATCTTTAAATTTTTTCCAAGTTTTCCTAAATCTAGGTGACATTGCCCCAGAGGCTTGATGACATTGAAACCATGCTTACAAGGACAACACACTTGAAATTCAAATTTCCCTCCTCTCTCTTTCACTTCTCTTTTATTTAAAATTTGAAAATCAAATATTCCATCTTTTATCTCTCACGCTCCCCCTCCCTTCTCTCCCACTTTCATGATTTCATTCTCTCTTATTTAACCTAGAACATACAAGTAAAGCATTTATACACGAATTACATTGAAAACATATATTTTTACTGAAAAGAAACCTAAAACACACAAACGGAAATAATGTAACTCATATACAAACAATCAAGTAAAACATCATATACACAATTACACTGAAAAGAAAAGAATATAACTCATTTATTTAACACAAACATTGAAATGTACATTGAAAAGAAAATAGTGTACACAAAACAGTGCAATGCACACTAATTACATTGAAAAGAAACAATGCCATATGTTGGAGGTGGCCAAAGACGTTGCTGGAGGTGGAGGTGGGTGGAGATGCTACTGGAGGTGGTTGGATTAACAAATTACATTATTTTAAAACAATGTAATTGCTTGGGTCATCGATTTCTGGTAGCTACTGGTCGAAAAATGGGTGAGTAATGTGCGCCTCAACGTATGGAGTCCAAATATGGGGTTGGTTTTTGGAGACGTCGTTGGAGGTGGCCAGATCGACGCAATTTGTATCACGGTGATTTTCGTCGTTTGGATGCTTTTTTTCGACTATACGAGTGACAATGGGCGGTGCAGAGGGTGAGAAAATGATCGTGGTGGTTGGGTGTTTTCGTTCAGGGGGTCAATGGCTTCGATGGATAGCCTTATGGAAGAGCTCTGGTTGGTGGTGGTGGTGATCTTGTGAGAGTGGGGGGGGGGGGGGAGAAAAAGAAAGAAGATAGAGAGAGAGAAAAGAGAGAGAGAGAGAGAGAGAGAGAGAAGGGGGAGTGTTTATATGGACACTAGAGCTTAGGTGGCGTGCTGATGTGGAATGCCACATTAGATTGGGAAGAATTGGGACAATATTTGTTGGGTTATGTAGCAAGACTGTTACATTTTTGTTCACTCTTGAAATAACTCATCAAAGGCATGATCGTCAACAAAACAAAAAAAAGCAAGTCCTCTTGCGTAGACATTAGTTATTGAAGCTACTGCCTTGCTTTCTCTATCAATCCAGCTAAACATGCTTTCCATTCTAACACTATTGCTTACATGGTAAATTGCATGTTCATTTTGCATAAACAAATACTTGATAAAGATGTGCAGGTCTTTGTAAGAAAAGGCAAGGGTAGTTTGGTTAATTCTCATTGTAAGGATTAGGGTAGTCAAAGATAATGAGGTTGTCAGGTGTGGGGAGGGATCCAAAAATTATGACTATTTGTTTTGAGAGAAGGTTGGGAGACACTAGCTCCTCAAAAGCTGGTTGGTGCTTATGACCCTTGTTTGATCTTTGCTACTTATTTCTATTGAAATTTCTGCTTCTTTTCGATTTATCGATCATAGTTTGTTAAGTTTGAGTATGGTTATTATCAAAGTGGTATCAAAGCTGTTTGATCCCAGCATGATAAAGACGAGAAAGGGAAACACAAAGATTTGTTAGAAAAAGATATGGACAGTTTAAAGGTCAAGGTTGGGTCCATAAAGGAACTGCTGTTGGAGATGACGGAATGGATGCGAAGACAAGATGAGGGAAAAAGGGATGCATAGAAGGCGCATATGGCTGGCAAAGGTAGTTTCATAAGACAGGAAAACGAACCTGCATTTAACAGAGACTACATCGAAATATGATATTGAAAGCTAGAGTTACCTCTATTCAACGGTAATAACCCCCATTGGTGGATTTTAGGTGTTGAAAGGGATTTTAGTGTGAATTGGGTACCTGATGATGAGAGTGTTTCGACAGCTACTGTTTGCCTTGAACAAAGGGCCCTTAATTGGTTCTAATGGGTTGATTCAAGAACTTCGTGAGTTTATTGGCCATTATTCAAGGTCACATAACTTAGGTGGTTCTGTTTGTTGCAAGATGCGGTAGGGCATGAAGCCTTGATAGCTTTGAAGCAAGAGGGGGCAGTGGCTGAATTTTGGGAGAGGTTTGGGTTACTCTCAACCTCTCTTCAAGATGCGCATAATGATGTGCTTAAGGGGGCATTCATCGACAGCCTGAAAAGCGAAGTAATGGCTGAATATCTGATGGTTACGGAAGCCATAAAGAAGACTATTTGGTTGTAGAGTTTCGCGACTGAGTTAGGGATTCGTCAAGAAAAGATCTTGGTTCATTGCGATAGTCAAAGTGTGATCTACTTGTTGAAGAACCAAGTTCATCACGCCCGAATGAAGCACATTGATGTTCTCTTTCACTTCATTAGGAAGATTTTGGAGGTAGGGAGCATTTGTATTGTGAAGGTGAGTACCATGGATATCCTGATGGACATGCTTACCAAGGTAGTGATTGGGATCAAATTTCAATATTAATGTGACTTGATTCATTTGTAGCAGTCTTGAGCACCTTAGGGTGCCTGGCATTTTGATGCTTTTGGAGGCAGTGGAGATTTGTTTGTTTTGGATGTTGGTTGTTTTTGGTTGGAGAGGGAGTTTTGCATACACGACTTTCTCGTTGGCTGTTTTCACTCGGTGGAGTGTTGTTGGAGTGGGTGAATACGTTTACTTGCTTAAAACTCGCACATGTGGAGGTTTCTGATGTTTTTAGCTCAGTTCTGTACTTTCCTTTTGCATATTGATGTCTGTCTAATCTTACCAAGTTCACTTGCTAACTTCTTAGCCAAGCAGTAGGAGAATTTCTCAACAATTTCTTTTCCTAGTTGAGAAACCAGTGATAAATTCGACCTTTGATCGAGACCAACAACAGCTGGAATACCATGTTTGATGTATGTCATCACATCCAAACACAATATCAGAGAATTTTCTTTTTTCCACACTAGAGGATTTCAAGTAGAACGTCTTGGTGCTCAACACTCTAAAGGAGCCAAAGTTCTTTCTACTGCCGAAGTTATCGTTGTTGGAATGATATTGATATTTGCGCACATGTGCTTTCCTACTCGTCTTATGTTTCATAAAATAGCACTTTTCTGGAAGATAGTTAAGTGGTTTATAGGTATCTGACTCTGTTGGATTATAAAGTGATTGATGTTCATACCTCTAGTTGGTACAAGGACCACATTGTACCCAAGTAAAGTCAGTTGACATGCCTGGGTAACCAAGTAGTTTAATTGGCTCCCTTTCTTTTGGATTCCATTTTGTTTTTTTTTGGATTTTTTCTCTACTTTTTGCTTACCTATATATGGTCATGAAATAGTCACCGTTGTCATTGGTTAAATCAGACGACCTGATAAATTTTCCATCTATATAAATAGATGAATTGATGCAATTGAGAGAATGGATAAAGGATTTCCTTGAACGCTCCGACTCAGTCATGGATTGGTTATAAAATGGAGAGAATTTTGAATCACGTTGAACAAGATCGAAACTGAAATAATTTATCTTTGCTTTGATTGGATACAAAATCAATGCATTGAACAAAATGAGAATGGAGATGTAAATCAAGTGATGGATCGTTGAAGTAATGGAAGGCAGAAGGAGGAAAGAATTAGATGTTTGTGTTATTTGTTTTATAATTTGTGTTATTTATAGAGGGAGAAGTCATTATACATATGTGGAGCCAATAACTTTAGCTTCAAGTACTCTGTCTTTTTCCTAGATTTACTCTTTAGTTTCATAGATCTAGTATGCCCAGATGCTTGATTGCTTATTGCTAAATGCTGATATTGGCTAATTTGGGATCATATGTTTATTTGTTGATATGGCATCACTCAAATTATTAATGTACTTCACATTATGATTTAGTTGGCAGAACTTGTCTTTGGGCATGGCCTTGGTCATGATATTAGGTAGTTGCTCATATGTTCTACATAACTTAGCTTTACAGTTTCGCTTCAATCACCTCTCTAACAAATTGGTATTTAATTTCAATGTGTTTGGATACGTTATGGTCAACATGGTTTTTAGCAATGGATATGACAAACTTGCTGTCACAATAAACTTCAGTTGGTTCACCCTGAGTAAGACCAATGTCCTTTACCACCCTTCTAATCTAGATAGCCTATGATGCTGCCTTAGAAGCAGCAATATA
The DNA here is from genome assembly GCF_013401445.1 of Tripterygium wilfordii. Lineage (NCBI taxonomy): Eukaryota > Viridiplantae > Streptophyta > Magnoliopsida > Celastrales > Celastraceae > Tripterygium > Tripterygium wilfordii. The sequence continues at coordinate 13,823,338 of NC_052238.1, read as the reverse complement.
CTCTACTTCAGTGGATGATAATGCTCTTCTACTTCTTTGATGCTCAAGCGCGTATCCCAATTTTCAAACCAAATAACATACCAGAGGTGCTTCTCATGTCATCCAGAGACCTAGCCCAGTTAATATCACATAACCCTGTCAAATTCAAATCAGCTTTATCTTCATACATTATTTCATAGTCTAGAGTGCCTTGAAGGTATCTCAAAACTCTATTGGCAGCTCCAAAGTGAAGTTGAGTAGGTTCCTGCATGAATCTAGATGGAAGACTTGCTGAGAACATAATATATGGCCTAGTATTAGTCATAAAAAGTAGACTACCCATCAGGCTCCTGTAAACACTTCCATCAGCTTTCTTTCTTCTGAAAATTTTTATTTACAACAAAAGGGACAACTACAGAGTTGCATCCCAGCATATTATATCTCTTCAAAATAAATATGGAAATGAAAATACATCTTTCAAACTACACTTCAATCCCCAAAAAGAACTTCAGTAGGCCTAAGTCAGTCATCTCATACGCACCCATTCAACTCTCTTTGAGATCTTGAATTAAAGTTTCATCATTACCAGTTATGATAAGATTATCCACATAGATAGAAACTACAAGCGCTAACTCACCGTTTCTAAGGTATGAAGTATTCCCTCACTCTTGCTCCTATAAAGCCCTTTGAGTTGGAAAAACTTATCAATTTCTGAGTATCAGGGCCTTGGGAATTGCTTTAAGCCATATAGAGCCTTCCTCAGTTTATAGACTTTGTTTTCTCCCCCTTGATTCGCAAATCCTTTAGCTTGAGCACTGTAGACCTCCTCTTCAAGAATATTATTTAGAAAGGCAGATTTAACATCAAGTTGGTGAATCCTCCACTTCAATTGAGAAGCGATAGACAATAGCAGTTTAATATTTTTAACTTTGCCATAGAGGCAAAGGTCTCATGAAAATCAACCCTTGGTTGTTGAGTGAATCCTTTAGCTACTAAATGAGCCTTTAATTTCTGTGCACTTCCATTAGGATTGAGCTTGATCTTATAAATCCACTTGACTCTCATAATTTCTATATTCTAAGGTCAACTTGCCAATTCTTAGTTGTTGTTCTTCTCAATCATATGCATCTTTTCTTTCATTGCTTTCCACCAAAATCGATCTTCTCTGGCCTTATAAAAGTTTTTCAGTTCCTTAATTTATAGGTTACATCAAGGTTTTCACCTTTCTAGGTGGGGACTCCTAACTCTTGATCTTCTACTACTACTTCTTCTTCATTGTCATGGTGATGATGTTGTTGGAAATCTTCACTGTTTTGATTCAATACTAGAGCATTGTCAATTTCGTCTTTAGTTTTAGTTTTAGGTTCCAGACTAGTCTCATTGGACTGACCAACAACCTCATCTTATTTCTAGGCAAATTTTTCATTAAACATAATATCTCTCTATCCACAAGTAGTTTTTTGTTTTCTACATCATAGACTATGTAAGCTTTTGAGTTAGAGTCGTATCCCAGAAAGATACACTTCTTGCTCTTTTGATCTAGTTTAGTTATTCCAAATACCCTTAAAAGGTCCACTATAGCCTTGATTCCACACCAGAGCCTAAGGTCAATGTAGCACGGGACAGTAATAAGGATTCAACACTAATGACATGGGTTGATGAGTGAATTCTTGATTTTGGATATCCTACCATATGTGTCCTCATAGGGATTGGTTCACTACACTTGAAAAAGTTGATGGTGGAACGGTCTATATGGGGAATGATGAGAAATGCAAATTTGAGGGGATGGGGAGCATCAATTTGAGACTTCATGATGGTGTTATGAGGGTGTTGCATGGTGTGCAATTTGTTCCTACTGTGAAAAAAAATTTGATTTCCTTAAGCGCATTGGAGGCCAAAGGTCATGCAGTCACCTTGAAATATAGGCTTTGCAAGGTGGTTTCTGGTTCATTGGAGTTGCAGCTGTAGTGTCTTGTGATTCTCATGATGCATCCCGTTTATGGCATATGAGGTTGGGCCACACCGATGAGAAGGCTTTGCAGGGACTCGTTAAGTAAGACCTACTCAAGGGTACCAAGAATTGTAAACTTGATTATGTCAGTACTATGTGCTTGCGAAGAAAACTAGGGTGAATTTTGGCACTGTAGTTCACCAAATTGAAGGCACGTTCATAGTGATGTATGGGGACCTTCCAAGGTTCTATCATTGGGTAGGAAGCGATACTTGTGGCATTTACTAATGATTACTCACAGTGAGTGTAGGTATATTTCATGAGGCAAAAGAGTGAAGTTCTAGATGTCTTCCTTAAGTGGAAGAAGTTGGTTGAGACTCAGACTGAGAGGAAGATTAAAAGGTTGAGGTCAAACAATAGATAGGAGTAAACTTCGAATCCATCTCTACATGTTTTCTAGTATGAGGGGATTACTAGACACTTCGTAGTTAGAGAGACTCCACAACAAAATGGCGTGGCCAAGCGCATGAATCATTCTTTTGTTGAAAAAGTTCTATGCATATTGTCTAATGCCAAATTGGCAAGCAATTTTGGCCAAAGACAGTTAGTTATGCTAGTCACTTGGTGAATCGCTCGCTTACTTCCACATTAAATAGGAAGACATCTACAAAGGTATGAATTGAAAAACTTGCTACTGATTATAATTCTCTACGTATATTTGGTTATGTTGCTTATTACCAGGAAGACCAAACTTGATCCTATAGCCATGAAGACATGTTTTATGGTCTTTATGGATGGTGTTGAGGGATTTCGTTTGTGGTGTCTAGAGTCTAAGAAGACTGTGTTGAGCAGAGATGTGACATTTGATAAGTCTGTAATATTGTAGTCACACCCGTAAAAGGTTATTACGAATGATAGTATCCTATCATGTGAAGCTAGAGATTTCACCACTTACACCTAGGCCATATAAAAATACTGATGTGTAAAAAGTTGATGATGATGATACTACTACTTCTGATACTCTTCATGAGCAACATTGAAAGTCCATTGCGGTTACTAGACCGAGGAAGGAGATAAAGAAGCCCATGAGGTTTCTTGATATGGTGACCTTTGTACTTCTGGTGATTGATGAGGGCATTCCCGATGCATGAAGTTCTTGCATGGTGATATTGATGAGAACATCTTTATTGCACATCCTAATGGATACACAGTTTTGGAAAAGAGTTGTGTGTTTTCAGGTCGAGATAATCTCTATATGGCTTGAAACACTCTTCTCGATAGTGGTATAAGAAGGTTGATAGTTTCATGATTAGCAAGTACACTAGGAGCAATTATTACCATTGTGTCTACTTCCGTAGGCTCGATGAGGGTTCCTTCATTTACTTACTTTTGTATGTTGATGATATGTTGATGATATGTTGATTTCATGCAAAAGCAAGGTAGACCAATTTCAATTTGCTTTGGAGGTGGAACTGCTATCTCAATGAGGCACCCCACACTTTCAAATATTTGTAGGAGGGTGGCCTTCCATACCATAACTCGTATGGTATCTTACTTATTTTTGTGGGGTAATTGGTTAAGGATGCAGTTAGGAGTCAAAACTGCTTTCCTCACAAGTTTTGAGGTAATCCTGAATTTATGAGCATGACATTAACCATCTCATTTACAGTTCTATTTTTCCTTTGGACAATTCTGTTTTGCTGAGGAGTATAAGGTGTAGTTGCTTGGTGAATTATTCCCAAACTAGAACAAAACTCATCAAAAGTAGATGAGGTGTATTCACCTCCCCTGTCAGATATAAGTGTTTTGACACTTTTACCAAGTTGATTCTCAATCTCATTTTTATACTGATAAACATGCTCATAAATTCATATTTGCTATTCAACAAATAGATATAACAAAATCGAGTACAATCATCTATGAAGGTGATGAAGTACTTCTTTCTTCCTCTACTTTCCATGAATTCTAAATCACATAAATTCACCGTGAATTAATTGTAGATGTTCAGATTGTCTATCAATCATGCTGAATGGTTTCTTTGCAAACTAAGCCTCGACACAAGTCTCACACTTATAATTAGCATCCAAATTGAATTTTGGAATTAATCCAAACTTTGCAATTCATCTCATTGTTTTATAGTTTACATGTCCTAATCTACCATGCCATAGAAAATGAGAGACAACAATGTAAACTACAGACTTCTCTTTATTAATAATAGTCTTTGTGTACTTAAAAAGACCCTCACTTAAGTACCCTTTTCCCACATGCATTCCCCCTTTAAAAAGTACAGACTTATCAGACTCAAAAAACATTTTGAATCCCTTCTTGCTATAAGTAAGGGGCCAGATATGATGTTCTTATGAACATCTAGGACATACATCACGTCCATCAGTGTGAGCTACTTGCCAGAAGTGAATTTCAAAATCACCCTTCCTATACCTTATACGGTTGCTGAAACAGAATTCATCATGTAAAGCTTTTCTTCTGCGCTAGCATTCTCATAAAATGAGAACATCCTTGTGAGCACAAATGTAGTTTGTAACTTACGTGTCTATCCACCAATCTTTAGTGTTTAACACCAAGGAAATCTCTGAGACCACTACAATCAACATCTTTTGATCTTTGTGCTCAGTCACATTGGCTTCTGTAGTTGCTTCTTTGTCCTTGCCCGACTTGGGGTGTTTCTTGCGATTCTTAGCTCTATGGCTAGGCTTGCTACAAACATAAGTTATATAACAATTCCTCTGAAACCTCTATCACTACTCTTATTTTTCTTTGCCTTGAAAAGGCTTTTCCCTTTTTCCATCAATCTTGGGTTTGAAAGACTCAACCACGTTGGCTTTAGGTTCTTTAAAAGGAGTTGAACTTTTCCTATTGTCTTCTTCAATACGAAGGCAAATAATTAAATCTTCCACGTTCATAATTCTTGAAGTCTCACTAGCCTCGAGGCAGCTTCTCAATCACAACTGCCACCTAAAATGATTCACTAAGTGACATTCCTTTTGCAAAGATATCATGCAAAATGATCTACATCTCATTTATCTGAATCATAACATATTTAGCATTAGTCATCTTGTAATCTAGGAATTTGGTTACAACAAATTTCTTTGAGCCTATATACTAAAGTTTTGTATTTTTCTAAACTTATCCAACAATTGTTTGGAGGTCTCGACATTACAATAAACAATGTATAGAGAATTAATCAGACAATTAAAAATATGGTTCCCGCACAAAAAGTCTCCATGCTTCCAGGCCTGTAGCGCACCTAGAGTGGTGACATCTTTCTCCCCTTGTCCTATGATTGGGCACATCTCTGATAGGTCTTTCACCAGATTTATCGTGATCAGATAGAAGAACATCTTCTGTTGCCACTGTTTGAATCAAACTCTAGTGAAGTTTTCTAGTTTTTCAGTTGGAGTCATTGGGTGTGGCACCACTACAATCTGTTAGGTCATTTGTTGTAACACCCCAACTTTTCACCAAGGGTAATTACACGGCATGGTAACTACTCATATGTCCATTGTAACCCAAGTCTGCATAAGCAGTAAACCGTAAGCTTTATTATCGAAATATGTCAGCTAAACCTAAATACATCAATAAAACCTTAATATGCGCACAAAATTCATACAATCAATAATTTCCAAATACACACAAAATCATTCTTTCACAGTCATCCATATCGTTAAATACTTACAATAATCCTACAGTTAGTAGGTAATCTTTGAACGTTATTCGAGGAACATGTAGGAGGGTTAGCCAAGCTAGATTAGTACTTATAACCCAAAACTTTACAATTTGAAACAATAGTACTTTTTCAAATTCCACAACGTTTATCAAAACATCAAAAATTTCATATAATCATAAACAACAGTAAATAAGATATTCAATTCGAGAAAGTGGAATTATTGTCAAATATAATAGCTTTTCAATAACGTTGCAAAATGACTTCCCTGTCTGACAATTCCAGTAATAATCCGTGTATCGGATCTCAAAATCCCCAACATACGGTTTTTCTCAGATTCGTCAATCCAGTTTGCAAGAAGGGGACAACAACCCGTATGCCTTCTCGTCAAAAAGATCGTGGTATCAAATCATATCTAGTGTGTGGGAGTATAATTGCTCCAACCACACACAATCTTAGTCACACATTGGGACTAGTTTGCAAAACCCACAACCGGGCCAGGGTTGGGGTGGCTATATGCACAGGCATCTAAAATACATCCGTTAATTTCCAAGTATCCAAGGAATTCAGCACAAGAGTTTACAAACTAATGAAATTATTATTTCTAGAGATGTTACTTTCTTAGAAGAAAAGCATCCTTTTAAGGAACGAAATGTAAATGATTACACTACCAATTTAAGTGAACAAGATAGAGGAGATAAGACAAATGAAGCACCTACATCTGAACCAAATAATCAAATGCATAAAAGAATCAAGAAAATTCCTACATATTTAAATGATTTTGATTGTAATGCTATTATGAATTGTAATTTTGATTCTTGTAATAGCATAAAATCTACCTCCTTTAATGCTGCTACTAGTGCTGGTGTTCATGCTGCTAATGTACATTCTATATCTTTTAAACACTTTCTAGCTGCAACTGAATCAAGTTGTGAACCTAAGAATTTTACAGAAGCATCTAAGTCACCACATTGGTGTGAAGCTATGAAAAATGAGATTAATGCGTTGGATGAGAACAATACTTGGTCTATGGTAAAACTGCCTAAGGATAGAAAGGCCATAGGATCCAAATGGATTTACAAAATAAAATATAACCCCGATGGGACTATTGAGAGATATAAAGCTAGACTTGTGGCATAAGGATACAGTCAGACTTTAGGTTTTGATTATCAAGAAACCTTTGCCCCTGTTATTAAAATGATTACTGCGAGAATATTTTTAGCTTTGGCAGCCTCCAATCAATGGTTTGTGCACCACTTGGATGTGCACAATGCATTCTTGAATGGAGATCTTAATGAGGATGTTTACATGAACATGCCTCCTGGTTTTGAATCTCATCATTCAGGTTTTGTGTGTAAGCTAAACAAGTCCTTATATGGACTTAAACAAGCTTCACGTCAATGGAACCAAAAATGTAAAGATGCTTTACTCAAGTTTGGTTTCATTCAATCTAAATGTGATTATTCTTTGTTTAGCTTCACTAGGAACAATGCAAAAGTTTTATTACTCTTGTATGTAGACGATATGACCATTGGAGGAAATGACTTAGAATTAATAACAGAAGTAAAACATTACATTGGCACTTGTTTTAAAATTAAAGACCTAGGAGATCTAAAATATTTCCTTGGTTTGGACACAATAAAAAGGCTGGTATGACAATATGTCAAAGAAAGTATATTTTGGATTTGCTTCTTGATGCCAATTTCAGGGATTGTAAAGCTGCAAACTCTCATATGGATACAAATGAAAAGTTGTCTTTACATCATGGCCAAACACTTGAAGACCCCATGCTTCACAGAAGGTTGATTGGGAAGCTGATGTACCTTACCCTCACTAGACCAGACATAAGCTACACAGTGAACATATTAAGTCAGTTTATACGAGCTCCCACTGATCAACATCTCAAAGCTACTCACAGAGTGTTGAGATACCTCAAGGGGAGATACCTCAAGGGGACAACTGGACAAGCTCTATTTTTTCCTGTAGGAACTTCCACTGATATCATATCTTTCTGCGATGCTGATTGGGCTACTTGTCCAGATAGTAGAAGATCCACAACAGGCTATATTGTCATGCTTGGCAATTCTCTTGTGGCTTGGAGATCAAAGAAACAACAGACAGTCTCTAGATCCTCAGCTGAGGCAGAATACAGGTCAATAGCATCTGTGACCAGTGAATTAGTCTGGATAAAGACTCTCTTCAATGAACTGCACATACCTGTCAACAAACCCATTTCTTTGTTCTGTGACAACAAGGCTGCCATACACATTGCCACAAATCCTGTGTTCCACGAGAGAACCAAGCACATAGAAATAGACTGCCATTTCATAAGAGAGAAGGTGGACAAGAAACTCATTGAGTTGAAGCACATCCGCACTCAACACCAGCCTGTAGACATGCTCACCAAACCTTTGGTGGTTGCTCAGCTTCAACACTTCATGTTCAAGCTCAACATGATTAACCATGTTGATCTTGAAGGGGGATGTTAGATTTCTTATACGTTTTTGTTTCCTTCTCCGTGGTTCTAGACGACGTCGTTTCACTTATCATTGAACCGACATCGTTTTTCTTCTGTTAGCCGTTGGCTGATTTGATTGATCACACATTATTTTATTGTTTTTCTTTTTGAACGAGTTGACCGTTGGTCCTCTTCTCTGTTATAAGGTCATCTTCATCTTCTTTGTAACTTACGTTTTGTAAGCTCTACAACTTTGCTTTTATGAAATCAAATTCTTGCTTGTTTGCCTAAAACTATTTCAAAATGTTACACCTATTTGGCTTATTTCACATGTCTAGTCTTCTTAGCTTACCATGTGTCAAGCTAGTCTTCTTAGATTAGCATGTGTTAAGCATCTAATGTCTTTGTATCAAATATCCAATGCCATGTGTCAAGCATATCTTAAATTCTTATCTACTTATCCTATTTCTATACGTGCCATCTCTCTACTACAATTATGCAAGATTATATTGTCTCTCCATTATCTAAATCAAATCCATATTCATCACTTCCTTCCAATCTATCTTTGTGGTATCACTTCCTCATGGCATCATAACTACACGCATGTATATTATGTCAAATATACATGTCCTAGTGAAATTCATGTATGCACACCATAATTATTTTCTTTTCCACCACTAGCCATTGTCCTAAATATATATACATGGACGAACAACAAAATATGCATGTCCTAGAAATAACTTGGCATCCCCAATTTCACACACTATCAATCTCACCACATCTTTCTAATATATTTTCTTATTATTTATTACTATTATTGTTTTTTTTAAAAAAATATTTTTCCTTTCACTACCCGTTATTTATAACTTTACATGTGTCACTACACAATTATACTCAAAATTTTGGGATGTTACATTTGTGATCCATGACCATAACCAAAAGCTATATGGCGTAGACTAGCCTGCAGGCCAATCTCGAGTCTAGTAGTCGTATGGCCTGAACAACTGAACCCACACCACCATATGTGGTACCAGCCGATTGGCCTAAAGTAGTTGCACCAATAGAGGCATCATCACCAGAAACTGAAGTCACGGGAAAATTGTTATTGGCAGTCATCTCCTACAACAACTTGGGAGCCCTTGGGCCTAAACATAAAGTCCAACACTCTCACTTATAAACTAGCAAACATGTTGCTATATTTCTAAAGGGGGACTCTTACAAATACACATAGCACACTTCCCAACATAAGCAAGTTTGGGAAAAGAATAGGTAGAAGTTTTCAAATGACCCTTAAACTTTGATGAAAGGATCATTTTGGCCTCTAAACTTTATTTAGGGTCAATTTAGCCCCTCAACTTTCAATAAGGTTGTTCGTTAGCCCATGAACCTATTTTCCATCAATTTTGCTTATGTGACAGTTTTTTACTGTTAGTTAATTGACATGTGAATATCAGGTTCGCTGACATGGATTATAGGGGATGTGGACCAATAATATATGACACCTGTCAAATATTGTGAAATTCAAACGCCCATTAAAACTTGGTTATGGGGTCAATTTACCCCCTACAGTTATAAAAATAGTTAAATATAACCCCTATACTTTATTATAACATATAAAAGTACTCCCCGAAAGGGTCCTACTTTCATATTGACAACACAAAAGCATTAGTCAATTGATTCAAACAGTATTGACCCTTCTCTGAATTAGTGGCCCATAATCATGCTTCAATGTTGAAGCCATTTATACCCCTTGTATGCGCCAGGAATTACAGGAGTAGTTTGTCGTTTGTCCAGGCGTCAACTTCTATAACCACTCCAGTAAAGCAAGTCATCAATCCCCAAATCGGCCATGTTGACAAATAGAGGACTCAATACCAAAACAAGGAAGAAAATCCATGAGTCCATCGAGAACGCTCTTTGACCGTGCCTACAAAATTGACGAGAAGTGAAGGTTTCTCCTCCAATTTACTCTCTTTCTTCTTCATTTCTTTGATTTTCTCGGCATCCAAGCAAGGATTTATGTGTATGTGCGATAGTTCTGTCAATAATTGGTCTGTAAGGAATTGGTTGTAGAAGGAATGAATTTATTTGTGTCTTTTTAGTCTTGTCCATTTAGTTGAATTCCTCGTCTGCTATGGATTGTAAATTATATTCCTTGCTGATTAATACAAGTTATGATTGTGCTTAATGGTAAATCACATCTTCTTCTTGTGCATGGCCGTGGTGACTTAAATTGGAGCACCAAGCAGAGAACTGCTTAGGATGAGAAGAGTTCAGTGTCTGAGGTTAGAAATACGTCGATGCAAATAGCTGTAAGGACTAAGGACTTGCTCTTAAACTATCCTAAATTATGTTGATCTATGAATTTAACTAAGTGGCTTACTTTCTACAAGCAATAACTTTATATCCTTGGTGTTACCCAGTTGAGATTTTGAAATTTGTGACTCAATAATGTTCAAGTCCATTCAGATTTGGTAATTTCTTTTCCATTTTTCAGTTTCCTCATTTTTTCACTTCAAGCTTTTTCAATTTTTTTTTTTCTGCAAATCAAAGTCTATTTTTGCCATCGGACCTAACTTCGTCATCCATGTTTCCAATTTTGTTTTAAATTAGAAGCGAAATCTTCACAAAGCAAACAGTTTCATATGGAAAACCTGTTTTTAGTTCCATTCCCACATTTTATGAAGTTTCAAGAGCAAACCTAGTTTCATATAGCTTAGTGCCACACAGCATTTTTGACTGAGTGTTGCTGACTTAATTTGTTGATAAGTCTAGAGATATATATGTTCATATGCATTTTCTTTCCATCAATCGTTTTCTTTGATGTGTCACTCTTTTCCCAAAGGAGGTCTTTGTTGAAAATATGGTTGGAAATTGCAACCAAGAAGCATAAACTGGTGCCTTCTGTGTAGTGTGAAAACTGTAGAACCAAATAACTGTTAGCTCATGCCTCATGGTCTCAGTTTCAGAAACATGTCTTATTTTAATAATATATCTTTGTTCTCAACATTGAGTTTATTCTTCTCCACCTTACCCAAACAGGGTGCAGCGGATCTTCAACAATGCCAACATTGAGTTTTTGGAATTTTTAAGTTTTGAACTTTTTTTGGCACTTGGAGTTCAATATTTCCTAAATGCAATTGTATTCTTAGACATACAGAAGCAGATGTACATGTCATGGTGTCACAGTTACATATGCATGCACCAGTCTCCTAACCAAAACCCTACGTGCACATGCTATGGAGGTGTTAAAATTCTGAAACAAAGTATTTGAAAGGTACAAACTACAAGGTGGTTGAGGGTGTTTGAATATTCTTATGAATTTATGTTTTATAAAATGCTCTCTCCATAAAAAAAAAGTTTTGTAGTTCATTGCTACTGATTTTTCTTTTGTTCTGATGATGTGTATGAATGTAAATCTTAGTTGTTAGCTATAGGTCATAGCTTTAGTTTTGTTCTGTAATGCTTATGTTGTTGCATTCTTTTAATCTATAGAATTAATAATCCATTGATTTCATGATTCTTGTTCAGGTAAAAGTGGAATCTAGAATACATATGAAATAGAACCATTAAAAGCATTTCCATCCATTTGGCAGAATATATCGCTTGTTTTGGGCATCTATTACTTTTATCTTAAAGTAGCTTATTTCAGAGCTTTTAGTGGCGAGTTCCGTTTATTTTCTCTACTCTCTCAACTGGGTTTAACAACCACGAAACGCGCCAAAAGGAATTTGGCTTCATATGCGCCAAAAGGATCTCTCAATATGTGCATGCATCTGTCTCAATCGTTTCCTCTTACAAGCAAATTTCTCTGCATCGCATCTATATTAGGTTATGGGGATTCTCACCAACGCTCATGTTGGTAATTAAGTATTCTGTTAGTCTCTTAGAACTATTGCCAACTTCTTGTAGTTTGGTCATTATCTCTGAATACCTCTCCCTCTCTCTGTCTCTATCTCATAGACATACATAAACTCTATTGGGGTCTGAAAAGGTAAAGTAACATCATCTGAAAGAATATCTGTAGCATTGGTTATACTCCTCCCTATCCTATACTAATGGGTTAAGGGATCTTAACCAATGCTTATATTGATATTTGGAGTTCTGTTAGTCTTTTGGAACTATTGTCAAGTTCTTGGAGTTCGGGGGCTCCTACATTGCAACTTAGCTTAACTTCTTTTTCTTTACTTTTTTTTTTGGGGAAATAAGTTATAGTTAGGTATCTCTTGATTTCCTTGGAGGTCCTCGCTTTCTCAGCGTATTTATGTTATAAAAAGTAGTAAGGAGATCATCACGAATGCTTATATTGATCGTTTGGAGTTCTGTTAGACGCTTGGAACTATTGTCTTGTGATCTTGTAGCTTAGTTATTATCTCTTAATACCTCTCTCTCTCTCATAGACTTGTATATACTCTATTGGGGTGTGCAAAAGTAAAATAACATCATCTGAATGAATATTTTTTGTTAGCATTGGTTACACTCCTCCCTATCCTATACTAATGGGTTAAGGGATCTTAACCAATGCTTATATTGATATTTGGAGTTCTGTTAGTCTTTTGGAACTATTGTCAAGTTCTTGGAGTTCGGGGGCTCCTACATTGCGACATAGCTTAACTTCTTTTTCTCTACTTTTCTTTCTTCTTCTCCTTTTTTTTTGGGGAAATAAGTTATGGTTAGGTATCTCTTGATTTCCTTGGAGGTCCTCGCTTTCTCAACGTATTTATGTTATGAAAAGTAGTCAGGGGATCCTCACGAATGCTTATATTGATCATTTGGAGTTCTGTTAGACGTTTGGAACTATTGTCTTGTGATCTTGTAGCTTAGTTATTATCTCTTAATACCTCTCTCTCTCTCTCATAGACATGTATATACTCTATTGGGATGTGCAAAAGTAAAATAACATCATCTGAAAGAATATTTTTTGTTAGCATTGGTTATACTCCTCCCTATCCTATACTAATGGGTTAAGGGGAGCCTCACCAATGCTTATATTGATCATTTGGAGCTCTGTTAGTCTCTTGGAACTATTGTCAGGTTCTTGGAGTTTGGGGTCTCCTACATTGCAACATAGCTTAGCTTCTTTTTCTTTAATTTTTTTTTATGGGAAATAAGTTATAGCCTTATTAGGCTTATAGGTTAGGTGTCTGTTGGAGGTCCTCGCCTTTTCAGTTTATTTATGTTACAAAAAGTAGACTCTGAAACCGTTAAGACATCCCCATTCCCAAATCGCAGACGATGAAACCAGGCTTACAATTTCCATTTTCACAAGCACGCAGTTTGACAGTAGCTACAAGAATTGGCGAGAAGTTAAGGTATCCTCCTCGAGTTTATTCTCTCTCCTTTGTTTCCTTGGTTTTCTGGGTATCTAAACAGAGAGATTCTCTATATGCATGAATAGTGTAAATAAGTTACTTTAATTTTCAATCAGGATGAAAACCATACTTTCTTTTGGATCGCTATTGATTAGTTACACACATCCATTTATAAGTGTCAAGTTATGCCACAAATTAGTTTGTCTAAAGAATTGATTTGATCTGTTCAGTTGGTTTAGTGTCAAGCAGAGAGCCTGCCGAGGATGAGTAGAGTCCAGTGTCTGATGTTAGAGGTGCATCGACGCTGATAGCTGTGAGGAGTTTTGCTTAAGCCATCCAAAAGTCTTGTGATTACTTTCTACGAGCAAGAAGTTTATTGCTAAATTTTTATTCTATGTGATAGATTACATGTCTTCCCCAATCCTCCTTTTGTTCTACGGCTTCCAGAAGCATCTCTCTCGCGCTCGCCCTTGTTTAGTTGGTCGTTCTCCACCTTAAAAAGTTAGGCCTTGTTCATGGGTCTCCATCTTTGAGCTTGTTGGTTTAATTATTGGGCCTGGAGGTTATCTTTACTCTTTAGTAGGGGTGTCCACAACCAATCCGTAAACGTGGTTATTCGATTTTCGGTTCAGGTTTTTCGGTTACGGTTTCAGATATGGTCATGATTTTAGTAAAATTTTAGATATTTTTTCGGTTATGGTTATTTCGGTTAGGTTACTATTATAACAGAAAAAAGGAAAAAAATATTAATATATATTATATAAATATCCAAACATTATGATATATATATGATATATGGTATTATATATATTTTTTAAATGTCCAAACATTATATGCATTATAATGTTTAGATTAAAACTCTGATTATATCTTCATAACAAATTATAAATTTAGATACCAATTAACCTAATCATTACACAAATTATAAATTAAGATTGATTAGTTGAAACTCATGGTGACCTTATCATTTTAAAATTCATATAAATTAAGATTGATTATTGCTAAAGTGAAAGTGGGGAGACATTTTCATGTATTTTTTCTTTTCTTTTTTCTTGATCATGTTATTTCTCTCGGTCTTGTAAATTTATTTTTCTTTAATTGTGATGAAATAATATATGTATTATCATTATCATTAATTTTTATCAAATTTTGTTCTATGGAGTTGGAGTCGATCATAGCTATTTTCTCACTCTATTTGAGATTTATTCATACTTTTTAATTTCTTCAAAAACCGAAAACCGATCCGATCCAATCCGATCCGAAAAATATTGTTATTTCGGTTTGGTTATCCGAATTATATGGTTCAGTTATGGATTCTAAAATATCATAATCGAATCGATTCGGAGATTTCGGTTATGGTTAAAAATTGCACCGAAAACCGAATGGATACCCATACTCTTTAGAAGTTATTAAGTTTGGGCTTGTTAAGTCTGAGGCCCAGCATTTTATTGACTTCTTTTTATATTAGGGAGCCGATATTTGCATATGATATTGAACTCAACGCACACAATTACTTAAAACACTCTTAGTTGGTTTTCAATACACACACTGAGTTTCCTAAAAAACCCTTTCATACATATTAATTATATAATATTTAATATCCTAAACTACCCTTTCTCCTTCCATATATATCTCAACTTCATTCCTTTAATAATCATTAAAATATTTTTGACAGTTATTTCAAAATCAATTTTGTAGATTAAGTTTAGAAAGTGGAGAAATAGACACAAAAGACTTGATATTATTGAATTATATTAAGGAGAAATAGACCAAAAGACTTCATATTATTGGAAAAAATTCTAATAAAATCTTGCATACCTTTTTTTACAGTGAAACAACAAAGGGAATGTCAAATCATGATAACAATCAATTCCTAAATATACACCACACTCAAAAATAAAAAGATGGTTAAAATTTTCATATTGGAGAATAAATCTTATGTCCTCCGTCGTCAAACATGGAAGGGTTTACCAATATCATATTAACACAATTAAAATAAAAAATTATACACTTACTTTATAGGGGAATTTTGTTTAATATCGCTCTCTTCATTGTTTTCTACGAGATTCTATGTAGTCTTGTTTTTTTTTTTTCATAATTTTCAGCAAGTTTCCTCTCTTCTTCAATGTAACTAGGTGAAGACATTGAATTCTCTATCATGATATTGTTCTTGTAATCCATGAATATCCAATATTGGGAGAAAGATGGAAGACTAAGAGAAGATAGGAGGTGAGAGGAGAACGATCATTCGTATAAAAATTTAACTAAAAGAATAGGATTACAAAGTTAAATTTAATTGTATTGTATTGAGTAAAAAATATGAGTGCAAAAAGTATATAGGTTTTAAAGTAATTTCATTTAAAGTATTTTTAAAAAATGTGTGTATTGAGTCCAAATTTGTGTGTAAATATCGACACCCTTTATATTATTGGGGAAATTAGGTAGGAGGACAAAAAGCAACATTTATATCCTAATAAGGACAAACCGGGAAAAACTTTAGAAAAAAGTACAAATGTTGTTAAGTAATTAAAATGTCCTTCCTATTGTAAACACGTTATTCTTTTCTTTTTCTTTCTTTGTTCTTCTTTCTTCAGCGTTTCTCTTCTTCCTTCCTTCGAAGCCTCTCTTGTTCTTCTATCTTTGCTGCTTCTTCTATCTTCTTCCTCAATCGACTCTTCTTCCTTTGCTTGCTACATAGATCGACATTTTCCATTTTCCTTTTTCTTTTTCCTCCTTGCAACTAAGATCGGGATCAGGACTCCTTATTCTTCCTTCACTTTCAACAAAGACAGATCTTCAATATTATATCTTCAATATCTGATATTATCTATGCTTTGTATCTGTCAATATTCTTCTGAAATCAAATCTGAATCTGCAGATATATCTGTTTCAGATATGTTATGATATGTTTTGGTTATTTTGAAACTTCAAACAGATAACATTTCATTAAAGACAAATATCATTGTAATAAGAAAAATAACATTTAGTAAGACAAATTACATTATGACAGATATCAAATGAAATCGAAACAGATAAAATATCACCTGTAGTCTGCAAATCCCAAATCAGAACAAAAAAACCACGAAACTTACCATTGAAATTATCAAAAATAATGATGTAATGACATATCAAAGGAAAACAATAAGATCTACAAGTCCCGTGGTGAGTATGAGTAGATTTAGTTCGAATACAACAAAATTGGAATGAAAAATCACTAAAAAATCTCATAAAACTGTCGAATAAGCCATGATGGCCATGATTGGCTTATATCTCTGTTTTATTCCTTACTTTGAGTGAATGGAAGACTTTGAAATTCCAACGATGGTAATTAGTGTTTCCTTAGTTGTACGCTTATAAATTGCTGTCTTATATCTTCGTTTTATTCTTCATCTCATCATATCAAATGGCTTCTTCATTATAATGTACTTCACTTTGAGTGAATGTAAGACTTTGAAACTTCAATTATAGTAAGGTTGTGTTTGTTAGATAATTCCCATAGCTTATATGCCTAGAGGAAATGCTCAGCGTAATACCATCACCAAACACACTGTAAATGACAGCGTATACGCTGGGAAAAAAATATTCTCACAACATGAGATTTTTTTTTTATACGCTAGGGTATTTTCTCTCGCTATCTTTGTTTATATTCCTTTCTTGACCAAGATACAATACTCTACAGTTTCAAGAATATTACGGTTCGAATCCTGGGTTGTTGTCTGATGTTGATTACTGTTTTTCTTACACGTCTACTATATATAGTTCTGATGAAATTGCATAGCCTTACCGCGCCAAGAGGTGCAAGAGACGAATGTTGGGACGTATTTTTATTCTTTGCACTTAATTTTTCTATTTTTTTAATATCTTTTCGGTTTTTGGTTGGGTATTTTAGAAAGTCTATTACTTTTAAACAAATAATATCTTTTAAGTGTCGAGTATCTTTTCGATTGAAAATTTATGATTTAATTAGATTTATCAAGGGGTCTGTAAATCTGATATAAATAGGTTTTTAAGACTCTTTGTTTGAGTAATTGATAATTGAATTTGATATTAATAAACGTCCTCTTTTGAGCGAGAGCTGAATTTTCTCATATTCCTAGTTTATTAGTCAATCTAGACTTGTGCAAGGGTTGTACTATATTTTTGTGTGTTCGATTTTCTGCGTCTTACCACCCGACATCAAATTCTTACCATTGATTAATCCTTCCACAAGCCTAATTAAGAATTAATTTCCATTGATTAATCTTAAAATACTTTGTCCTATTAACTAGAATGTGCTCCTCACCTTCTTTTTCCCTTAGTGTAATAGCTTGACCAATTGTGCATGTAGTTTATGAAAGTTTTTTGGTTAGAAAAAACATTCATCAGGCAAAACTGAATCATACTAGAAATTTATATTTTTGGTTGCATTGACTAAAAGAATTTATCAATGTCTCTGATAGATTGTATTAGGCTTAAATGCACCAAGAAATAGGTTACACCAAAAAGAACTAACCGGTAATATGAAAGTGTCAACAGTTGATTATTAATACCGTCAACATTTGCTGAGTCTTGTGATTATTTTGTGAAACTAAAATTGGAGCGAAAGAAATCAAGTGTTGTATACTGCGCACCTTTGTTTAGGTGAACATGTTTTTGGAGTGACAGAAAAAAGGGAAAATTTTGGGTACAATGTAGTCTTCTTTTTTTTTTTTATGAAACTCAAGTTTTTATTGTGGTTGCATGCGTGGCACTTCATAACTTCATTCCTTTGAGAGCCATAAATAATACAAAAAATCGTAAATACCGAAGATGTTGGTGTGGAGGTGGGTCTGACTAAGATGTAGGGTTTCGAGTGGCGTGAATGCATGCACCTGAGCATTGAGCTTTCTAAGTGACAACTTGTCAGAATCTAGGTCTTCTTCTTGGGCCATTTTTGGTCCTAAAAATAGGAACTATTATTGGATGATAGGCTTTGAAAAATCCAATATTAATTGGAATAGGGGTTTTTGATAGTATTGTTGTTGGTGGTGGCGATGGTGGCAACCGCGATGTTGACTGATTCGTCAACATGCAAAAATGCAATTGAAAAAATCTTAAGTCCTAAATTGATTAGTTATTGAATTGATGTTTGTCTCTTGTTGAAGGGGTGGGATGTGGGAACCAATACCTGAAAAAGCAAAGATTCAAACATAAGTCAACATAAATCGGGGTGTAATTTGACAAGGCCGGTGTGCAAGCACATTCCTAATAAAAACAAACCAGTTCGAACTAATAAGGGAGATCAAGCCCAAGCCTCTTGTTTGCGCCTTCTAAGCATTTTCCTAATACTTAAAACTAATAACAGGTTAAGGGCTCTTTTTTGCGCCTTCTAAGCATCTTCTTAATACTTAAAACTAATAACAAATTACTTCTTAACAGGAAGACTGTAAATTTGTTTGGTTAGTAGTAGACTTTGAAAAAATTTTGGTTAGTGGAAGACTTTGAAAATTTTTTGTTGCCAAGTGGAAGAATTTCACATATTAATGATAGCAAGTGTTGCCTTAGTCGTACGCTTATAAGTAGCTGGCTTATATCTCCCTTTTATTCAACATCTCATCATATCCAATGGCTTCTTCAATATTATTGTATCACTTATGGTTTATGGCCTTGCTTTTCTTGCTATTAACCTTGGCTTTTCCAATGCACATGACACCACTCCTTTGTCACAATGAAGAAAGCTTGGCATTGCTCCAATTCAAGAGAAGCTTTGTTGTCGACAAGTCAGCTTCTTGGGATGCCTCTGCCTATCCAAAGACAATATCATGGAATCAACAAGACGATTGCTGCTTGTGGGAAAGACAATATCATGGAATCAACAAGACGACTGCTGCTTGTGGGATGGTGTGGTGTGTGATCAGCAGACTGGCTGCGTCATTAGCCTTGACCTCAGTAGCAGTTGCCTCTATGGTCCTATCAATTCTAGCAGTAGCCTTTTCTGTTTAGGCCATCTTCAAAGGCTTAATCTCGCGGACAATGATTTCGACTCCTCCCAAATCCCGTCAGGGTTTCGTAGTTTTCCAAGGCTAGCTTATCTCAATCTCTCATTCTCCGAATTCTATGGTAAGATTCCATTAGAAATATCAGGGTTGAGTAGATTGAGATCTCTTGATTTGAATGGAAATTCAGAGCTCACAAGTCCTGACCTGATGCGGTTAGTTCAAAATTTAACCCACATTGAGAAACTGTATCTTGACTTTGTAGACTTATCTGCTGCAATCCCTGGAAAAGTTGTAAATTTGTCTTCATTATCATCTCTTAGTCTTTATAGTTGTGGCATGTTTGGCAGATTTCCAATGGGAATTTTTGAACTACCAAACCTGCAGTATCTTGATGTGGGGCTGAATGACTAACTTGTTGCTCACCTTCCTGAATTTCACTGGGGCTCACCTCTTAAGTTTTTATCGCTTCCAAACACAAAATTCTCAGGTGGATTGCCTTCTTCAATAGGAAACCTTCATTCCTTGACTGAATTGAGTATTGTTGAATGCAACTTTATAGGCTCAATCCTATCTTCCCTCAGTAATCTTAGCAAGATCACCCTCCTCGAACTCAAAGACAATAACTTCTTTGGCGAAATACCTTCTGCATTGGCAAACCTTACACAGCTTACCTCTTTCTCAATGTCAGGCAATGATAATGTTAGTTGTGGGTCCTTGTCCTGGCTTGGAAAGCAAACCGAATTCCTTCAGTTGGACCTTGAGAATTGCAACATAAGTGGTGAAATCCCTCCCTCTCTCAAAAACTTCACTCAACTCAATCTATTACTACTCAACTCTAACCATTTAAGTGGTCAAATTTCACATTGGCTAACAAACCGCACTCGGTTAGCCATCTTAGACCTTGGTCATAATGAATTCCGCGACCCTTTTCCTCATCAAATTTCAGAACTTGTGAATCTCGAAGCTATTTATTTGAGGGAAAATCACTTGAGCGGCTTTGTTAATCTAAACCCATTTTTCAACCTCCAACACATGGAAAGGTTTTATATATCAGTGAATGCTACCCTTCGAAAATGGCACATGCTAGGACTTCGCTTGTGTAACTTGAGGGAGTTCCCTGACTTCCTTAGGTACCAAGATAAACTAGAGTACTTGAATCTCAGTGGAAATAAAATCCGCGACGAGATTCCGAGCTGGTTATGGAACATAAGTAGGGAAACTTTGGAGTTTATTGGACTTGCTTTCAATTGTTTGACTGGCTTTGAGCAACCTGCATTGGTATCGCGCCTTCGTAATCTAAAATTCCTAGTGCTAGATTGTAACAAGATCCAAGGTCCAGTCCCTAGACCACCGCCTTCCATTTTCGGGTATACCATCACAAACAACAGTTTCAGCGGAGAAATTTCTTCAACAATCTGCAATCTACCTCACCTATATGTCTTAGATTTGTCATTCAACAACTTGAGTGGCATGCTCCCCAATGTTTGTTTGACAAGGAGAGCAATATAAACATTTTAAATCTCGAACAAAACTTCTTCTGCGGAACCATTCCCGACACATTAACGAATGGTAGTAAGTTGAGGATGATTAAATTAGGTCATAATGCACTGCGAGGAACATTACTGAGGTCATTGGCCAATCATACAATGTTCGAGGTTCTAAATCTTGGTGAGAATCATATTAGTGACACATTCCCCTTTTGGTTGGGAGCTCTACATAATCTGCGGGTCCTCATCTTGAGATCTAACAAATTATTTGGCATAGTTGGAAGCCCTGCAACATGCTTTAATTCTCCATGTTGCGGATCATTGACATCTCCTACAATGGTTTCACAGGCATTCTACCATCTAAGTTCTTTCAGAATTGGAATGGCATGAGAAAATCAGATGATAAGTTTTCGTATATGTCAGAAATTGTAGATTTGCTCGATATTAGTATCTTTTCCTATTATAAACTAACTTTGGTTAACAAAGGTGTCTCCATGGATTATGAAAAGATACCAGAAGTCTTTGTAGTGATTGATCTGTCAAGCAACAAATTTGAAGAGGAGATCCTGGAATCCGTTACAACTTTGAAGAAACTCATTTTCCTTAACCTTTCCAATAACAATCTCTCAGGCCACATCCCATTTGCTATGGAAAACCTCACAGAGCTTGAATCGTTGGATTCTTCACACAACATGCTTTCAGGACAGATTGCAGTGGAGCTCGTGCAACTCACATTCCTTTCATACTTTAATGTGTCTTGTAATCAACTCATAGGTCCTATACCACAAGGAAAACAATTTGCTACATTTGAGAACAATTCATACAAGGACAACTTGGGATTCTGCGGGAAGCCATTGTCGAACTTGTGCTGAAATGCAGGGGAATCACCTCCATCGCCTTCAATTGGTGAAGATGATCAGAGCTCGGGTGGTTCTTTAGCATATCTTTTGTGGATGATAGTTGCGATTGGATATGCAAGTGGACTGGTTGTTGGAGTTGTCGTCGGACTCAAAGTCACGGCATCGAAACATGAATGGTTTGTGGAAACCTTTGGCAAGAGGCAACAAAAAAGGAGAAGGCTAAAAACAAGGGGACAAAGAGTGTGAATTTCCTAAGGCATTTCCAGATTATGTATGCATGGTTCAAGTATCTTTTTATGTTGGTTCCAGTTTTGTATGTATGTGTTTTTTTTAATGTTTATCTATCCCTCTATTGTATTCTATCTCTCCACTGTCTTTGTTAGGTTTGGCTATAACATACATTAGCAATGGAGGCCTCCATTTGATTCAGAGTTACTGCGGGAAATTGTATCAAAGTCTTCTATGCTTGGTTGGAGTAGAAGTACCAAAAGTAAGTTGATGACATTTGTAAATTCACTCAATTATTGTGTTTTTTTATTCTATAAACTTGATTTATAGTGTTATTTTGCATACTTTCGAAGGTATAATTAATAAATAACCCAAAGAAAGAGTATGATTACTCCAAGTTCTACTAGTCATACAAAGAGGGGATATTCTGCAAGGTATGCAAGATGATATATCACACAGTAGAGAAGTGCTATAAAGTGCAAGGATATCCCAACAATAAAAGATCAAGACAGAGTTGAACAAACAATAACAACAACAGTAGGATTGCATCAATCAATCATGTTGATGGTGCAACTACAAATTTGCAAAATCATAACTCAAAAGTGGAATTGACAGTGGGTCAATACTAGCAACTCTTATCTTTATTGAAACAAGGAGGTGATGCAAATAAAAATTCAGGGATACATAATCAATTTCAAGTGGGAACAGTTGCATCTGTTCAAGGTAACTTCGCCATTTATTAGAAACAGAATTTGCATAAGTGGTTAATAGATAGTGGAGCAAGTGATCATATAGTATGTCATGCATCACTTTTTGATACATTTCATAACATGCATTCTAAAGTTTCTTAGCCTAATGGTGTGAAACATGAAATCACTCACATGGGCACAGTTAAACTGACTTCCAAAATTACTTTTAAAAATGTTCTATATGTTCCTAAATTTAACTTTAATATGATTTCAGTTAGTGGAATCACACAAGACCATAACTGTGCAATCATATTTGCAAAACAAAAATATGATATTATATCCATCGATACATAGCCAAAATATTTTTCATAATCCGTTTCAATTTTTTTTTTTTCATAATCTATCAATTCCAAATACAATTGAAGTGAATAAGGAAAAAAAATGTTATATTATTGAATGCTCTGAAAAAATGTTATTTTTTTCATATTTTTTTGGTTATTTATATGCCGTTTGTTAACATTCAGTTTATTAAATATAACTTGGTCTACAAGACTAGAGTCATTTTAATTGAATTACATACATTATTTTGTATTATTAAAAGCTAATAGGTAACAAGCAAAAAAATAAAAATATCTTATACGATTAGTAGATCTGTTACTATTTATGTGATGTTTGTTTAGTGGAATGCTCGTCGTGAAATTCGAACCGGGATGCCTAAGTCAATGAACAAAGAATTTTCTTCTTTTCCTTGTGTAGCTTGATACTGGTATTGGACCAAGACTTAGTATTTAGGTCAATATTGTGAGCACATCCTAAAATTATTTACTTGAACACTTCCTAAAATGCTAGAAAATGTGCGTAAATGGTAATTTGTCAAACTACATGTTGATTTAATCTTAATTGTGCATAATATGCTTTGGATTTTTTATCATACATGTGAACCATATTTTGTGTAAATAATTCAGGTGTTAAATATGCTTAAATGTTTACATGTACCAAGTTATTGATCTTATATGCCTGAGTAAAGTGTGGCCAAAAGGCCTTATGTGCTAAATGCAAGTTTGTGCCTATTATGTTAAGTGTTGGTCTTGTGTCACATACTTGAAATTGATCTTATTTGACACATTCCATGGTGCTGGAAATTCAGTTTTGGAAATGAAAATATATGGACTAAGTTAGGGTTTAGGGTTTAGGGATTTAGGGTTTAACCAACTTAGATCCAAATGACTTGAAACTTAAACCACATATCCATGAAGGTCTAATAATGTTCTAGGACAAGAATCATGTGAAATTAAAGCGCATTACATTTAGATTTGATCATATGCTTAAATTCCGCCAAAACTAGGTTTTTGTGTAAGTCCCAAATTTTGTGAATTTGTGTTCCTTTGTGAACGTGGTGAGTCAAATGAACTCTGATTGACATAAAATTTTACATGCACCTTAGTATCATCATAATTAACATATTTGACTAGGAATGGTTCAAGAGAAAATGTCATTTAAACTGAGTTTGCTATATGTTATAACTTGTTTATTTAGTTATAGGTTTATATATGCAAGGGTTATGAATTGCAGTTTAATTAAGAACAAGGGTCGTTTAGAGTTTAAGGTTTACCATTAGTGTGTGTATATATATATATATATATATATAAAAGTTTAGGGTTTAAAGTATATTGTGTTTAGGGTTTAGGTTTAGGTTTAGGTAGGGCTCGACATCAGGCTGGATCGGGCCGGGTCGGCCCAAAAATATAGGCCCAGGCCCGGGCCCTATTTTGAGGATAGGGCTTTGGGCCTGGCCGGGGCCGGGCGTGGCTCTCAAAATGAGGCTCGACCCGGGCCCTTAAGGCTTGGGCTTTTGGGGCCGGGCCTAGGGTCGAGCCTCGGGTCGGACTTGAATTTTTGACAATATAATATTTATATATGTATTATTTGAGGAAAATGTATTATATATACGCACATGTGTAATATATACATTTTATGTATATATATACACATACATTGCAATAATATATATATATATATATATATATATATATATATATATATATATATATATATATATATATATATATATGAATATATTAAATTTACATATTTATATACATACATATATATATGTATATATAATATATGTAAAATATATACATATTATATATATAAATAAATAATGTCGGGCCTGGGTCGGGCTCTGGCTCGGGCTTGGGTCGGGCCAAAATTGGCCAGAGGTGTCGGGCTTCGGGCAGGGCCCGGCCCCAAAAATGGAGCTCAGGCTCATCCAAGGGATCAGGTCAGGCTATCCAGGCCCGGTCTAATTTCGGGTTAGGCTGGGCTTTGACCCTCAGGCCCGGCTCTGGCTCGAGCCGGGCCTAGGCCTGCGAGTCAAATGGTGACCCTTAGGTTTAGGGTTTAGGTGCTTTATAGTCATTGGTGGCGGTAATATAGAGGATCATAATATAATGTAAAATAAAACGACACCGTTTTTGTTTATTTGTATTTTACGTAATTAATATAATGACGCTTAATTAAACAAGCGTCGTAAATGATGATATATTTCGACGCTTTTGAAACGCCGTAATATCTTGAACACAAATACGACATCGTTATGTGTTCAAGTGTAAGCTAAGTCTCTAGTTTTTTGATCTGCACAGTTTACTCCTTCGACACCGTCTACTGCGCTCTTCTTTGACACTGCACCGCTGCGCTCCTTGGCCACTACACTTCGTTGCCATTGCACTTCATCGCCACTGCACACAATGCACTTCTTTGACCAGTATTGTTGTTTACGTGATTATTGTACGACTTATTGGTTCTTGGTAATCAAGGTATGATTTTCTCTCATATTTTCTTGATTCAATCTATGTGGGTTCATTATTAAGGGGTAGAGCCTTGGAAATCTTAAGGGCATGGCAGAGCCCTAGAAATCTTAAGGACAGGGTAGAGCCCTAGAAATCTTAAGGGCATATCTGTACAAATTGCATCGATCTTTGTTTATTTTAGTATATGAAAATGGGGTAGTACCAATCTTTGTTTAGTAATGGCATTCTTGGGAAAAGAATATATGAAATTGAGCAAGGGATTGTAGTTTTAACTTACTTTTTGGCTGGTAGTATTTTATATGAAAAATAAGTTCATTTTCTTAATAATTTCTATGAAATATGGCTTGCAGTTGTAGCTTACCTTGTGGCAGGTAGAAAGGGATTGTAGGTTGGAGTTCTTAATCTAAAGGTAAGAAACCTACAACATTTCATGGAATTTCGTATTTCAAGTTTTTTTTCGTTATTTTTCTGCAACTATTTCTTGATTTTGCTTTTCAACACCCAAGTGTAGAAAATCTCATATATTGTCCGTGTAAAAAGTGCTTCAATGGCCATCTCAAGAGTAGAGAGAATGTTAAGGAAGATTTGATTATAAGGGGCATAGTTCGTACTTACATCTTTTGGAACTTCCATGGCAAAGAACGTCCTGTTGTTGTGGAAGTTAAGGATGATGAGCTTGGGCTTAAGGTGGAATGTGACGAAATAGATAAGTTGATAGTAGATACCTTACCAAGTCTTAATCTAGATATTTTTGTAGACCATGAATATGATGCGGACAATGCTAGTGGTAATGTGTCACAAAAAGAGGCTGAATGAATTTACAAGGTTCTTGAAAATGCCAAAACTAGTATATATCCTGGATATGAGATTTCATTACTTTCATTCATCTTAAAACTCTTACATATTAAATGTGTTGGGGGGGAGGGGGGGATGAGTAATAATGCCTTCACCATATTGCTTAAGGAATTGAAGTAGACTTTTCCTAGAGATGAAACATTACCAAAGTCGTATTACGAGGCAAAATAGATTTTTCAAGATCTTGGGCACTCATATAATAAGATAGATGTGTGCGCTAATGATTGTGTTCTATTTCACAAAGAACTCGTAGATGTAGATAATTGCCCCACTTGTGGAGAGTTGAGGTGAAAAATAAATAGCGGTAGAGATTGTGATGATGATTCCGATGAAGATGGGCATTATAATTCTACTAAAAGAAAAAGAGTCCTAAGAAAGATATTACGACACTTTCCTCTAAAGCCAAGGCTTCAGAAAATGTTCATGTCTTCTTAAAATTGCTTCTGATATGCAATGGCACAATGACAATCGTATTAGAGATGACAATGTAATGCATCCGATAGATTCAGAGGCGTGGAAACATCTTGACCAATTGTATCTTGACTTTAGTATAGCACCACGAAATGTGAGACTTGGATTGGCAAGTGATGGATTCAATCCCTTCGACTACGTAAGTCTATCTTATAGTATGTGGTATGTTATTCTTATACGGTAGAATTCGATGACAATCACCGACCCATAGGAGAACAACATCCCAAGTTTGTGTCACACCATGGAGTGATAGTACGAAACATACTTATTGCACTTACGTCAAAAGAAAATTGACATCGCGTTGAGAAAGAGAAGAAGCTAGGAGCTCATGCTTGATAATGTGAAGGTGAGTACAAATACAAACTAGAATTTGATATTTTGATATCATTTAATTTCTCATTGATATGACATCTCTATTCTTTATTTAGGAGAAGTTTGACATAGGGGATGAGCCAGGAAGAGAGAAGTAGATGATGGCATCAATGGCAAAAAAATGGAGGGACTTTCGATATCGGTTGAAGAAGCACTACTATGATAGACACGAATGTGATGAGGAAAGATTGGCATATCAACCCCCAGAAGTTAGTAAAAGTGAGTGGAATTGGTTGCTGAAAGAATATTGGGGGACGGAAAAGTCCAGGTGATATTTTCTTCTCTTTATTGCCAAGTAATATGCATAATCAATTGTCCATTTTTGATTGTCTAGTTACGTTTTTATATCTGACCTTGGTTTAATGTTAACTTATTTATGCAGGAGATGTTTCAAAAGAATAGGAAAAATTGAGAAGTTAAAAAAATACTCCATGGCACCAGTCGAAAATCCTTTGCGAAGATTGGACTTGAAGAGGTAAAGTCTTGAATGTCGATGTTAAACAAAATATAATGTACATATAATGGTTAACCTTTATTATTTTCTAATTTTTACTAGACAAAAAAAAGGGGAATTCGATCCAGTCGGATCGAAATTTTGGAGTTCAACTATGCCAAGAAAGATGGATCATTTCCCAATGCATTCACACAAAAGGTCGTACTATTTATTTTTGTTTTTCTAATTGTCGGCCCAGTTTAAAGTTTTTGTTTACTTGTAAACTAATAAAGCCTGTGTTTGTATATAGGAAGAAATACCTAAGCTGATGCTGATCGAGAGGAGGGATTGCACTCCTTAGACGATGAGCACATCTTTACCCAAGTTCTATGGCCAGATAGACCTGAACGTGTGCGTTGTCGAGGACATGGAGTGACACCATCTTCGGAAGGTGCTACTAGTACATCTAGATCTTCTCAAGCTGTCTAAGAAGCTTGAGAATGCACAAAAAACTTTAAACTGAGAGAGCAAGGAAAACAGAAGAAGATGTGGCTAAGCTTACGCATGCTTTGATGAGATTTACTTAAAGGGGCAATGGTGATAACCTTTAAAATGATAAGTTTAACTTTATTTCTTTATTATTGCGAATTTATGATGAACTAGCTTGCCTTGTGAACCTTGTCCTATAATATGTATTACGGTTCATCTATGAAGCACTGGTGAGCCAATAATGGTCACTTACCAGCACTCGGTGCGTTTTCAGTTCTGGTGTGTTGTGGGTGCGGCAATATACGTACCTGGTGCGGGATTAAAAGAATCACATTTTTTTATTTTTTAAAAATAATTCTGATACGGCTCGGATACGGCGCAAGTATGGCTCCACACCAATTTAACATAAGATTAACCACAAACCTAATTTTTACCCCAATTCTCTCAGTCTTATCTCGAGATGATGTCTGCTATCTCTCGCGATTGCGCTCTTCCACCTTCGCTACAGCTCTTTGTTCACTGATTCTATTTCTTCGACAACTCTTGTTCACTGATTCTATTTCTTCGACAACTTCTCTCTGCCTCTCTGGTTCAGCTCTCTCTTCGATTGTCTCTTCGACAACTCTCTTCCATAAAAGAAAGATGATTTTTGTTCTGGACTTTTCTTTCTTTTTTGTGAGATAAGAAATATTTTTGATTGTTGTACGTGTATCATTATTTATTTTTTTTGATAAGCAGCAGAGAATATATTAATGAAAGGAGAAATAGAAGAACAGCAGGGCATCAAGGGTAGATGGCCAGAGATACAAAGGAAATCAAAAGATGTAAAAGAACAAAATAGCTACAGAACATAATGGATGAAAAGACAGTCAGAACCATAGCAAAAAATCAGTTGTTCGACTTGTGCCTTCCTTTGCAAGCAAGTCGGCAATCCCATTGCTTCCCCTTAGAATGTGCTGCACTGAGAATAACCTTAGCCTTGATTTGCATACCCCAATGGAATTGGACAGTTGAGTAAGCCTCCAAGGAGTTACACTTTGTTGTTCAACCCATTTGAAGACATTAAGCGAATCCGTTTCCAATATGATTTCCTTACCTGCCAGAGCGTCTGAGGAAATAGTTACTTCCATAGCTTTCTTTACTGCTTTCAGTTCAGCTTCGTTGGATTCACATACTCCCGCTGGACAAGAGAATAGACATATAAATGTTCCGTTTCCATCTCTCAGGATTCCTCCTATTCCTGCCCTCCCTGGCTTACCCAAAGCTGATCCATCCACATTCCACTTCAAACGCCCATTCGATGGAGGGGTCCACTGCATATATGTTGTATGGGCTCTCTTTGGTCTGCTGTTCCAATGTTGAATACCACACGGCGATTGTTGTAGCTGCGTGTATCATTATTTATTATTTATTGGGTTTTGTCACTTTGTGTGATAGTGGTCCACTAACAAGAAGTCAAGAACATTGTTGATGTGAAATATGGTTGACATTATTTGACATATCTTTTTTTATATATATAAATATATATATTAAATATTATATTAGTCGTATTCTTGCCGCACCCGTACTTTATTTTTAGGGAAAAATGACGAATCGACGTATCCTGAATCCTTGTATCTGTATCCCCGTATCCGTATCAGTGCTTCATAGAGGTTCATAGGTCCAAGTCACAAAGGCTTCATTGCTCAAGTTTGCTTTAAATTTTCCTAGTTGAAATACTCACAAAAGTGGAAATTTTTGGATGAAACTCAATTAACTTGCTTTAAATTTTCTCAGCAATTATTGGGCGAAGGCTGAATGCACTAGCTTGCTGCATGATGAAGTGGAGAACTTAGGGATGGCAGGCGCACTAAGGTGGAGCATATCAATATTACCTTTTGATTAACATGGGGAAAAGCTAGTAGTATTATGTATGTTTTTGGGAACAAGCTAGCTAGTTTAGTTTATTTTTATACATGTTTGTTTTTTTGTTATGAAGTGGAGAATGGAAGCTTATCCAGTATATTTTGATTTCAGCTGCTATTGGATTTCTGCAGGGTGGGGAACGATTAAATCTGCTATTTTTGGTTATAGGTATAGCTATTTATGGCATTCTTAAAGCGTTGGAAAATTAAATTTAAAAATTAATTTTTATTTATTACGATGCTTCTCCAACGTTGTTAAATTAAAAATTAAAAAAAATTAAAAACTCAAAAATACTTTTGCGACGCATGAAAAGCATCATAACTTATAACATAAACAACGGGTTTCTAATTTGTGAACAACAATCCTATATTCTAGATAACGACGCTTCTTATTTCATTCAAGGCGGTTCAAAAAGCGCCGTTAAATATAACTATAATGGCATTTCACGTAAAGCGTCGCTTTATCATTAACGACATGAATATTTATGGTTCTTGTTCGTGTTGGGGAATTAGACTCAGTCTCCTCCTTGACAGATAAATCAACACGACAATAGAGAAATTTAAATTGACAAAAGAAACAATCAACAACACAAGATTTACGTGAAAAACCTCCAAGTCCAGAGAAAAAAACATGGCCATTGTCAAAAGACAACCAAGAGAAAATTCACAATGTAAAAAAATTGTACAACCACACACTCAATTTTCTCTCACCAAGAAAAACCCAAGAATCCCAAGAGATAAACCACAAAGTTATCATCCTTTGTTCTCTTTCTAACCTCAGGCACGAAGCCCTTGTTTTTTCTCTACCAAAAACCCTAGTAAACCACTAGTATTTAAGTAGTATAAAATCTCTTAGTTCAATTCTACCTAGGAGTCCCTCCCCAAGAAGTATCTAATTACAAATATCCAATTGCAAATATGATTTCCTTCACATTCCTAACTAGAGACTAACTGGGAAACAAGTTTTGTTGCAATTGGGACTCTTCCATAGCATTAAACACCTAAATTTTGATCAAAATCCCACAATTCTCCACCTCGATCATAAATCCCATAGCCAATTAGCTATATCACCGTCTTCATCGACAATCACGACTCTCTACACCGAGAATAGTCCTCCATAGCTTTCGCAATAACATTGTCTTTACCGACAACCATACTCCACCATAAAGAGTATACCCACTCAGACCTTTTCCTCTCCAAGATCTTCCTTCTGCATATGTCGAAATAAACCTGCTGAGATTTAAGGTGCAACCTCCATGCTTGACTTTTCCTGGGAGTTCCTCAGCCCTCTGAAATCCTTTCCATCACACACCCTGCATAACCGTCAAGCCAATACATGTGTGCAAACCCCTGGACCCACTATCCGTTAACACATCCTCTTTCATGGCACTAGCAGCATGCCATGAGGATGTCCATGCCCTTTAGAAAGGAGCATTGCCCGCGTCTTATTATGAAAATGCACCGTTAACTTCACCCGAGCTGTTTGCCGCAACAGCTCCACCTTTCTGGTAATTTCTTTTGAGGTGTCCCATTTTACCACACCTCCAGCACTCCAGCTTTTGCTTCAAGAAACCCCTTTTATTTTTCCTATTTCTTGTTACCAACGCTGAGTTTCCAAGCGAACCGTTATTTCCACCATTCAGTCTTTGCTCATCAAAGAAAAGTTTTCCGATAACTTCAGAAAAAACAACCTTTTCTTTCCCATGAATCAAAATCGGCTTCATGTGCTCATAGGAAGATGGAAGAGACCATATCAGCCGCAAGGCTATATCCTCATCATCCATCTTCACTCCAACAGACTCCAACTCCGAGACGATCCCGTTGAGAACACTCAAGTGATCTGAAATTGATGGACCTTTATCCATCCGCAGTGTGTGAAACTGCTCCTTCAGATACACTCGACTTGAAATACCCTTCGACTAATACAATTCTTCAAGCTTTTCCCAAATCGCCTTAGCCATCAATATTCCATGCACGTTCGCTAGAACATTCTTGGCCAAACATAACCGAATTACATTAGCCGCCTTTAGATCAAGTTCCTCCCAAGCTTCATCACTCTTACTGGATTGTCCCTTATCATCCGTTGAATCATGTTTCCCTTTAAACGCCTTGGGTAATCCCGATTGTATCAGCACATCCTTGACTTGTACTTGCCAGAAGCCAAAATTCATCCTCCCATCAAACTTCTCGATGTCGACTTTTACCTCTGACATATATGCTCCAAGGAATCTTTAACCGCCCAAGAAACTAAATCCAAGAGCTCCGATACCAATTGTTGGGGAATTAGACCCACTCTCCTCCTTAACAGATAAATCAACACGACAATAGAGAAACTTAAACTGAGAAAAGAAACAATCAACAACACAAGATTTACGTGGAAAACCTCCAAGCCCGAAGGAAAAACCACGGTCGTTGTCAAAAGACAACCAAGAGAAAATTCACTATGTAGAAAATTTGTGCAACCACACACTCAATTTTCTCTCACCAAGAAAAACCCGAGAATCCCAAGAGAAACCACAAAGTTATCACCCTTTGCTCTCTCTAGCCTCACGCACAAAGCCCTTGTTTTTTCTCTACCAAAAACCCTAGTAAACCACTAGTATTTAAGTAGTATAAAATCTCCTAGTTCAATTCTACCTAGGCGTCCCTCCCCAAGATGTTTCCAATTACAAATATGATTTCCTTCACATTCCTAACTAGAGACTAACTTGGAAACAAGTTTTGTTACAACCGGGACTCTTCCATAACATTAAGCACCTAATTTTTGATCAAAATTCCATAGTTCGGCGTTTCGAAAAGCGCCAAAAATTACCTTTAACGACGCTTTTTGTTTATTAACGACGCTTTATAAGCGTCGTAACAGACATCACTGTTGTAGTGCCTTAATCTGTCCATGAATAGAAGACTGCCTTAGAGATTGAATTTTGCTCTGAATTTTTGATATAGTGTTCATTACGATGTTCTGACATTGCATATCAAAATTCGCTGTATTTTGACTTGATTTGCTAGGTGAAATTAGTGTTACTAAATCTGTGCGCAGATTGTTGTTATAAAAATATGTTTTGTGTTTCTTGAATATTTGATACTTTGTCATTCATTAGATTGTATCACATGTTGCATTGGATTAAAATTTGATTAGGATAATTGTTAGAGGGTCAAACTTGTGTGTTACTTGTTATTTGTTAATATATATATTATGTATGAAAAGGTTCATATATTTTATTTAAATTACTTTTTTGCTATTTTAATTATTTAAATATATGAAGAAAAAAAATCATGTACACTAATATTTGTGGTTCAACAAATTTTACTTTCAATTACTTCTCTTCAATGAATTATTATAGAAATATTAGTTTTAAAAATTTATCACACTTAGCGCGGGCAATGCATTAGTTTCATCATGTATTTTGCAGTCCTTTTTAACTCTTGCACCCTGTTGATGTTTCAATGATGCATGTATAGATTAATTCCACGAGGCAATTAAGCATCTTTGATGCCTATTAATTCCTGCACCTTGTTTGGTACGAGTGAGAGATCGAGCCAGCAGAGATGCATTCCCAGGAGTCTTGCCTCGAACAAGCTGGCTAGATATGGTGGGAGGGGTGTACATGAAACAAGATCAGGCTACGTTTAACATTTTAATTTGTAAATCTCAAAAATGAAATACTGACTCTCACATTTTTTACACCCGATCCACTAATTGGAGTGGTCAATATGGTGTGTATCACCTTGAGTAGGGTTCGAATCTTCCATTTCAAAAAACTCTCACACTTTTTAACTACGGCTAATCTCTGATACTTTCCTAGATTTTGAATCGTGATGGCCCAAAAAATATGATCTCTGCTAATTTGGGAAATAAGTATGAAATCTCTATAGAAGGAAACACTACTAGTCTTGGCAATAAAATCATTCAGCACCATAAATCAAGGAATGATTTACATAAGTTACCTTCGGAGCATTCAGAAGACAATATGGAAGGCAAGATTACTGGTGTTGGCAATCAAATCACTCAAGACCGTAAATCAAGGGATGATCTACAAAGGTTACCACTGGAGCATTTACAAGGAAACACAATCAGTTGGCTTACGAAGATTAAAGAAGGAAACTGTTTCAAACAATGTCTCATGCTCAAATTACTGCATGATGATTATTGATTTGTATTCCTAGATTTTGAACAGTGATGACCCTAAATTAAGATCTCTGCTAATTTGGGAAACAAATAGGAAATCACAATTCAAATCTTGCGAATGAAGGAAGGTTTTGATTTTTTTGGTTTCTGCAGAAGTTGAAATAATTAGAAGAATGAAAAAATTTAAAGGAAGTCTAATGAAGGGCAATATCTTACCTGCATTAAAAGTAGGAACCTATATATATGTAGCAACGTTGAACCAGAAGACCGTATAAAACTTGTGCTAACAACAAGAAGAGAAAAGAAGAAGAAGATGACGATGATGGTGGTGGTGATGATGATCGTGGTGGTGGTGGTGGTGACGGCGAAATCATCAACCACAACAACAAACAAAGAAGTGTCAGGGGGAACTGGTGATGCCTACATGGTTCGGTTTCCTTGCTTTCTTCGTAAAGGAATTCTGGAGAAGATAATTAATCATGCATGTCAATTCAATAAAGAGCACTGCACATATATGTATATGTGTATATATAGATAATTTCTGTTTTGGTACTGTTACATATATATATATATATATAGAGGAATTCTCACATAATGGTTTAATGTAAGAGTGTAAAATAAGGATCTATATTTACACTATATATGTGTGTGTAGGAAAAATTGTTAGATCCCCATGCAACAACTGAAGAAGTTCCTCAAATCCCACCAATAAAGGGGGGGCAGGGTCCTCAAATTAATTCAATTGAACATGTAAGTGACAGAAATTAAGTCATTGTTTTAGTAAATCTAATTGGCTAATTACACTTTATAGATATGTGTGTGTGTGTGTGTAGATATATATATTTGGTTTGTGTTACATACACTAACACAGATACATATGCATGCAGGAAGATGTTTTTGTCACAGAAAATCCACCTCATAAGCGACCAATATCACCACGTCCAGGGAGAAAGCTAGGATCGGATCTTCAAATTATTTCGACTACTACTGCCACTGTGACTGTGGCCTAATTAGCTCTCTCGATCGTTTACATGTTTTTGTTTTTATTGTTTCATTTACGTTTTTGCTAAGATATTCTTATGGTTCATATAATATATTAATATATATATATATATATATATATATATATATGTATCTTTGTTTATATTTATATCCACTTCCATTTAATTAGATTTCAGAGGTTATTTTAAACGACTCCAATATTAATAATACAGAGGAATAATGTAAGATGAACATTATTTGCATCCCGCTTTTTACTAAGTGCACTCCATTAACCCTTTTAAAACACACTAGAGTGGGGTGTACTTAGTAAAAAATAAGGTGCAAATAATGTTCATCCTCATGCAACTTCGTACATATATATTATTACTTCGTTTAAACAACTTTAAGATTAAAGAGAAGTATAGAGCAACCATGTCTCTATGGACATAGTAGGGACATGCCAACACCATAGAACAAAACTTCATATCCAATAAATTCTTTTGGAGCCACTCCATTAATGACCAATAGCCCTATAATTGTCTCGTGCATATGAGATCTTGTCCCTTTTATTGACAAAGAATTGGAATACCAAATAAAAGCAGGTATTTGTGATTCTGTTTGGACTATAATGCCATCAAAATTTCTAGTGAACGCTTCACGGTTTCGCTACATATACAAATATGTATACCTATGCATATGATATATACATATATATATATATATATATGTATGTATGTATGTATGTGTCTATATATATATTATATATAATGACTTTTTAACAAATAATTGTATAACGCATTCAGTTTTACATGAGAGAGAGAACGTAGCGAGAGAGACATATGTTTGTGTAAATTCCATTGTGGGCTTTCTGGATAGACCTTATTGGTAGCCCATTAATCTTGCAATGAAGTTCCACGCACTCTGACACACACACATATATACATATTTTCGTATCTATTATATATGTACAACTAGTCCAAATCCCGCGCGACGCACGGTTTTTTTTTTGATTTAACTCATATTTTTTTATGTTGCATTTCATATTTTATGTTTTGCGTCAATTCTTTACTCAAATTTTTTTTATAGGAGAGAGTAATTATTTTGATTGTTGATTTGATTTTTAGTAATTATTTATGAGAAGTTGTATCAAATATAATTGAAGTCATCCAATTATCTGTTATAGACTGTACTATTTTTTAAAATTTATTTATTTTTATTAAATCGTCTTTGAGTTTTTAATATTTTTAATCACATTTCATTGTCATTTTGTCGTATTTAGTTGGCCAAAATTATAACCCTTCAAAATATCTATCTTGGTTTTTATTGATTTTATTATATTTTACATTTTTTATTGTTGTTCTATAAAGAGGCTAGTGTTGATTATATTTTATATTAAAGTAAAATGTTAAGAGTGTTCATACCAAAATTGTTATTCTTTTTTATAAAATGAGATTAAAAAAAATATGTTTTAAAAATCTTATAATACACATATTTATAAAGAGCAATTTATATTATTGGTTTTGAAGAGAGCAATTGTTAGAGCCTCTGTTTTTATATGTAGTATAGATATTATTTGAATTTGTTTATTAGTTTTTATAGATGTCATAAATTTTATCAGATATTATTTGAATTTATTTCTTTGTTTTTATAGATGTTATAAATTTTATTTCAATTTCTTTGGTCAACTTTCACACACTATGATATGAAGAAAAAAATAATTATGATATGGAAAAAAATAATTATTGTGAGTGTCGAATTTGATTGTTAATATTATTTATGTGAATTGGTATTATACTAATTCAAATATTTTACAATCTATTACTTTTCATAATTGAATTTGATTAGAATTTGATTATTTTTATTGTAATACATATGATTTTCAATAATAAGCTAATTTTTTAAACGACATGTTATTTAATTGAAGGCCACGTTAAATGAAAAAGACTACAACTATTTAAAACAATTAAGTGCAGTTGTAAAAAATTAAGATGTTAAACACATTAGAAGTGTATTGTAATAAATAATTAATTGTTAATTTTAAAATAAAAATAAAATAAAACTATTCTTCCAGCTTTTTTTAAAGGTAAATTTACCATGACCACATCAAAAATTTATTGTAATTTTACAATCCCAGCAACCAACTCAGAAACATAAACCAATTATATTAATTGAGAGTCGGTTGCAGAGTTACCAACAACAAAGACAACTACAAAACTCATATTAAGGACTCAGAGCCTTTTCTTGACCCTTCATTTTTGTGTTGTAAAATCTGTAACATTCAACAGATTAGAAGCACAATACCAATATTTCTTTCAGTAAGACCTCAATTACTACACCACATTTTTTTTCTCCTACACAAAGTTTGTCATATGCAATAACTTCCCAATTTAAACAATTCAATTTAAAGACAGAAAGATCAAGGAAAAAAAAAAACAACCAACAATCATACCTTAAATGTCAAAACATGACCAAACTCATATCAGATTAAAGATCATTATTTCAGGGCTGTCAACAGCCCTTATAAATTAATTCAAATAAAAACGGAAAATTAAAAGTGTCATGTAACCAAACAACATAAGAAAAAGAAATCAATCCAAAATTCACTTCACGAATATATACATTGGATGTATATATTATATAATAGTAGTATGTCAATAGAAGAAGATATTATACAATGAATGCTCCAGCCGATGAACTGAACCTAAAATCAATTCTAGGTAAACAAAATATTTTTAAAAAAAAATTAAGGAGGAGAAGGAGAATAAAACAAACCTACTATACCAGAATATCAAAATAATTCTGAACATTAGGGCTCGTGTAGGGACGATATAATCCCTCGAAATATCATAACAATTAACTTAGACAAAAGGAGGCATTACCATATAATTCCGGTGGATTGGATGGACTTGCTGCAAGGGTATTATGTTCCTCTACCAGTAGAACCTAGCCAGGAAACAATATAGGAAATCAACAGTCAATTAAAAAATAGTAACAGATCAAACACAATATTAAAACAGTCTACCTTGATAGTCATGACTAAATATATGTCTTCCATTCTTGGAAAAATTTATATCCGAGATTGAGGCAACTATCATGGTAAAAAAGGACCTTATGTCAGGCACCTCCAGTTGCTCGAACCTAAACCATCAAAGGCCAAATAAGCTGCCAAAATGAAAAATCATAAATCACCTACAATTTTCAATGAATATCACATAGGGAAAATTGAAATCCAAATCCTACCCTGACAAAATGCATCATCAAGTGCTTAACAGATGAAGCATATGATAAAAAAAAGTAATTACCTCCAGAGAAAATGGTGACAACCTGTAGCTGGAGCCAAAACATCAGCTTTAACACAAATGTGAGTAGAAAGAAAGGATGGGGCCTTAACATACTCTTGAAATTAATCTTTCTTGTAGCACAAACAAAGCATTGTTGAACTTGTTTAGATAAAATGTTAAATAAACAAAAAAAGCTTTAAAAAGCATCCTCAACTAACCAAAGGTAGCCAATCTAGTAACATTTGATATTATGGTTTTGGTCAAGAACTCCCTTCCATCTGACAGCTTCACTCCTACCTGCAAAATTGATATTAATTAAAATTAAAACAAATCAGTCTATTTTCTTAACATATATAAATTCACCAAAAAGAATTAGCATCATGAAACCAAAAGTAAGGCTAGACTCACAGCCATGCTTAATTATAACTATTGTTGTACAATAGCTTGTTTAACTAATCCATATCTGCCCAGGAAAAGATTATTTGCTTTATCTCAGAATAAAATCTCTCTCAGGAAAAGATGCTAGAAAATTAAATAAAGGAAAGAGAGGAGCGGCAACCTAGAACTTTCCCAGAAAGCAAGAGTGAAGCACCATTGGCATGAGTCATGACGCATGACCGTCTGGCCATCTACAATTCATTGTTGACCTAGTTTTTAATCCCCTTGCTCGGATAAAAAAAATGTATCGTCGAAGAGGCATGAATGAAAGGGTAGTAGCATTTGATATAATGGCTTTAGCCAAGATCAAACACACTCTGATCTGACAGCCTAACCCCATCCTGAAAAATAAAAATTTCTTCAAAATTAAAACATATCTACCGCTTTTCTCAACAAATTTAATTTTTTCAAAAAAAAAAAAATAGCCATGCAACCAAAAAAAGGGCTATATACACAGCATTGCGATGTTTAATTATAACTATTGTTGTACAATAGGTTGTTGAGCTAATCCATATCTGCAAAATAAAAGATTATTTGCTTAATTGTAAAATTAAATCCATCACACGAAGAGAGACAAGAAAACTAAGGAAAGTGAGTGGCAGCAACCCTAAATACCCACAGAATTCAAATAATCTGTTAAAAACTCTAGATTTAACTACTTCAAAGAAGATTATCGATATCACCAAGTGCGCGGTGGTTTCTTCCATCATAGGCCACTGCATTCTTCTTATGTCGACCAACCCATGTAAAAGAAAACATCAACAATCATATTAGATAAAACCCATGTAAAATAAAACATCAACAATCACCTCATAACGATTAACAATAAAAGAAAGCAAAAAACAAAATCTTTCTATACCTCTCGCTTGTTGTGGAACACACTCAGGATTCAATAATTTTAGACACAAAATTATAATTAAACATCAATTAATCGAGGAAGCAGGGCAAAGACCCACAAAACATTGCGATTACCACTAACCTGAGCCGAACGATCGTAACCATGCTATGAATCAGGCCAAACACCCACAACAAATCGAAGACTCCATCCCCCACAGCAAATCAAAGACTCCATCCCCCACCAAATTGAGGAGCACGCCAACCATCTGTACCAAAATCAAAGACTCAAGATTCAATAATTTTAGACACAAATTATGATTAAACATCAATTAATCGAGGAAACAGGGCAAAGACCCTCAAAACATTACGATTACACTAACCTGAGCAGGCTGATCGCAACCAAGCTATGAATCACGCGAAATTGAGGAGCACGCCAGCCATCTGTACCAAAATCGAATGCGTCGGCAGTCCTCATTGGCTTTAAGCTTTTTCAAGACAGCGTTGTTGTTGATCAAATTGTCGGAGGCCATGTTTGAGAATAATAACATAGAGAGAGAATCAGTGAACCGACGATGACATGATAGGTAGAAGACGTTTCGTTTTCTGTATTTAGTGTTTTTTTTTTTTTAACATAGAGAGAGAATCAGTGAACCGACGATGACATGATAGGTAGAAGACGTTTCGTTTTCTGTATTTAGTGTTTTTTTTTTTTTACTTGGCTTTCGATAGGTATTTTATTTGAGAATTTGTCGGCGTCTGAAATAGGGATAAAAGAAGAATAGAGAGTCCACGTAGGAAGAAAGAGGCAGTTTTAGCAGTTTAAGTGTCAAAATAATAGCAGGGTTGTTAGAGCCTCTGCTTTATATATAGGTATAGATTGTACACACATGTCCACATCTGATTATATATGTAATTATGTATGCCTTTTATGATATATATTTATCATTTTTATTTTTATACATATTTCAAATATATATAGGGGTAATTTTGGAAAATACTATATATCACATTATCATTA
Source organism: Tripterygium wilfordii (assembly GCF_013401445.1). NCBI lineage: Eukaryota > Viridiplantae > Streptophyta > Magnoliopsida > Celastrales > Celastraceae > Tripterygium > Tripterygium wilfordii. Next base: position 13,782,714 of record NC_052238.1, on the reverse strand, counting down.
CATTTTATAAACCAAACACCTTAATAAAATTACCTTGTAATCACATTACTGCAATTAGATTACTTGTAAAAGGATTCCAATTACTATCGCAATACATAGAATCAAACGGGCCCTTATGGTATTGGATTGCTATAGTGCTCTAAATAGCTTGAAAAGTTAAGTGCATGGTATGCAGGCCCAAAAACGCATTGCCACAAAGAATGACTAAGGCCCAAATGAGTTATATGGGTTAACGGGCCTGTGGCTTGGTATTGTGCATACATCAATCCGACCCATCTAGAATAAGCCGAATGACATAAGAAGTCCAGACCATCTTAGACAGGCCCATTACAGGTATGGCTCATTTTATTTTTCTTTGGAAAGGGTGTAAGGCTATCTACAGTAGGTGTGAATATCGGGTCGGGTTCTGGGTTATTGGACCGGGTCTGATCTTACCCGGTATTTTTTAAGAGCTTTAGACCGGTCTGATAACCCTATTAAGGAAAACCGGGTTACCCAGTTTGATTGAGAACCCAAAAAATTCAAAGTCTTTCGCAATCTCAACTAAGCCAACTCCAATGCCAACCCCAACATCCACCAAAGTCTTCACACTATCAAACCCATCTTTGTATTGTAAAATTACTGCATTCGTAACAACCTTTGAGACACTTGCTAAGCCATCATTGAACAAGTTGTTGAATTATGGGTTTTGGGAAGCTAAGTCCCAGATTCCACAGCCATGAGCCTTCTCAAAAGCTAGTCCGCCTTCTTTCACACATGCGCAAAGCAATGCCACGACGCTAGTTGCGATGGATGATTCTCAAAAGCTAGTCTCAGGTCCTCTCAGCAAAAACTATGAGAGAAGAGTCATCCTGCTGTTGCCATATTCACAAACTCACAATAATGCTAAGGTATTACACAGGAAACTCCAAGGACAATGCACAATTTAGTAAAGCAATTCCAGATTTACATATTTGTATGATTATTAATGCAATAATGCAAGCTATTCCAGATTTTCTGTTTCCAGCATACAAGTTAGAAAATAAACTCATTCTAAGCTCCACAAAGAGAGCTTCTCCCAATGCCAAATTTCCAATTACAGAACAAATTCCCCACCAAAGATGCAGAGGAATAGAGGATACATGAGATGCTCACCGTAAAGGCGACCGGCGTAGACCAAGAGGAGACAGAGAGTGTAGAGGCGATGACCGGCGTAGACCAAGAGGCAGAGATATACTATGGCGATGATTGATGAGAGAGTGAGAGACGACAGCACGAGACGGAGGCAATTTTGAGCTGTTCTATTTTAGGGCTTGTAATTTTGCACGAATAAATTTAATTTAGTTTTAGTTGTTAATTGTTATAACTAATAAACATAATAAATTAATTGTTATAACTAATAATCATTAATTACTAATTAGTAAGTAGTAACTAATACATTGGACTTGTTTGGGAATGCTGTGAGGTGCTGTGAGGTGTGGTGTGGTGCTGTGAGTTATAAAACTATGGTGCTGTGAGATGAGTTGGAGCGCAAAAAACTGTTTGGCGCATCACTTTTAAAACTGTGGTGCGGTGCGGTGTGGTGCTGTGAGGTGCGTTTGGCGTATCTAAATTACGGTTATATTAGATGACTAATAATATTAATATAAAATCACTTGATGTTTATATTGTACATTAATCTAAAATAAAATAATTGACCTAATTTGATTACGTAGGACAATTCAACATACATTGTAAGCGTTTGGGAGTGCTGTGAGGTGTGGTGAGGTGCTGTGAGGTAAAAAGCTGTGGTGCTGTGAGGTGAGTTGGAACGCAAAAGTTGTTTGGCGTGTCACAAAAAACTGTGGTGCTGTGAGGTGTGTTGCAACTGAACGCACTACAAACGCACTGCCAAACACCCACATTATAAATTATTTATTTGTTACACTTGATTATCGGGTTATTGGGTCATACGATAACCTGATAACCAAAGAAATTTAGACCCTAAACCCGAACCTGTTAACAAAGGTCCAGGTCGGGTTTAGCCCAACCCGATAAAAAGGTTATTGGGTTAGCCCGAAAATCACCGGGTCGGATTGAGTTTTCCGACGCGGTATACACCCCTAATCCATAGCAATCGCTGCAAATTAAAACGGAACTGGAATTTTGGAGTTTGTATTTTGTCTTGTAGTGGAAACTGAGTCACGCATCAATGACTGGTTTGAAAACGGTAAATGGGTTGTTTGCTACAATCTCACGCTGGGCAATCCGTGTGACTGTAGTGAACGCATTCATTGATTTAATAAAAAAAACATCATCTCTCTCTCATCCCACACAAGATCACGATACGCAAAAAACTACCTCTTCATCTTTATCTTCAAAACTCGTCGATCTCCTCTCTAGTTTTGGCTATTTTCCGGTGCCAAACTCTTCTCCAACTTTGGTTGTTTTTCGGTGACGACAACAACCCAACATTGGACCCATCTAGAAATCTCAAGTATCATTTAGATCTTCTTTCTTTCAATTGAACCCTAGTTCTCTATTTTGGGTCTTTCATTGATTTTGGCTCTTTGATTCATTCGAATATCAATGAATGGAATATAAAATTTGGAGGTAGAGAGTAGTTGATAATAGCGTAGAACAAGTTTCTACATCTAGGGTAGGGGGTTTTGTACAATTTGGTGTTTTGTTCAATTTGGGATTTTGTAAAATTTGGGGTTTTTGGGTTATTGCTCTTGTGATTGAACCCTGTTTTGGCCACAACTCCTCTGATTTCAATAGCTCATAATATTAAGCAGGATGTCTCACCAATTGAATGAAGAATTTGACCATTTCGTCGATGATATAGCATACAACACTTAGAGCAGTGTTCAAATATTGAATTCTTGTGAAGAATGTATGGGTTCTAAAAAGAAAACTATCAATCATGGTGTCAACTTCTCAATCGAAGAGGACAAGAATTTGGTATCTGCTTGGCTTAATACGTGCATTGATGCAGTCCAAGGTACCGACCAAAAAGCGAAGATATTTTGGTCTAGAATATTACGACATATAATGCGACAAAAGGCTCTAGTCATAAAGTGTGTACAGATCGATCATTGAGTAGTTGATGGGCAGCCATCCAACTTGTGGTAAACAAGTTTTGTGGATTCCTACCTCAAGTGGAGGATTCCTAACCATCTGGGACTACCGAGATTGATAAGGTAATAGAACTTATAATTTTTGTTAGTAATTTTCATGATTGAGTTGATTAGTAAAATAGCAATCATGGTGGTATTAACACTTAAATGCAGATTTGGACTCAATAAAGGATTAGTTGAGAGTCCAATTACTTATTTTTGTATGATATTTATACAATGCAATGATATGCTATGCCGAATATTTATACATATTTGGATGTCATGAACTGTTATTGTATTATAAAAGTCTTTTTAATGAGTTGTTTACACTTTACAACAAGTGCCCAAAAGCAATGTTGTTGACATATTATAGTTTTACGATAAAAACCTTAAACAACATCTTTATTAGCCAACATGAACTGTTATTGTGATTAATCTTATATCATTGTACATATTGAAAGAGTGAAAAAAATCATACTTCCAACATGAAAAAATGAGAAACTTCAAGTGGAAAAAATGAGAGTGGAAACTGAGATGCAAAGAGCTGAAGCTGAGAGACAAAGAGCCTTGGCAAAGGTAGAGATGGTAGAGCAACAAAAGAGAAAAAAAATTCTAGATAATGATGACTGACATACAAATTTTGAGTGATGTGCAACGCGATTATGTGCTATTAATCCAAGCTGAGGTTATTGCCAAACGTCAGGTTCTATGATCTTCGCTAGTTAGAGTATAATCATGTTCTGTTTGGATGCTTTTTTTGAATATTTATGAACATCGTTTTATATATCTATATGGACTTGATCATTTGAATCTCCTAGCCTTTTGTTTTTGATCATTTTTTTATATATATGATGGGTTTGTAAATTTTACGTTACATTCTTCGTTTTGTCTGGAGATCTATTTGTCCATCAATGACCTCAGTTGTGTTGTCGTCTTCCCCATCCTCGTGTCTACGTTTTTCTACGGGCTAGGATTCTTTGACGTTTGTCCAGTGTGGCTGCGGGTGTTAGGCGGGGTTCCTTCTTTTTTGTCAATTTTGATATCTCCAGGGGTTATTGGGGTAGTTTATGATGTGTTGGGTTTCCATTCTTCCCATCTTGCTATCAAAGTTTTGAATCCATTTGTCTTTGGATGTAGCGTGATGCCTCCTATCAGTGATTGCTGCCCAGCTTCTCAGATCACCGGAATGCATTCCTATATCTCTCTCCCTGATTTTGCCTATTGCAAGCCCGTTAATGATTTTTTTTTTGGTGTGTTTTTAGATTTTATTAAAACTATCTCTATAAAAAGTCTTTATGGCCATATGCTATCTTTTTCTGTTTCGGCATTACTATTGTCATCATTCCATAGAATCAATTCTTTCATAATTAGGTGTTGTTTTCCATTTTCTTGGCTAATTGGTTTTTGACTAAATACTTTTTCTTTATGTAGGAAATATTTCTGGTGATTTTCTTTTCATATTTCATGTTTCATTCATATTTTATGCATCCACGCCATGAATTGATCTGCAATAGGGCTGCTTCATTCAAAGTTGAATGCATACAGGGTTCGTCCGAGGGTCGTCCAAGGGTCGTCCATTGTACCATGACTTGAATGCATCCAGGGTTATGTTTGACGATGTATTGTAACAATTTTGTTTTATTTAGTTTGGAATTGATTTGTATGTTTATTAGGCCTATTGGCATGATTCTATGTTTGGTTTTTCTTTTTGATTTTGAGTAGTTGAGATCCACGACTTTCATGCACCACCTGAGTATTCAAGAAATTGTATAATTTACATTTCACCTGTGACATTTGTTTGCATAATTTTGAAATATTAAGGCATAATTAGCTGTCCTTGGGATTTTGTGATGATTAGTACAACTGGTTTATCATTTACCTGAAAATTAATTAATGTTTTTTTGCAAAACTTGAAATGCCTTTGTAAATTGCGTAAAGTAAATCGGACAAGGGTTTTTTGGAATTCTAATTTGCATGGATTGCATCATATATGCTCATTTCAAAATCCAAACTAGAGAAAAAAATATGTCAGGCAAAGATTTGCAAAGGAACTCTCCATTAGTTATAATCGAGAAAGGAGATGAAAGAAATATTAATTACAATATCACGCCACCCTGTTTATTGTTCGAATAGTTGTAATACACTCTTTTCTTGTGTTTGTTTTCCAAATGAGTTATGTTGTTCATTACTTTTCTTGACATAGAGCACTCGTGGTTAGTGCAAAATAGGTTATGTGATTTGTCATTTTTGTTTGCTTGTTTCAGTTTTTGTTTGTTTGCAATTTTTATTCCACCTTCTAAACTCTCACACATCATCCACGCAGCTGGCCTGATCCATAGGAACATAAACCCCCAAGTTGTCATAGTAACCATGCTTATTAAGCAAGATATTATTTTTGATGAAGTATAGGTAGCAGGAGTGATTTTCAAATTTCATTCATATCCACAACCCCAAACAAAGAGTATTGACTAACAAATTCGTCCGCAATAGCTCTCGGGGCTGCTACCTAGTTATAGTTGATAAAGCATCACAATTACAATACATATGTCTTCATTCTTCACTGTGACGATTCCAAAGATGCTCGATAAGGTCGCATTGGAGTTGAGAGTGAACTTCTCTATCTTTTATAAGATGGTGACGATTAATGAAGTTCTGCAATTCAGGTGTGTTGTTTGACGACACTGCTAAAGGAGGACTTTCATTGATTTGTTTGTAACTAGAGATATCGACCTACTGATATGAATCTCTCTCATCTTCGACAATCATATTATGTAATATGATACATGCCATCATGATGTCGTTTAGTGTATCAATCTTAAGAAATCGAGCAGGAGCACACACAAGTGCATACAGTCTATGCTCCCTAACATTACAGGAAAGCCACGGGCTTCACCTATTGCAAGTAGCCTAGTGAGATCATCGACAGTTGGTGATCGTAAGTACTCCTCACCAAACACATAAATTACACATTTGACAAAATTTTTCAGACTTTCAATTGTTGTTGTCTCCCCGATTCTTATATATTCATCCATCAAATCATTTGATACTCCATATACAAGCATCCAAAGTGCAACTGTTGTCTTCTGAAGAGACGACAAGCCCAATTTTCTCGCCGCATTACACCTTTATTGAAAATATGGTGAATATGCTTCAATCACAGTTTGGATTCGAAGGAATAGAGTACGACTCATACGAAAACTTCTTCGAAATTGATCATCAGAATAGTAATCGTGGAACAAACGATCATGGCCTGACAAAGTATTGCGATCGATATATGTTCGAGATTGTCCTGAACCACGATCAAAAGATGATCCTTTGAACTCCACAACTAACCCAATGGCTAGTGTTTCCACTACATCGTCATCTCAAGGGGAGTCTGATCTTTTTCTTTCTACGCCTTGAAAAGAAATTCATTGATATGAGAGTATGCTAAAGAAATTATGATTTCAGTTATAAATTTATTATACAAGTGCATTGTTTATATACATTTTCTTGCAATAATCAACAACTCAATCGTATCCACATAACTCAAAAATCATTTAGTAGCCACACAATCACCTGCATAATTGGTAACCACAAGTCATCTACACCATTGGTAGCCATACAACTCACCAGATCAATTGGTAGCCATAAAATTCAATAAATTCTTTGATAGCCACACATTTCAACTACCATATTATTATAATAATATTATTAATTATTTAATTATTTTAATTATTAATATTAATATCAATTGATTATTATTTAATATAGTAATATTTTATGTTATAATATGTCGTAAAATATATTAACGTTAAATTATTAAAAGTTATTGTAGAAATGAATATTTAAATGATTTAGAGTGTGGTTTAGCGTGTCTGATGAGTGGATGCAGTTTTTGATAAACTGTAAATTTGTGAAAAGTGTGCAAAAACTGTATATTTCGAGTTTTTGTTAGGAGTGTCTGCTGTGGACAGTCTAACACCCTGAACTTCATTAGAAAACGTGAGACCGTGAAAGTCTCCAAATACAAACAAGGAACAAAAAATTTCATCTACTGATGCAACTCCATGTAAGCACTTGTCCAAAGCATAAGATAGACCACAAACCTCATAAACAACACCAGCTCAAAGACTACACACGAGACAGAGCCCCAAACAACAACTTTATACTTATCCAAGACTGATGTCAAGTAAATCCCGAGAAATTGCTTCGGTGAAGAAAAGAGGGGGAGCATACAATCGCTTCAGAAACCAAATTCTTCTTTCAATAGAAGCGTCCTAGTGTAATTTAACCCAACTAGACTTTGGAGGCCTCCAACGCTATACACCCAAAACAGGGCCAGATACATTAGAAGGCCACATAGTAATTGCTCCAATAAAAGAAAGCGATGAGTCCTTGACCAAAATAGCTAATTATTTACCTTACTTTTATATATATCATCATGACATGCACGTGTATGAGTACACTATCCAAAAGACAACTCAAAGAACGGAACCTTCTTCTTGTGGAAGGTAAGTCCACTACTTTGGCAAGAATCCGATGCACTCACTCTCTCTACCCCCAACAAACAAATAATTGGTTAGTCCACACCGAACTCTCGATTCCAAATACCATTTTAGCTGAGCCTTCATCCACGATCAGACCCTCTCATGTGTATCTCACGCACTTTTCTCGATCTTCAAATTCATTGACTTGATTGTAGGAGCCTATTTGGTTGGCACCCCACCGGTGTCAATTTTTTTTTGATCACCTTCGTTTGTGTCTTACAGGTTGCAAAAGGCCCACTTTTTAATGATTGTAGATCAATGGTCACCACTCACCACCACACCAAAAAGGTTGCTTGGTCAGAACGGCCACTAAAGGCCGGAGATCCGGCATTGACTTGAACCGGATCAAAATGACCCAGATTTCTGTATTAGGATTTTGTGGTTTCAACATGAATGAGCATTTTTTAGAATGTACCTCTTGGTCAACAACAATGGGCCTTGGTCACAACAATTGGGCTAAAATTTTGTTTTCAAGACTTGTTTCAAAATGCTTTTTAGAAACTAAAAAAGACAACTATTCTCAAACACACTCATTATTTTGATTAGTGAATCAAATTACTCCCATACAATAAATTAACTTATTAGGTTTTTTTATGAAAAAGATTGATTTTATTATTGGTTATTTACGATGATTCTCCCACACAATAAGTTAACTTATTATATTTTTTATGAAAAATATTAATTTTATAATTAATTGTTTATGATGATTCCTACTTTCAACCTATCCGATATAATAATAACTGCCTACCACTATGTCAAGTATGTCAAGAGCTGCATGTTTACCTATTAGATTGAACAACATTTGAGAATTACGAATAGCTCAGGTAACACTCATATATATGGTATCTCGTAAAGGTTTCAAGTTCAAGCTTTCTCCATTCCTTCCCCTGTAATAAAAAAAAATTTTGAACAACAACTTAACACGATATGAAAACTAAAAAATTATAGTTGATGACGTCTGAAACAGGTCTACCTTATTAGATGGATCAGCCAAGTCAGACTGAGCAGGAATAACTGATCTCTCTTTCTTTGGTACGTAGTCTTTTCCTTCTTCCCTGCACAAGAAGCGAACGTAAGCTTCGGTAGGGCCCCGAGGGTATACTCGGGGGGACCTCTCCGACGCTCAAGTCAGTACAGTACTAAACTTGGGAGGATGGCTCGTTGCTTCGAGCTCTGCCTCTTGCTCAGTAAGTATTTTAGAGTGCAGGAGTTAGATAGCTTACCTAAGGGCAGAAGTTCCCCTTTTATATGAGTTTGAAGTGTTTGAGTTGTAGTAGGAGTCAGACTCTCTCTCATTGGTTTTCCAGAGGGTTTCTCGGATGGTAAATTCCATCCGTATCCCTTTCCAAAGGGGAGTAGGACTCTTCTATAACTGAACCTTGTTTACCGAAGTAGTCCCTTTCGTCATACACTGAGATGGACACTTCGGTTGAACCGAAGCATCTCATTGCTTGTAGTACCGAAGTGTATACTTCGGCTAAGAACCGAAGTACACCCTTCGGTTCACCTTCGGCCACAGCCTTTCTGGCGTTCTTTCCGCCACGTGGCCTTCATTGATTCATGAGGGTTATTTTAAGAATATCAGTTGCCCCCTACACTTGTACCGAGGCATCTTAAATGATGAACTTGGTATGAGTGTAATAATGTTTAGACGTCGGTTCATCTTTGCGGATAAGATCGAAGGATATGAAGCGTCATAAACTTCTGTTCATTAGATCAGATCTTTTACCCTGTATAAATACAAGATTTGTTGTTCTCTTAGACTTTTACTAGTCCTTTTTACTGTTTCAAGAGTCATCCATCAGACCGAACATACTTCTTTCCAGTCCCTTCAGTCTTCATCAGGTCAGTCCCCTCTTCCTTCTCATTTTAAAGTGATGTCTTTAAGTTCCTCCTCCACCTCGTCCTCCTCTTCGGGGGATACATCTTCCTCTTCCTCTTCGAGTGAGCGGACTGCATCCGGCTCTGAGGTGAACATTATTGATTCACCCCAGACTGGTCTTACTGAAGCTTCGGTACTTCAGTAGGCTCACCCAGAAGTTGCTGCTTCAAACGATATTCCTCCGAATCAACAGGAGGGGGAAACGAGGCTGATTCTGAACCGACCTGTTTATCGGGTTCGGGATTAGATGATCATGGGGTGTCCAACATTAGGAGAGAGTACGGTATCCCCTGGCCATGCCGTCGCATCCTTCTAGACGAACACCCCATTATCCAAAGGAAGGGGAGTTCGCCGTCTCATTACAATCTTTGAAATACGGTGCTAGGATTCCATATCCACCTTCGTTGACCAGCTTCTTCCGTTTCTTCGATATTTGTCCAACCCTCCTGACCCCAAATTCTTGGTTCTTCCTCAATACCATTATCAACCTTTGTGCCAAGTATAAGGTACCCTTCAATTCTTTTATCATTCAACACGTCCTTAGACTAAGTAGACATGGTAGGGAGGCCGGGCTGTACTACTTTCAGTTTCGGCCTCCCATTGAAGCCCCTCACTACCAAGCTTCCATTAAGGATTGGAAGAAGGGTTACTTCTTCGTGAAGGCCCCTCTTCATCCCGAAGAGAACCTTCCATTCCGAACAACCTTCGGTATTCCACACGTTCTTTAGTTCAATAACCCCCTTAAACTCAGACTTGAAACTGATAGAGAACTATTAGATCGACTGAAGTCTTACCTTCCTCCCAATCCTTCGGTCCCTCTATCATTCAGTAGAATTGATTCAGCTTATGCATATTCTTCGGTTATTCTCCAAAGAGGTGTGCTATATTTGGTCTTTTTGGACTTAGAGAAATTTGCTTGTCCATATTGCCTTTGCTAATATGTTCGGTCATCATTTTTTGCAGATATGGCGAGCATGGAAGATTATGTGAATATGTTCAGTGCGGGGGCTTCGAAAGGCAAGAAGCACGGCATTGGAAAGGGAAACCGAAGGAAGCCGAACCCAAAGCGTTCCCGAAAAAACACAACCGGGGAGACTTCTGCCGTAGCGGATGTTCTTAACACTCCAACCACTGTTCACAGTTCGGTCAGAGTGACCCAACTAGGCTCGAATCCTTCCCGAACCTCTGATTTTGCCAATGTTCCTCTTCCAGTGACCCAACCTCCCCGAAGGATGGACATTGAGGACCTTACCATTCATACACCAAACTGGGATGTTCTGGTGAGTGACTCTGCCAGTAACCCAACTATCGCGGGTAGGATGGTTGCAAAGGCCCCGACTCCAGCTGACTTCAGCCGATATGAGGCTCTGGCTTTGTCAGACAAAGTGTCTGAGCTGAACGTTGCGGCCATGAAGGTATGCTCAAATGGAGTTAGCTTCGGTTCGGTCTTCTTTACTTGGACCATTTTTATGAATTTAAATGTATGTGAAGTAATTAAGTCCACGTTCTTGGACGTGTAGGTAGTTTCGGTTCTGGCCACATTGCCTGGGGGAATAGCGAATTTGGCTCACAACGAAACAACTGCTATTGAGCGAGCCGAAGCAGCTGCGTTGGCCAAAGTAAAGGCGGAAGCCGAACTAGAGACATTTCGGGCCGAACTTACTGAGAGGACCGAAGCTCTAAATGCGGCCAATGCCAAGGAGCTGAAATATCGGAAGGAGAAATCCAGGCTGGAGGCTGAGGTCACTAGGCTTTCCCAAGCTGTTGAAGTTGAACGAGTGAAAGCTATTGCCGAAGGCAAGGCCCTGGGGGTTCAAGAATTCAAAGCTTCTGAGGAGTTCAAGTTGACTCTTCGTCAAAAAGGCTACTTCGGTGGTCGTGGTGCCTTTAAAATGGCCAGGAAGGCTCTAATTGAGGCTGGGTAGGATCCAAGTGTTCTTGACAAGCTTTGCCCGGTTTTGGTTGGAAAGGACAGATTGGAGGAGTCCAAAGAGGAGATATATGCTGAACTTGCTAGGGCTGAGGATGAAGTTCGTCGATAGGCTGAAGATGACGAGAATTCTGAAGAAGATTTCGAGGATGGGGATGAACATCCTTCCACTGTTGATCTTACCGTAGTTACTTCGGATGAAGATCCCCCTCATATCATCCTATCGAAGGTGATTCTCCCATTCAATCAGCCGAGCTTGGCGAAGTTCGTCCCTTTACGCCAGAGGGTATTCCTCCTCCAAATCCTCCTGAACCTATCTTGCCAGAAGCTACCCTGCATGAGCCTTCAGAGACCGAGCTGCCCCCTTCAACGGAAGACATTTAACTTACAAAATCCTCCACTTTCTCTTTTTTTTTTTTTTAATGTATGAACAATTTAGTACCATTTTGTAATAATATTTCTCTTTTTAGTTCTTTCTATTCTGACTTGTAAATTTTTTTTTTTGATGCTCGAAGAGTACTTTATTTCCTAACGTTAGTCCTTTGACTGAAGTAGCTTCTTTTGATGAAAAACCTTACATGGCCGAAGTGTACTTCAGGCGTGGGGCCTTACATGGCTGAAGTGTTGGCTTCGGATGAGGTCCACTTCAAGACTTAAGCATACCATTTAAATGCTTGAAAAATTTTATTAATCTTTGGGCCAAAGTGTTTATGGGCAGAAGGGGCCTTATTTTGAGACTTAGAAAATTTTTCTAAGTTTTGGGCCGAAGGGCCTGATTGGACCGAAGGGTCTTAGTGGACCGAAGGGTCTATATTTTAGACTTAGAATATTTTTCTAAGCTTTGGGCTGAAGGGCCTGATTGGACCGAAGGGTCTTAGTGGATCGAAGGGTCTATATTTTAGACTTAGAATATTTTTCTAAGCTTTGGGCCGAAGGGCCTGATTGGACCGAAGGGTCTTAGTGGACTGAAGGGTCTATATTTTAGACTTAGAATATTTTTCTAAGCTTTAGACCGAAGGGCCTGATTGGACCGAAGGGTCTAATTGGAGGATTGATTGTGACAACTTCTAAACTGTTGTTTTATTGAACTAATGAAAAAATTACAAATCTTTAAAAAATTATTGTTCAACTAAATAAAATATCTACGTAGATTGTCAGCATTCCAAGAACGCATCTTCTTCCCAGGGTTTTTTGGGTCTTCAATTCGGTATGTTCCTTCCTTGAATGCTTCAATTACTTTGTAAGGTCCATCCCACGTCTCCCCTAACTTTCCGGGGTTCTTTCCTGCGGCCTCCTTCTTTCTTAAGACCAGGTCCTCTGGGGTGAATTTTCTTTCTTTGACCCTACAGTTGTAATACCAGGCAGTCCTCTGCTTATACGCAGCAGTTCTGATTCGAGCCTCTTCTCTAACTTCCTCCACCAGGTCTAAATTATTTAGAAGTGCTTCATTATTTTCCTGAATATTGAAGTTAATGATCCTTGTAGTTGGGATTCCAATTTCTACAGGTATCACGGCTTCGGAGCCAAATGCCAGGGAGAAAGGTGCTTCTCCAGTAGAAGTCCGTGCTGTGGTTCGGTAGGACCATAGCACACTCAGTAGTTCTTCCACCCATCTTCCTTTGGCACTATCTAGTCTTGTCTTCAAACCTTGGAGGATCACTCGGTTTGTCACTTCGGCTTGCCCATTAGCTTGTGGGTGACTGACCGAAGTGACTCTGAGATCAACCCCCAACTCTTCACATAGCTTCTTCATCTTTCCTTTGACAAATTGTCTGCCGTTATCAACAATAAGGGCCCTTGGTATCCCATATCTACAGACAATGGTTCTCCAGATGAAGTCTTTTACCTTATTCTCAGAAATAGTTGCAAGTGGCTCCACGTCTACCCACTTAGTGAAGTAGTCCACGGCTACAATCAGATATGTCCTTTGACCCGATGCTGGTGGGAATGGTCCAAGAAGATCCATACCCCACTGAGCAAATGGACAAGGACTCTGAATAGGCACCATCTGACTAGGAGGAAGGTGGGGTACGTTGGAATGCCTTTGGCACTTATCACATTTTTGAACAAGCTTTTTGGCGTCTGACACCATTGTAGGCCAGTAGTATCCACAACGTAGCACCTGATAACCTAGTATTCTTCCCCCTATGTGACTTCCACAAATTCCTTCATGCACTTCCCTTAGGGCATAATCAGCCTCTCTGGGCGCCAAACATCGCAGGTATGGAAGTGTGAAGGACCTTCTGTATAATTCTCCATCAATCAGAGTATATATTGCTGCCCTTTTCTGGAGATTCCTTGCTTCATTCCTATCTTTAGGAAGTTTCCCTTCAAGTAAGAATTCTCTGATCGGGTCCTTCCAGCTTGGTTCAGATTCAACCGGAACAACTTCTAGTTCAGCCGAAATACTTGGTTGAGGAAGTACTTCAATTCTGACCGAAGTAGGCCCTTTGGCTGAACAGGCTGAAGCTAATCGTGCAAGGACATCTGCTTTTGCATTTTCCTCCCTAGGTATTCTATTGATCTCTACCTTGGGAATCTTGGCCAGTAATTTCTTGACCGCAGTTAAGTACTTGACCATGTTTGAGCCTCTCGCCTCATAGTCTCCCTTCATTTGTTCAGTCACTAGCTGAGAGTCGCTGTTGAACAACAAATTTTTAATTTCAAGTTCGGCAGCAAGTCTCAATCCAGCTAGTACTGCTTCATATTCTGCTTCATTATTTGACGCTTTGAAGTGAAAATGAAGTGCATGTTCAATACATATGCCCCCCGGACCGAAGAGGAGTACTCCAGCTCTGCTACCCTCTTGATTAGAAGAACCATCAACGAAAAGGTTCTATTTTGGGTAGCTCTCTTCGGTCAGTGTTATCATGGTTGGTCGAAGACATTCTACAACAAAATCGGCTAAGGCTTGAGCCTTAATCGCCTGTCTTGGTTTGTATTGAATGTCAAACTCACTCAACTCAATGGACCACTTTATCAATCTGTCTGATGTATCCGGCTTCTGAAGTATGTTCTTCAATGGTTGATCAGTCAGAACTACTATAGTATGAGCTTGAAAGTAAGGCCTTAATTTTCGAGCAGCAGTGACCAAGGCTAAAGCAAACTTCTCTGCTTCAGTATAACGAGTCTCAGCATCTATCATGACCTTACTGACATAATATACTGGCTTCTGTATTTTATTGTCTTCCTGTATAAGGACTGCACTTACTGCATGATCAGTCGTAGCAAGGTACAAGTACAATACCTCTCCTTCTTTTGGACATATTAGTAGAGGAGGATGTCCGAGGTATTCCTTCAAACCCTCAAATGCCTTCTGACACTCTTCAGTCCATTGAAATTCCTTGGCCTTTTTTAAGGCCTGGAAGAAGGGTCTACACTTATCACCCGACCTAGCAAGAAATCTCCCAAGTGCTACTGCTCTTCCCGTTAATCTCTGAACCTCTTTCGGAGACTTCGGAGGCTCCATCTGAAGAATGGCTTCTACCTTCTCTGGGTTCGCTTCAATTCCTCTACTAGTGACAAGGAAGCCAAGGAATTTTCTTGAGCTTACTCCAAAGGCGCATTTATCTGGGTTCAGTTTCATTTGAAACTTATCTAAAGTGTTAAACACTTTTTGAAGATCTAAAGGGTGATCTTCCGCCCTTCTACTCTTCACGACCATGTCATCCACATATGCTTCTACTGATTTTCCTATCTGCTCAGCAAAGACATGGTTTATTAACCTTTAATAAGTGGCACCAACATTCTTAAGTCCAAAGGGCATAACTTTATAGCAATATGTCCCTTCTGGAGTTATGAATGAGGTGCTCTCCTCATCTCTTGGGTTCATCTTGATTTGGTGGTACCCCGAATAAGCATCCAAGAAGCTAAGGAGTTCATGGCCCGAAGTTGCATCCACCAATTGATCAATCTTGGGAAGAGGATAGTAGTCCTTAGGACAGGCTTTATTTAGATCTGTGAAGTCAACGCACATACGCCACTTTCCATTCGCCTTCTTTACCATGACCACATTGGCCAACCAATCTGGATACTGCACCTCTCAGATGAAGCCAGCTTCAAGTAACTTCCCCACTTCTTCCTTGATAGCAGCTTGTCTCTCTAGGGTGAAGTTACGCTTCTTCTGTTTGACCGGTTTAGTCCCCGGTATGATGCTCAAACTGTGGGAGATGACTTCCCTACTAATTCCTGGCATCTCGTGCGCACTCCATACGAAGTTCTTTATGTTAGAGAGGAGGAGCTTGGTTACCTCCTCAGCTAACTTTTTATTTAACAGAGACCCTAGAAATAACTTCTTTCCAGTTCCTTTCTCCATAGTTATTGGAAAAAGTGCTTCAACCGGTGTTGGCTTCAGTATATTCTCTTCTTCCTGAACATCTAAGTTTCCAACTGATATGGAGGTCTTCTTCTTGTCCTTCAAGTCCATATAGTACATCAGTCGAGCTAACTTCTGATCTCCACTCACTTCTCCTATCCCATTAGAAGTTGGAAACTTCATTTTGAGGTGGTAAGTAGAGACCACCACCTGAACCTTGTGTAGCAATGGTCTGCCAATGATGGCATTGTAGGGGGATTGAACATCTACTACAAGAAGATCGATCATATGCATAACTGTCCTTGGATAGGTTCCCAGAGTAACAGGTAGGGATATGACTCCCTTGGGAATTATGGATTCCCCTGCGAACCCATATAAAGGAACCGAAAAGTTCTTCAATTTTTCATCTAAGATCTTCATCCCTTTGAAGGCGTGATAGAATAAGATATCTGCAGCACTTCCATTATCCACCAGAACCTTTTTCACCGTGAAGTTGGCGATGACTGCTTCTACGACTAGGGCATCATCATGTGGATCCTGGATATCTTCAGCATCTTTTTTTGAAAAAGTAATTTTTTCTTCATCCCTTCTTGGCTTCTTTCTTTCCTTACTTACTTCATTTATTCGAGCATAAGCCCTTCTTGCTGAGGAGCTTTCTCCTCCTGCGGCTAGACCTCCTACAATAACTTCAATTGTCCCAGCAGTCCCTCTTTGGTGACGAGGAGACCTATCCCTTCTTCTTTGTCTCCTTCGGTCATTATCCCTATCATCACCATCGGTTCTTCTCCTCTTTTCTTCTCTATCTGAAGTGAACTGCTTCAGGTAGCCTCTCCTAATGAGGCTTTCAATCTCATCCTTGAGATGCCTACATTCTTCAGTGTCATGACCATGATCTCTATGGAACATACAATACTTATCTGAAGTACGCTTTTCTGCCGGGGCCCTCATTTTCTTAGGCCACTTCAGTATATCCCTGTTACTTATTTCAAGAAGGATATTATGCAATGAATTATTAAGAGGAGTATAGGAACTAGACCGAGGGACTGGACCCTGGTCAGTCTTCTTACCAGATTGATCATCCTTCCTCTTGTCATTCTTTCCTTCTACTCTTCCTTGCTTCTTGCTTGGAGGGGGTAAGTCTTTCTCAGTCATTCCCAAGGCGCTCGAGCCTTTTTTGGCAGGGGCCGAGGAAGAATAGAACTGGGAAATTTTCATCATGTCCTCAGACTGCATGAATTTACCCCCCCTAGCGTAGAGTTCTTCGATGCTCTTCGGGCGTTTCTTCATTAATGAACGTACATATGCTTCATCCCTTACCGTTCTTACTAGGGTCGAAATAGCCACCTCTACTTGGACATATGGGATCTCCAAGCATGCTCTGTTGAACCTAGCAAGAAATGATCGAAGTGATTCTCCTGGCTCATGGTCTAGATTCATCAGGTCTAAACTTGTCTTTGCTATTCTACGTGCGGCGGAGAAGTGAAGGGCAAGTTTCTCGGACAAGTCCCCAAAACTAGTTATACTATGTCTTGGTAATTGATTGAACCATGTTCTTGCTAGCCCGAAAAGGGTTGATGGGAAGATCTTACACATTATGAGGGCATTTGCCCCCCGACATTCCATCATTGATTTGAAACCCTGGATATGGTCATAGGGGTTAGTCAACCCTTCATACTTCTCCAGTTCTGGAACAATAAGGTGACGTGGCATTTCAGCTTCAAGTATCTCCGAAGCTAAGAGTGTTAACGTACTGTCCCACACTCCCTCCATTGGGGACACTCCTTGTAGTGCTGTAATCTTTTTGTTCATTTCATCTAGGTGTCGGCCAACATCTTCATTGTAGTTTGTTCCCCTTCTAGTACTTTCTCTAACAGTACCTCGGGGTTCACTCTCCTGGTTGTTTCCTTAGATTTACCGGAGTGCGAACTTCTTACTTCCTCATTATCCCGAGTTTCTTGTCGACCTCCAGGCTGATTTGCTGGTGACTGCTGGTTCATGATTAGTTCGGTCAACATTTGCACCTGATGAGAGAGTTGTTGGAACTGTTCCTGAGTGCAAGGTACTTGGGACGGTCCGGCTTCCCGGTTATGCCGGTTGGTTCGGTCAGCGGCATCCCCCTGGTGTTCTACCACCTGACGGGGGTGATCACCCTGTTCCCGGTCAGGATCATTAGGGTCAGCAACTCGACGGCTTGTTTCTGAAGTAGTAGCGACGTTCCTTCTCGATCTGACCATTGTGAGTTTCTTTGGGAAAGTGTACCTTCTTCCCACAGACGGCGCCAAACTAATGACGTCTGAAACAGGTCTACCTTATTAGACGGATCAGCCAAGTCAGACTGAGCAGGAATAACTGATCTCTCTTTCTTTGGTACGTAGTCTCTTCCTTCTTCCCTGCACAAGAAGCGAATGTAAGCTTCGGTAGGGCCCCGAGGGTATACTCAGGGGGACCTCTCCGACGCTCAAGTTAGTACAGTACTAAACTTGGGAGGATGGCTCGTTGCTTCGAGCGCTGCCTCTTGCTTAGTAAGTATTTTAGAGTGCAGGAGTTAGATAGCTTACCTAAGGCAAAAATTCCCCTTTTATATGAGTTTGAAGTGTTTGAGTTGTAGTAGGAGTCAGACTCTCTCTCATTGGTTTTCCAGAGGGTTTCTCGGATGGTAAATTCCATCCGTATCCCTTTCCAAAGGGGAGTAGGACTCTTCTATAACTGAACCTTGTTTACCGAAGTAGTCCCTTTCGTCATACACTGAGATGGACACTTCGGTTGAACCGAAGCATCTCATTGCTTGTAGTACCGAAGTGTATACTTCGGCTAAGAACCGAAGTACACCCTTCGGTTCACCTTCAGCCACAGCCTTTCTGGCGTTCTTTCCGCCACGTGGCCTTCATTGATTTATGAGGGTTATTTTAGGAATATCAATAGTGATTATTTTTTAAAAATATGTAGTAAGTATTATCAATTTCTTGTTAGGTTTTGAAGCATTGGTATCAATCTAATTTTTTTTTGGGCAGGCTTTGTGGAGGGGACTAAGAAATGGGCTTTGTGGGTTGGATCTTTTGAGGATGGGCCTCCAAATATCAATAGCAACTCCGCCAACTGTATTTAGCTCCTCTCTCAGCCCTACCCGTGTCTCCTCCTTTCGGTTTCCTCAGATCGTCTTTCAAAAGGTGGCTCTACTCTCTGGTATCAGCCTCTGGGATCTGCTTCCACTTTGTATCGGTGAGTCATCAATACACCGACTCGGTTCTACTTTCTTCCTCTCTCTTTTTTCTGGTTCAGTACAATCCATGCAGTTGATGTTAATTTTGAAAGCTCGATTACTCAATCGTATGAACTTATGAAATTCACCGAATGAACTAATTATTCGAGATTCATTTTAGCATCTGTGAAGTTAATTATTTGAGAGAAGTCAAAATTTTAATGCATAAATGTATGAATTAGTTCATTTTAAGTTTGAGCTTATGATTAATTGGTATCTTCAATTTTCCAAATTTTGCAGGTTTTGAGAATTGGGTTACTTTGAGCCCTTCTGTTTGTTCTTTTGGGCTAGAATCCTAGAAGGCAGCCAAGACAGAGAGAAAATGGGGATCATTGAGAGGATTAAAGAAATTGAAGCCGAGATGGCTCGGACCCAGAAAAATAAGGCCACAGGTGTTTTGGATATATTTGTGTGTATATGGTTGCCCTTTTTCTGGGGCTTGTAGATAATGCTGAACTTCGTATCCATAATGTGTTTGCAGTTCCTACTTTTTTTTTTATCATTATTCTCGAGTGCTGACCGTGTTCCCCCCCCTTTTTTTTATCCTCTTTGTTGCCCTGTATAAACAGAGTATCATCTTGGTCAACTCAAGGCAAAAATAGCTAAGCTTAGGACCCAATTGCTGGAGCCTCCAAAAGTATGCGAGTTCTTGAACTATACTCACTGTCTTTTTTGTGTGTACTGAGCACGAGTGTTAGTATTTA
This sequence comes from Tripterygium wilfordii, assembly GCF_013401445.1. Classification (NCBI taxonomy): domain Eukaryota; kingdom Viridiplantae; phylum Streptophyta; class Magnoliopsida; order Celastrales; family Celastraceae; genus Tripterygium; species Tripterygium wilfordii. Next base: position 13,763,018 of record NC_052238.1, on the reverse strand, counting down.
ATTTTCGCAATGAGTTTCTTATGGTCAGCATCATTTACATTTCCAATTTTAACGATATTATCTAGTGGCTTCTAACGATTGTCGGCTGAGCTGCTTGCATGTGAGTGTAAATGTGCAATTTATGTGATAAGTTTCTTATTATGCGCTTCTTCAGCATGTGAGCCCCTAGTGTTGGGCGTTGTTTGTTGGGCCGTCGGAGGTGCCCCCCCCCCCCCACATGTGAGGGGGAGTGTTAGAATAAAATATAAATGATGGGAAATGCCCCAACCCAACAAGTTAACTTATTGGGTTGAATGGCAAAGTAACTAATCTTAACATATTTCTATCAGCACTTTTTAGATGATTGTATTCTAAATTTTGTATACTGTGCAAGAATGTGGATCCTATTCAGTTATTTAAATTTAATGCTCAGTTAAAAGCTAGAGGTCATTTTTTTGTGTGGATAATGTGTGGCCTGGTCATTTAGTTGTTGGTTGTAAGAACTTTTATAGTTGGTTGCCCTATGAGGTGGCTATTACTTTGTCTATTTAAATATTGGTGATTTCAGTTGTCTATGCATTTCTTCATTTCGTGGTACTTATTGCTATCTAATTCTTTCAAGCAGGGTTCTAGCGGAGGTGGAGAGGGCTTTGAGGTTACAAAATTTGGCCATGGACGTGTTGCACTTATAGGATTTCCAAGGTTCTCCTTCCTTTTGATCTGATGCCACCTCCATATATATAATTTCTAGATGTATCTGGATATTTACACATACAATTTTTATATTGAATAACAATAAGAAGAAAAATTGAAAGATCCTGCCTCATTATTTATCATCGAACTAATTATATTTCCATCATATTTTGAGGTGTAATGGTGCAGGATCAAGTGCTTTCATTGATGTTACATGTAATGAAATGAATTACTTCTAATTAACTTTTCTTACTTTAATGAGTGAACTTTTATATTTCCTCTCATTTTGTAAGTTTATGATATTCACTATGATCCCTGATTGTGATTTGTTCGCCCCCTCCCCGCCATCATAAATGTATTATTAATATGTAAACGGATGAATACACTTGTATGCCTCTGTTTGCATGTTCATGCATGATCATTATAACAAAGGCAATGGTATTCCTACTGATTGCAGTGTAGGGAAGTCAACACTTTTAACAATGTTGACTGGCACCCACTCGGAAGCTGCATCATATGAGTTTACAACACTTACCTGCATTCCTGGAATTGTACATTACAATGATACTAAAATCCAGCTCCTTGACCTTCCTGGTATCATCGAAGGTGCTTCCGAAGGAAAGGGACGTGGGAGGCAGGTAAGATGTGTTAATAGTTGACAATCTGCTCTTCAGTCTCTGTTCTCATTACCATCCCTCCCAGCCCACCTAGTGAGAGGAAAGTATGAAATCTTCATGGGTTCCTTGCAGTTCCTTGATAAATTTTGATGCCATTCTACATGAAATATTTATTTAACTCATTGATATCCCTTCTCTTCCATCACAGTTTTATTGTTAATGAAATCACGAAAGTGCTGATGAGGCTCTTTGTTTGTCCTTAGGTTATAGCAGTTGCCAAGTCTTCTGATATTGTGCTTATGGTTCTTGATGCCTCTAAGGTAAGTTTGTATATACGTATTTTTTTTCCTTATATTCATAAGTTTTGATTGTTTATTATTGTGAACTAGTAAGCACAGACACTTCTTCAAAGGTGACATACCGGTGTCGGACACCTACATGGTCTGGACACATGTCCGAACTATGTCCTTTTTCTTTTTTTTTTTAAATTTTTTTGAAAATGGACACAGCTCCGACACGGCCAGGACACGGATCCAACACTTCCCGGACACGGCAATAGACAAATATACAAGTTATTTATGTTGAATGTTGCAAAAGAAGATAAAACTTATCCACACATTTACAGCAAAGTAAAAAATATTTGGATTGCCAATCTGTTTCCCAAATCAGTTTATTTGTATATTTTTAAAGTTTTAGCCCATTGAAACTTAATTACAAAAATCATTGAATAAAAAAATTATTAGAAGAACCAAAAATATAGCTTATTTAAAAATCCATGCTTAATGTAGCATTTTTATGCACGCAACTGGGTTTTCTTTTGCAATACACAAGTGGTGAGATTTCTAATTCTATTTTGACTTTGTGTTTGGATTTTATTTTAATATTGAGAGAATAGACAGCTATTTGTTTATGTTAATTTCTTATATCTGATTTATATATATTTTATCTATATTTTTGTATGTGTCCTTGCTGTGTCCTGCAAATTTTGAAATTCCCATGTCGGAGTGTCCGTGTTGTGTCGTGTCCCGTGTCCGTGTCCGTGTCCGTGTCCGTGCTTTCTAGATTGTGAACAATGCTTGATTGAGTCACTTAAAGGGTTCGTTTTTGGGAAATTTTTGCACTGGGAAACATAGCAGTTTCCTTATTTTAGTATCTGTTTAGTGTTTACTTAGACATTAGAGAATGGCTAAGACGAGCTTAGAAGGGAGGCTTGCCTATCTTGCTTTCACCTAGCCAAAGTTGAGAAACCAGTTTGTTTTTCATTATTTCTGCATTTCAATGAAAACCACCAAAAGGATATTGCTACACTTGGATTATATCATGTGTCTTTGCAGAAGCATATGAATGAAATTATGAAAATTTCTTTTTTCATGTTTGATCCAAAATATGTGTTGTTTGCTTCAGATTATGCTTGCAACATCATGAGGTTGCTTGTTGACATGCAGCTTTTTGTAATTATGTTACTCTTACACATTTTCTTCCCACTTTTCTGTCTTTGTAGTACTCCTTTTAGATTCTTTCTATGAAGGTTAAGGCTTTCCAGGTTCAGTTAAATTGAGGATGCATAGCTTTTATAACTCAGTGTTCTGTCCTTCCATTTTACCTGCCTATTCAAGGTCTTATCTTTGCAGTGAGCAACCATTGTGTGCTACTATATTATGTATCGTTTATCTGGCAAATAGCCCTTAAATTTTGTAGTAAGGGGGCTCCAGAGAGAATAGAAAAGTGGTATGGCCTGTGTTGCACTGGATCTTGTTGCCTTTTATCTTTTTATAAATCTGCATATTTATGCATCTTTGGCAAATTTAATGAGCTCTATGTAAATAACTAAATATGCTATTGTTGAGGTTGTGATGATATTGGTAGTTCAAGGTTTTCCCAACTGTTAGCATAACCCTATTATTTGAAAATGTTTCAGAGTGAGGGACATCGGCAAATATTGACGAAGGAGCTGGAAGCAGTGGGTTTGCGTTTAAACAAAAGACCACCTCATGTGAGTTGATGATGTGTGTTTTGAACGTTATATACATTTCAAATGATTGAATTATCCTAGAGTCTTAAGGTTGCATATTGCTTTCTTCACTGCCTTTTGTTACTTGTTAGTCCTTATTTACGATTTTCAAGAGCTCAGCCACTTCAGGCGGCAATTAATCATCATCCACTATAAATTTTCTTGTAAACCATTAGAGTAGGGATGAATACTTGTTGCAACTATATTTCCTTTATGTTGTGAAGTGAAGAGTTAAATTTTTGTGATGTTGAAACTTGGAATTGGATTAATGTTTCTTGCTTGATAATACTTCTTTCAAGTATCTATATCTTCTCATACTTTCCCGTAGTCTTTTATCCTCAAAATGTTCCCTAATCTTCTAGAAATTCTTAAGCATAGTGTCGTGTAGTACCATCTACTTTTGTAGACTTCATCATTTACTTTCTGTATGTAGTATTTCTATTGTTGTTCTGAGCTGCTTTGTTTGTTTGTTTGTTTTTTAATTTGTGTTTTTTTTTTGTTGGCAGGTTTATTTTAAAAGGAAAAAAACCGGTGGCATTTCTTTCAACAGTACCTTACCTTTAACTCATGTGGATGAGAAGCTCTGTTATCAAATTCTACATGAATACAAAATTCATAATGCAGAGGTACCCAATTTTTGAATATACATGCTTTCATGGGGATCACAATACTGCTGCTTATGGCTACGAACTCTTTTAAGTTGGTTTAGTGAGTATAGAACATTTGATGAATATGTGATTTCGGATGTGTTAGATAACCTATAATTTGTGGAAGATATTGACTTGCTGTCTTTCCCTTTTGTTAAAACTCTTTGCAAATTCAACCGAAATAAGAAAAGAAAAGAAACAATAGAGATACTATTCTGTTGCTAAAAGAGACTTTTAACTCACTTGTGGAGGAAACTATTAACTTTAGAGAAGTGAATGAGTTCATGGGGTTCTACAAAATTTTGCTGCCAATTTTTTTGGGTCATACTTTTCACTTAAGTGATATCGTATGTTTTTTTTTTTTCTCATTTTATAAAGTGATAATAGTACTCATTGTAGCTTTCTCTTGGAAAAATCTCTCTCCTTGGGGAATGGGGACTGACTTGTGCTGGAGTGCCTGCTGAGTGACAAAAATCTGGGGGTTTAAAGGATTGATAACTGTTCTGAACATTTCTTTCATTTTCCAATCTCTGTGTTTTGCACTTGGATTAGTTTTTTGTATATGATTAAATGCTTCACTGCCTGAATACCACCTTGATGATGTTTTCGCCCTTCTGTTTACTCTTTAACATCCGTTCATATATTTTAGGTGATATCAATTTTTTTTCTTTTTTATTTTCTTTCAAGTGTGAGGGTACTGATATCGATGCTTATGGATGTTGTAGGTGTTATTTCGTGAGGATGCAACAGTTGATGATTTTATTGATGTAATTGAGGGGAACCGTAAATATATAAAGTGTGTATATGTTTACAATAAGATCGATGTTATTGGTATTGATGATGTGGGCAATCTCGCTCGACAACGAAATTCTGTCGTCATTAGCTGCAATTTAAAGGTATGTCCAGCGCTTTTGATTTTTGGTAGAAGATAATGGGAATTAGGATTGATTATCAACTTGATGTGAATATGTGACCTGCAGCAGTGATAGACATCTCCTGTTTTAATTCCAAATAATTATTATTGATCTGATTTTTTTTTCTTTCCACTTTTAATTTTTTTTTAGGTAAGCGTTTGGGTACCTTTTTTTATTTGTGTATATTGTCTTGATCCCCTTTTTCCTACACAAGACGTCAGTTCCGCAACCCAAACTAGTTTATAATCAAATATTGCATCTATGAATTGTTCTTATGGTATGAATGTCCGAAGACCCTTCTGAACTATTAATCATGATTATCTGAGCAGCTGAACTTAGACAGACTACTTGCAAAAATGTGGGAGGAGATGGGGCTTGTGAGGGTGTATACAAAGCCACAGGGACAGCAACCGGATTTTTCTGATCCTGTAGTTCTTTCAACTGTATGTTCCTTATCCTTCTATCAATTTCTAATATGTATACTGTTCGGTTGCTGTCACCTGGATCCATTTTCTTTTTTCTTAATTATGCTCTTGTATTTGACAGGATAGAGGTGGTTGCACGGTTGAGGACTTTTGTAACCACATACATAGAAGTTTGGTGAAGGATGTGAAATATGTGTTAGTTTGGGGTATAAGTTCTAGGCACTATCCGCAGAATTGTGGCCTTTCTCATGGCCTTCGAGATGAAGATGTGGTTCAGATTGTTAAGAAGAAGGTGCATAAAACTATTTGTTTGCTCACTCAAATTCCATTACTTGTTTTTCTTGAACTCAAATTCCGTCACTTGATTATCATTTAAAGAAAATACTATGCTATTTGTTGAGTTTGATGTGCTTGCATTACCATGAAATTGAGCAATTATGATTTGTGTTTTCCAGGAAAAGGAAGATGGTGGTGGGAGGGGTCGATTCAAATCACATTCAACAGCCCCTTCTCGGATATCAGATAGAGAGAAAAAGGCTCCCTTGAAGAATTAAGGTTCTGTTGCAGATCCTCAGATGCATAATATTGGCTAATAGTTGGTGTAACCCGAGTCTTAGATGGTTTAATTAATATGATTTGGAGAATTATTGCATTTTTTGATGATATATGTCGTATTTTTTGCGCAGTATTTTTGAAAGCGACTAGGTGCACCCGCACTGTTGAAGAGTAATGTTATATACCGGTTGCCTACTTATAGGAATAGACGTGTTCATTTTTCAATATATGACCATACTTTTCAAGTTGTCTGGCTCTTCCAAGGGGGCCAATCATGCACGTAAGATGCTCTGCTAAGGGCTCCAGGCCGTAAACTCGAGTCATTTAGCTCAAAGTACCTGCATCCTTCTTCAACAAGACCTCCATCACTACATGGATTAAGGACACCAATGAAGGTAACCTGTTTATATTTTATTCCTTCCTTTTGCATACTCAAGAAGAGATCCAATGCTGATTGGGACCTCCCATAGTTGGAAAGGGCTGTGATCATCGTGCTATGTGATACTATCTCCCTCTCTCATTCTACCAAATTCAGTCCAAGCCTTCTCCTCCATATCACCGATTTTGCATACATGTGAATCAGTGCATTGGACACGATTAGCGTCCTATTTGCAACATATACGACATCAACTTCTCATGTTAGTACTAATCCACGTAACAGCAAATATTTGAAAAATCATATTACTTCATACAAAACTCCAAAAATATGAAGAAAAACAAAACTCATTTAAAAGCTTGCAAGAAATTCTTTCCAACCATACCGAATTCAAGATCACCAAATGCAGATGATTAGAGTACGTATCAGTTTGTTAAGGGGAATTTGTTATTTCTATTCTACACAAAATTTTTGATGACGTGCAAATCTTGTTTGTTTTGCTGACATACCAGGTTGATCTAAACAAGGTTGCTTTGATCGCTGATGATGAAATCTTTTGGGTTGAAGGATGAACAAACGTAAACTAAAGAGTCTCCCCAAAGTGTTTTGTTTGGGAAAGACACTCCAATACTTATGTCAGAAAGAAGGAATGAATGAAACTAATAACTTTGGATATCAAAGCTTTTAGAAAGAAAATTATAAAAAGTCATGAATGGATCTTTGGAGATTAGAGCTTGTAAGGTAGGGGTGTAAACGGTCGGTTTTTTGACAAAAATGTTATAGGAATCGCATGAGAAAGATGGTGAAGATGTTGGTTCTACAGAAGTATTAAACAAGTTTTCTCAAGATAATGGCTTTCTAAAGTACAAGTCCAAGTCCAAGTCCAAGATAGTTAGAGCATCCACATCAGATTACCTAAACATGAGTCTGTCTGTAAAATTTAGAGATTTTGTCAAAATAGAGCTCTGCATCAGATTACCTAGAGGTTCCCTATTTTACAGAATATGAACAGTAGTTCCCTACATCTAGAGAACCACTATTCACTTCCCTAAATATAAAATAATATTTTTTACTACTTTATTTTCTCCTCTCTCCTCTCTCCTCATTTTTTCCCTCCTCTCTCTCCTCACTCCTTTCTTTCTCTCTCTTCTTTCTCTCTCTTCTTTCTCTCTCATCTCTTTCTCTCTCCTCTCCTCACATTTTGACTCCTTTCTCTCTCCTCACTTTTTCTCTCTCTCTCCTCACTCTCTCCTCTCTCTCTCCTCACTCCTTTCTTTCTCTCTCCTCTTTCTCTCCTCACTTTTTCTCTCTCTTCTTTCTCTCTCCTCAATTTTTTTTTCTAATTTTTAATAACATTAATTTATTATTTTAATTAATATATTGTTTTAAATGTAATTAATTTATTATTTTAAATAGAAGTAGTTTATATGAATAGAATAAATAAAGGAAAGAGAAATAAATATTATTTTAATGCAATAGAGAATATGATAGGTAATCTGATGCAGTGTTGATTGGATAGGGAATCTGTAAAATAGGGGAAAGTGACATTTTGTCTGTATTTTAGGGAATCTGTTAAGAGAAACTGATGCAGATGCTCTTATAACTTATAAGCCCTCACTTCGCTAGGAGGAGTAGGTTATTTGAAATTTGAAATTTTCATTCTACTCCGATTGCTGGCCATCAAAGAGTTTTAAATTTATTAGAGAATTAAAAGAGGGTTCTACTGGCCAGACATGAAGAAAGATATTAAATTGATGGTTGCTGAATGTCCTACATGTCAACATCAAAAGTATGAAACCGTTTCTCCTCCAAGATTGCTTTAACCTCTCCCTGTTCAAGGATAAATTTGACAGGATATCAGCATAGACTACCTACTTGCATAGGTAATACTATTATAATGATAGTGGTGGATTGATTAACAAAGTACAACTGTGTTATTGCATTGGCACATCCTTATACAACTGTTATTGTTGCCCAAGTATTCATTGAACATGTTTTTAAGTTGCATGGTATGCCAAAGACAATAATGAGTGGCAGAGATCATATATTCCTTAGTTCATTCTGGAAACAATTCTTCAAGTTATGCATGAGCTCTGAATACCATCCTCAAAGTGATGGGTAAACTGAGATTGTTAATGGGTGTTTGAAAACCTATTTGAGATGCTTCACAAGTATACAACCAAACTATTGGTTGCAATGGTTGCCTTGGGTTGAATGGAGCTACAACACAATTGTCACACTGCTTCTAAGGCAACCCCTTTTGAACTTTATATTGCTATCCTCCACCTCATGTCATCAGTTACGAATTGGGATGTGCTAAGTTGAATGTGTTGGAACAGTCATTAATTGAGAGGGATAAGACCCTCTCTTTACTCGGGCATAATTTACAATTGGCACAACAGAGGATGCAAACTCAAGCCAATAAATAAGTTGGTGATCTGGTATATCTTAAGCTTTTACCTTACCAATTGTCCTCTTTGATTCCCACTTATTTATCAAACTAAATCCACGATACTATGGACCCTACGAAGTGTTGGAGAGGACCGGTTCTGTGACATATATATTATGTAGAGTTAAATCCCACTTTAGTACTCTAACTAAAGTCATCGACATGTTTTAAACTAAGAGATAATAATTGTTTGTGATAATAATTATGAAGAAGACTATTTACACCCCAGAGTTAGTTAAGTACACCCCAAAAACTCAAAAAATCCTTAATCTAACCACACCCCCATTGACCCTACCAAATCTTGTTTCCCTCCTTCTTCCCTTCGTCCTCCTTCTTTCTCAAAACGTTAAAGCCCTCCTTCTTTCTCAAAACGTTAAAGCCCTCTTCTAAACCCTAAAACTCTCCAAAGACCAGAAAGAATGATCTTTTCAAAGCCCAGAGTGGACACTAAGGTCGGAATGTATGCATGTGGTGTCTGATCTTAGTCATATTAGTGTTTGAGAAAGATTTGAAGTGGTGGTGTTTGAGAAGGATTTGAGATTGCTTGCAAATCTGCGAATGAGATATGAAGCCATTAGAGCACTGCTAAGGATTTCCATGTTGATCTGCTACCGAGATCTAAATCAGTCGCCCGATCTGAACCGATTTTTCGGCTAGGTTGAGGGGTGTAGATGGTATTTGTTAGAAAAATTGAAATTGGGTGTACTCATAAATGTTAGGGAAAATTAAGGATAAGTCCCTCATTGGAAAGTTTTGTTCCATAACGTCCATATAGTTTGAACTAATATTCCAAGAAGAACAAAAAGTCAAAATATATGGTTTTATTATCTAAAATACCCTTATCTTCATCTTCAAACATGGCACATGCCTTTTACACATGATTCATCTTGGACCTCTACTAGAAGCTTTGTCTTCATTGCCGGAAGCTTCGTCTCCACCCCTCGTGGTTTATTCGAGAGTTCTATGACATTTTTAGTGATTTTTCATTCGGATTTTTGTTGTGTTCGAACTAGATCTACTCATACTCACCACGAGACTTGTAGATCTTGTTGTTTTCCTTCGATCTGTCATCACATCATTATTTTTGACAATTTCTGTGGTGATTTTCGTGGTTTTTTGATTCTGATGTGAGATTTGCAGATTGCAGATGATATGTTATCTGTTTCAATTAATTTGATATCTGTCATAATGTTATCTGTCTTGCTAAATGTTACTTGTTTTGTTAAAATGTTATCTGTCCTTAATGAAATGTTATCTGTTTAAAGTTTCAAAATAACCAAAACCGATAACATATCATAATAGATCCAAAATAGATATAATATCTGCATATTCATATTCGATTTCAGAAAAATATTGACAGATGTAAAACATATATAATATTGACAGATACAAAACAGATATAATATCATATACGAAACAGATATAATATCTACTGATTCAGATACTATTTTAGATGGGAAAAAAAGTTTGAAAAAGCAATAAAAACTCAAAGGTGATGTGCCTTGGTCTGTGGAGTTGATTGGAGGTGTTGATGATCACCGGCATTGGCCGTATTGACCGGATCTAGCTCTTTTTCAAACGGTGGCCGTGATTTCACCAAGCTTTTTCAGCGACTCAAGTGATTTTTTAGTGTTGGTGATGATTGAGCTTTGATCGGGCTAATCTAGAACTCATTTTGATAGTTCGTTCGTCGAAAATGATGGTCGGATGGCCAACTTCCGATATGGTGGCACAAGGAAGAAGAGAGGGTACTTTGGTCAGTTGCTAGGCTTTGTCATTTTTTTTGAAGTTTTTTTTTTAATATTTAAAATACAACTTTTAAGTTTTGTCCTTATGGATAAAAACCCCTAAATGAAATGTTTTTAATTGAGGTTTATTTAGAATGGGATGTACTTAGTTAAATGAGACGTGCAAATAGTCCTCATCATAATTATTTGATTAAATGAACTAAAAGATAATGATTGGTTATTTGGTAATTGCTCAACCAACTTAAAGATCACGTGCGTTTGTTCATTGACAGTAGGAACAAAATCAGGAGAACCGTGTGTGAGTGGGTCTTGGCCCATTTCTATTTATAGAGGCCTGTAATTCTTCGTCAGTCACGCTTTATGCTTTTGAGCGTATAGAGAGAATAGCCTGAAAATCCACCACCAAATATGCTAACGTTTTGTGTTTGCAATTTGCTTGAGGCTTATTTATTCATTAATTAGAGGCTCTCTTTCTTTCAATTCAATTACTTAAACATCATACTTGAAGGTATGTCGATCCATCTAGTTTCCGCTGTATATTTACTTACAATATTGATATCAGAGCCTGCTTTTTTGTCGTGTTGTTTGGTATATATGTATTGCCTCATTAAAGCATGAGATAAAATCATAAAATACCATGATTTGTCTTCCTCGGTGAATATGTGATCATGATATCGATTATATATTGATTTCGTCATGATTTATCTTCTCGGTCAACATGTGATTAAATCATTACAGTCTAAACTTAGCAACGACAAACATTATTGATCTTTTTATTCGGTGATTTTGTTACTGAACGTTGGAACTAGATTATATTAATACTCAATCTTTGTGGGTACAACACTTGTTTTTGCTAGTCTATATAACTATTGGTTCGTGTGCTTGCTAGTATAATCGAGTTTGGAATTGCTATAACTTTAATGGTTCGAAATCTCACAACACTCCTTAATGAAGAAACTGCCAGTCTAGCATGACAATTCTAAGAGTGTGCGTGAGCACATCATGAGCATGGGGGACACTACAAGGGTGTTTAGATTGAGGGATTTGGGAGGAAGGGAAGAGAAGGGGAGAGAATATAAGGAATAATATTTTCCCCTCCCCATGTTTGGATGGATAAAAAAAGGAAGGAAATAAAATTAGTATTATTTACTAGTTTATCCTTATTTTTATGTTAGAGTGTTATGTTACAAGGGTAAAATAGATTTTTAACATATAACTTAATTAATCGTCACTTCCCTCCAAATGAATACATTTTTGGGAGGAAGAATTTTGACAAAAAATTTAATAAAATCTTCCCTCCAATACCCTCCCTTTAATTTTTTTATAAACTATCCAAACAAGAGAATTGGAAGGAAACACCATTTCCTTCTCTTTCCTTCCCTCCAAATCCCTCAATCCAAACACACTGTACAGCTTAACTTAGGTCACTAGAGATTGATGTCAGCGAGTCATTCTTGTCCATTTCATATTGAATTCTCTCCCTTCAGAATATGAACCATTCAAGATTTCCTTTAACACTCAAAAGGAAAAATGGTCCATCAATGAACTCTTGAATATGTGTGTTCAAGAGGAGAGACTGAAGAAGGAAAATTTGGAGAGTGCTAATCTTGTCACTCATAAGGATGGCCAAGGGAAGAAGAGAAAACATTTAATTACCTTAAAAGGGAAAAAATATGGACAAGTTTCATTGAAGAAACATGGCCAGAGGGATTTATGTTTTTCTACAAGAAAAAGGGGCACATGAAGAAAGATTGCCTGAAATACAAAAGGTGACTCGAAAAAAAAGTTATTTCAATCTCTCCAGTATGTTATGAATCCAACTTTGTTGATTCTCATCATAATACTTGGTGGGTCGATTCTGGTGCTATGACTCATGTTGTGAATATTATGCAGGACTTTCTCAGCCTAAGAAAATCGATGGGAAGTGAACAATGCATCTATTCAGGAAATGGAATGCATTCCCATTTTGAAGGAATGGGAACCTTTAGGCTCATTTTAAAGAATAAATTTATTCTAGATTTGGAGAATACATTTTATGTTCCTTCATGTCCTAGAAATTTGGTTTTTGTTACAAAACTAGTTTGCTTTGATTATGAATTCAAGTTCGGTTTGAATTTAATTTAATATAAAGATTATGTTGCTATTGGTTTTGGAAACTTAATCAATGATTTATACAAATTAAATTGGGATTATGCTTATGAAGCAAGTCTTTTTTTGAGCCTGCATAACGAAGTTACCATTAAACATAGTGGCATTGATGAGACCTCATCCATTAATAACTGTTTGTGATAATATCTAGTGATAATAATTATTTGATTAAATCAAATAAAAGATAATGATTGGTTATTTGGTAACTGCTCAACCCACTTATATATCACATATATTTTGTTCCTTGATGGTAGGAACAAAATCATGAGAATAGTGTGTGAGTGGGTCTTGACCCATTTCTATTTCTATTTATAAAGGCAATGTTACAAAGGTGTCTATCGCAAAGGCAATGTGCCTGGAACCCAATTATTGATCCATTGACAAGATCATAGGGCAGATGAAGCTAGTTGGGAAGATTATGATGATTTCACCAACTAATTCCTTGATTTTCAATTTTAATTACTATTTTTAAATATTGATGGTAGTGTTTGTTCATTGGTGTTCTTCACGGAATGTCTCAAACGGGGAGTAATTGTTAGGAGCTTGTTAAGTCGGTTAATAGGTTGGTTTTGGCATTAATAACCATTGTAACACAATAAGCTGACGTCACATGTAACATTCATGCTACTACTAGACACTAGTGGATATATTAGGAATGTTTTAATGTGTGGCAAGGACACCACCAGACTTGCCCTGAACAGCAAAGTTGGGCCTAAACTCGAACCGACACAAGTACCTGCTCACTACCTACCGACAAGTTGAGTTGGGCCTTCCAGCGCACGGCCACTGATGAAATACCAACTTGGTTCATTAAATCAATGAATGTCATGTTCAAAAGACATCCAAACAAGCTGATAAAGTATCTGCCACCAAAGGGAAAACCCCCCTGTAGGAACAAGTATACATCTACTTTGTTTCAAGAACAAAACTTGGTTCCAACTCACCAAATTCATGGTTCCATAACAACGCTTTTACAAGATCAGTAGTTGAACCTCCATTACAGAAAATAGTTGAGCGAAAAGTTTACTGACCTTACGAGAGAATGAAAGTACTGCATAATGAGACCCAAAGCTTTCAAGTACCATTCCACTGCTCTAAGGCCTCTAGCTGCCATTTACTATAAGAAGCAAGATGAGTAACAAATGCATAAAATTTTTGGTAACATATGCTAAAGCTATAGCACTGAAACCGTAATTGTACTTTCTTTCGCACCGCCAGAAGAGCGCTGCTAAACCTACTGCTTAATGAATAAATTTAGAGCAATGTAACGAAGCTAATAGTAGAAGGGAATGAAATTAACTGCAACATTATACATTGAATATTTGAATGTGATTAAATTGTAAGTAACTTGTCTTGCAAAGAAGACGGGACCTCTTATATCTACTTGGTCCCTTACAAGCAAAGGGGGTATAGGTTGACATTTGACTTCAGAAGTTCGATGTCCAGTTGAGGTGACCAGGTTGGGGATGCTGATAAGCACCCATTTGTGCCCCAGGAGCACCAGGCGCAACCCCGACTCCAACATTACCTCCCATAGCAGGGCCCAAGTGGTGTGGATTGGCCATTGCAGCAGATTGTGGAGAGGGATGATATACGCCTGGAAACTGCATGTGAGAAGATCGTGCTGCAGCTGCGTTGTATGAAGCATGACCCGTATGGGATGGCAAATAAGTAGCATGTGGTGTTTGGCCAGGCATGTTATAGTATGGAGCAGACTGCAAGCCCGAAAGCTCCCTCGGATTCTGCAACCAAACCTCAGATGTCTTGGCCTATCATTTTGAACATAAAAAATCACAGTCCAACAAAGACATTGTTACGAAAATCTCCCTGACCAATAAATGAAAAGCACAATAAGTGCCAGAAAAGGGTTTAATCTCTTACCTGAGGATTAGGAACATACAGATTGCTCTCTTTATACTTGATTTGAGATGAATCTTGAAGTCCAATTGCGCTCCCAACAACACCAGGTGCATTAACAGCACAAGCTGTCGGGTTAGGGAAATTTCCAAACCCTGTGGGACTGCCTCCAGGTACTGTCTTGAACTGCTGAATTCCATACTTGAGGCCATTGGCACCAAGGTGGGTACTACCACCAGGCATTAGCAAATAACTGCTGCCATTTGATGGGTGTGGATAACCAGGATTATTAGAGTAGCCAGGCACAGCCATCTGAGGGACAAAAACTGGAGAGATGTACTGGCGATATGGCATAAGATTGGTGAAATGGGAAACATGAACTTGAGGGTACATCTGGGCCATCGGTGGTTGTTGCTGCTGTTGAACCATGGCTATTGTTGATGCAGGTATGCTATTGGTCACGTGTGAGCTTAAAACCTGTAATAATAAAATTATGTTAAAAAATTATCATATAACATTTGAATAGCGGGGAAATTACAAATTAGTAAAACGAAGCAATCACCAAAAGAAGTCCCATGCAAAACCATTAATAGAAAGTGTTAACACACTAAAGCCCCCCCTAACCCATTTTTAGGGTTTGTACCACATGCATTTTTGGTGTACACAAAATCAGTCACGGCAGAGACCAATCTTTTAATATCGCTAACTGATGTAGCATTACTTTTCAATAAATTCTACAGAACAGACCTAAAATAAACTGTGCCATCCTTCTTTCAGATCACATATCTTCATAACCCTATTAGCCCATGATAAGAACCAGACCAGGTGTGCGCCCATACACACACCCAGCAAGCCCATACATTCTTTAACCAACCACACAAACCCAACCACTACCCATATATGGGCTGATTGTAACCAACAAGCCCAATAGGCCACTACCTAGAAAACTTGTTGGCTTATTAAAGAAGGCATTTGCCCTCCTTATAAATAGATCACAAGTCCCCTATCTAAGCAATGTGGGACACTCATATCAGCCCATCTTCATAAAACTAACAAAAGTAGAAAACAACATTCTCATAATCGCAACACAGTATCATAAAACAACTCTGACAAGCTCGAGACAATGAACATCGTAGCAAAATGAAACTTTCATGGATCTTTTACATGAGAGAGAGTACAACTTAACCAAATAGTATAAATTATTCATAATATTAATATTTAATAAGTACCTCCTGAGGAGAAGGTAGGAACTGTCCTCGTATAGTGTCATCTACTGTAGGTCTGAAGTATGGTATATCATAACCAGTCTGGGGATCATATGCCTGATGCACACCAATGCACGTCAGTATGTGTTCAATAACAATAATATTAGTTCTATCAAAATAAGCATTCATGAGTTTTCAAAGGCCATACAGACTAATTGATAATTAACAGCTTCAAAAGGTGGCCAAGAGGATTTAAATTAATTAATAATAAGACTTTTTTAAACAAATTGAAGACTGAACTCACTGAAAAGCTTGGAAATTCAGGAGTATCTTGCTGCTGTCTAGATTCCGGAGCATAGGCAGCACTGTTGTCCCTGACCAGCCTAATATCTGCATAGTTGTCCAAATTCTGAGGACTTGATGACTCATTCTTATCCAACAATTGAATTTCAGATGCTCCATTTAATGATGGGGAGTCAGATCCAGAGTTTCTACTTTGATCATCAAGCAGCTCTTCCTGCCTGTTGGCGGAAGAATCATCACCAGAAGCAGCTCGAGAAGATGCAGACAAGCTGCCATTGTCAGGCAACTTGTTAGATTAACTCAAACTCTCAAAGTAATCAACATTTTTCCTAAGCTCCTTCAAAAATCTACAGTCTGGTTCTAAAAACATTCACAGCAGATGAACAACAAAGTACAATCAATCAATCAAATAAAATTCTCTAAACAGCATTTCTACCAGAATAACTAAATCAAGAAGTGAACGAAATATGACACAATTATCCATCATTTAAGAAAAAAACAAACCTAACAGCCGAGTCCCCATGAGATTCTTCTGTAACTCCATTTGTCAATCCAGAATCAAAATTCCTTGAAGAATCTATGTCCACCCCAAAGCTGCCGAAGGTAACCTGACAACGATCAGTCTCCGGAACTCGGATATGCTGTGCAATAATTACATTCTGATTCTCAAAGACATGTACTTGTGAAAAACTGTCCTGCAACTCAGCTACTTTTGATTCAAAGCCCCTTGACTTATCAGCAGGAGTAGATTTTGTAGGAGTTCCAATAACCCCAGGGCTAATAGCAGCAGATTTCTGGCTAGATTTTGGTTTCCACTCCTTATTGGCTTGAGGAACTGCATGAGAAGTGGATTGTCAATATCGTCCTAAATATATAACTTCCAAATACCCACTAAAAATTGTTACTTTTTAAGTCATCCTCATAACTAAGCATGATAACATCAAATAAAAAAATATCAAAATAATGGACAACCTAAAGGAGAAAAAATCTTCCATGAGGTAGACCGCTGTGTGCATTCGATAAAAGACATGATCTAACAATGATCGCATTTGAGAGTCTTCAAAGTCGGCATCCTTCTTTTAGAGAGGAAAGGAAAGACCCTTCTCATAATACACACTAATCTATCACAAGTTCACAACTGCAAGATTTTCTAACATGTCAAATACCATTTTGACTTTCATATGGAAAGCACTTAAAATCACAATGCTCCAAATCGCTAAAAACAAACAAAGAATTTTTTAAATAAACTTTTAATTAAGTCATGTGCAGGTTTCACAATAAAGATTTCAATGCTCCTTGCAGAAATAAATCCAACTGAAGTAGTTTATTGACAAAATATACCTTTTTGATGACCAACAACTTGTTGATGGGGCCTGCCACCATACTGATTGTTTAAGAATGATCTACTTGCAGGAATGCTGGGAATAATTGTTTCACCTAGAGAACTTTGATTAAGTTGGCCACTTTTAGAAATTGCATGGAAAGGTCGAAATGTTTCAGAAGAATTCTCTCGCCCTGATAATGCATTTGTAAATGAACTACTAGGTGCAGACGCATCTTTGACAGCATCAGCAGACTGCTGCCGACCACCCACAACCCCAACTTCACGCTTAATAGCACCTACAGCAGCAGCTGTTCTGGGATCTGGAGATGGAACATGAACAGGATCTGTTGATGCCAGTGTAGCCAAATGTTGTTGTTTCGAATTACCGAGTTTCACCACTTGTGAAGACCGAGACACAGGAATATTGACCACAGGCGGCTTTTCCATCAATAGTTTCCCGTCAGACACATTTGAATTAGCATCTCGGGCATGTCTAGGTTGTGGACCATTTGACCCATCAGAAGCTTCCGATGAATTTCTGCTGCCAGAGGGCGTTAAACTGCTTGAAGTCCCTGATATGCTGCCAAAAGAGAAACAAGAACCCTGATAAATGCTAAAACGCATCAAGACTACAGTGGATAATCAAAACATACTTCTAGGCATAAGCATGGAAAGGGTGAGATTGGCATGATGTTTCCCTAGACACTACCCCGCTTTCAAGGATTTGTTTGACCTAACACACATAAGGGCTATCATAATGGGGGATGCCTTGAATAACAATAATAAAACAATGATTTTGGAGGTGCAATTTCATGGAGATGCCAACAACAAAAAAAATTCAAAATGGGAGTGCAATTCATAGAGAAGCCAATAACACCGAAAAATCAAATTGAGAGGGGCAATTTTGAAGCAACAACATGCGCTGGGAGGTATACATGTAACATGCCTGTACAGCCTTCTCTGGAACTTCGCAAAGCCATCATCAACCGTAAGAGTAATGACAGCATTGAAAATTCACAGTGAAACAATACCATCTCTCCCCTCAAAACGAGCATGAAAAGAGAATCTTGCCTGATGAGATTTCGAAGGGAAAGGCTATAAAGTAGTGCTCTTTGCTAGGTAGGCAACTTGGTGGCGATTTGATAATACTTTCTTATGATAATCTAAGAAAAGAGGGGTCTACATTCTCAACATACGTTCCCAGTGCAAAGTGGTAATGAAGCGCAATCTATTATCCACTACAACGCAAATGGGCAAAGGGCATTTGAGAGCTCCCATTTCATGGGCAACACCGCAACAAGAATAATAATTAGAAGGAACTCAAAACATGGAAATTCACGAGTAACTCAAAGAAACTAATATAAATGGGAAATGTGATTCCTCTCATGAAAAGTTGGCCAACCTGGAAAGAAAGGAATATCAGAGTCTTTAAAGGGGAAGAACTCTAGAGTTAGCAAAGCAATATACCATTCAATGTTTAAGATTTACTCACTCGGTCACTCCAGAGTTCTCTTCAGTTCATTTTTCATTGGTTATCAAGCCCTTGGTGCCTTATTCAACAAAATTGATAAACATTCAAGAAAAAAAAAAGTGAGCTATTATCTTCATATTTAAAATAATGCTCTTATATTACAGCTATTATAGTGTTTAATCTCTCCTTTCAGTTAATGTAGCTAAAATCATGTGCAATACTGGTTATAAAGATTGCTTTTACTGTTCCAAGGAGTTGCAGAAAGTAGTTCATTGTCAGTGTTTCTTTCCTTTAGAGCGTAAGCACACCTCATTCTAAAGTCACTGACAACATACTGCTCATTGGCAGATATTGGATCCTGCTGTGAAGCAGGCTTCACTTCTATACTTGTATTCCGATTAACACGATTGTCTCTCACTACCCGAAATTCTCTGTTGATTCCTGCATCATGAGAGAATCCACTAGTCAACAATCAGAACCATTAACAACATGATATTAGGAAGTCAATAAAAATTTCTGAACAAATTTCAAATCTTCCATATCAAAAACCCATAAGAATAAGAAATTACAAAGGTAAAAAAAAGCTGAGCAATAGAAAACAGCAAATACCACACAATTGTATAATTTAACTGTATTAAGGCCTCTAAATAGGTCAAAATAAATGGCATTAACTAAAGTAAATATAGCTTTAAACATATAATTTGTCAAGTAGGAGAGGCTGAGTCCCTGAGATGATGGCACAGGAGATCTTGGGTAATTCAGAAGAGCCAGTAAATGTAAAGAATAATCAGCTCATGAAGCAATATACGCCTATGGCTATGGTTAAAACAAAGTCCATGCAAAGTCAGCAACTGAAAAAGTGAAAAACTCATGTAAACTGAATAGCAATTAAAAAATTGAACTTGCAACTTTGGTATGCTAAGTCATCATTCATCAACCAGCACAATTCAATGTTTATTTATCCAAAAATTGTCAAATGCACTCTAAATTAAGAAAGCCCTTCAAAGAGTTAAGCATCATCACATAAGAAAAATAACATTGACTATCAACAATTTTGTCTCACTCCACAATTCAATACCCACCTTGCACCAGATAAACATTCAATGTGGCGAGGCGACGGCATAAATATTATTGACAATGCGTCAATTGCATTATTTAGGATTTCTAATTGAATGATACTTGGTTTAAAGAACCAACAAACAAATATCAAGACAAAACAAAACAAATGGACTAAAGAGATAAACTGATAATAAACAGTCATACCAAGTAAAGTGCTACGAGCATAACCTCCCCTTCGAGCAATACGATTAGAGAATGTATGAGTTTTGATCCCTTGCCCAAAACCATTCTCAGATTTCATTCCTAGGCTGACAACATTCTCAGATTTCATCCCTTGGCCTACATTTTCATTATGTTTCCTTTGATATGTCGAACCAGTGTGCACCATGATCTGTAGTTATACACTACTGAATTAGATAATAATTACAAACAATCTTTGCATTGTGTTCAAAATAGCAGATACACTGCACATCTGCACCTATCAAATATACAGAGGGAACCATGCTACTTAACAAAAAGATTAACAGAGGAAGAGATTGTTGAACATGCATTTAGAGTGAAAACGAGTTTGTTAAACACGAAAGTTTAGAGTGAAAACGAGTTTGTTGGACATGCAAGTTTAGAGTGAAAACTAATGGACATCTTAAGCCACTTAGCTCGCAAACAAATGTATCATTGATTACAAAGTTCAAATTATAACATTCTCATAAATGTCGGAAGAAACTAAGTCTTAGAAACCAAAAGCTTAACTGCAGCATAAATTTTTATCGCTTCCAAACCTCGAATTATAATTTGTCTTCTCCAATGAGCGAACACAATATTAACATTACGTTTCTACCATCTGCGTTGATCCTCTCAAGTTTTACATTCATATTCAAATTGCAATGGCACAGAAATTGATGAAAGTGACCCAATAATGTCTGCTCTTTAATCTCATAACTAATTTATACAAAATAAACTAGTTAACCATTACCTAACTAAATCTTTTCATATCAGTGCTGTCATGAGCGCAAGGTGCACTCAAGGTGCAAAATGCAAAGACCCTCTTAGGTTCGGCGCACTTGAGGTTCAAAGATCCTCTTACAGCTTAAGGCGCAAGGCGTAATTAAGGTGAGGCCTTTTCGTGCAAGGTGCAAAATTAAGAAAATAAATATGATAATCCAAGTCACACATAAAAATAAGTTCCATAACACAAGTTACAAGTTAGGTACTCAATAGCACAAATGATAAACAAAATAACTAACAAAGACATAGAATTAAGGTACTAACAGAGTCATAGAATTAAGATAATGAAATCCAAAGTGAAAAGTAATTTAATCTTTGGCATCATTGACCACCATATTCCTCCGTCCTCATCATCATTGTCACCATCACTACCATCCGAGCTCTCAAACTCATCATTCAAAGTGTAATCCTCCTCAATCTCCAGATCCTCCTCCCCCTCTTCCATCTGTTCCTCTGATTTAAAATTTTTCTTACTCTTCATCTACCGTCATCAATGGTTGTCGGTTAAGAATGAGAAGTTAAGACTTTTGACTTTCCTTTTCTAAATTTAGCCTTTTCTTGGTACCTCTTTGCCTCTCTTTGTATTGCTTCCTCTTTCTATAGCTTCTTTTCTATTTAGGGTTAACAGATAAGGCCTTATAATGCCTTCGTGAACCATACCCCCAACAAATAAGGCAAACAAAACAGGTGCAAAACCCAAAATAAAGTCCAATAAAACAAAATTTAAAAAAAAAGCCCATAAAGGCTCTTGCCCAATGCAAGGAAAAGGTCCGCGACTAGTACCAAAGGCGCTACCTTTGAAATTTGCTCGCCTAGCAGGTAAAGAGGCCCCAAGCCCATGTGGCCCTTGCCTTGACAACACTATTATGCAACACTGAAGCATACAACAAGAATATTCGGAATATCACCCAAACATTAAAGTTACTACCTTTCTTTTGGAAAAAGGCTTTGGCTTCTCAAAATCCCAGTGTGCAACGAAAAACACCCGCCACACCCAAGAATTTGAAACCAAATAACAGGGGGATATGTTCATTAACCAAGGCGTATCAATCATATTCATCAACAAGTAAATGCACCATCTCAAATTTCCCACAAAGAACAAGAGATAAGTACAAGCGTATACGGCATACCTCTTTCTTCTTGTCACTTTTTTTCTTCACCAGATGAAAAGGATCTGAGCAAGAAAAAATGAGTGTAAGTGGTAAGTAAAATGTCATTTAAATGGTAGAGTTGCAGGGGTGCAACCTAGAGGTCACATGTTAAATTCATGGAAACAACCTCCCCACATAATACATATTATGTGGAGGCAAGTCTGCGTACATCTTTCATGGACCTGACCCCCCACCCACTGCGAGAGTCTTGTCCACGGATGTTGTACATTTGTTAAAATGTTAAGTAAACAGAGGCATACAAGAAAACAAAAGAAAATAAAATGATAAGACCACTGTACTTTGATTTTTTGTACACGTAAGCTCAACACTAATCCAAAAATGGGATACATTAGGCCCCTTCTAATATTAAATTTCCAGCTCCTAATGATGAAACTTGTAAGCTATTTTCAAATTCCTATAAATGATAAACCACCAACAGAAGTTAGGCTCAAGTTCAAGAATACATTCGAAGTAACATGGCAAACCTGGAAGTGATCGAAGTATCAAACCCATTTGCATTCAGACATGTTCAAACAAAAGCTCACCAATCATTTCTGAATTTGTAAACTCAAAAATCATCACAAGAGAGCCAAAAATGAAAATATTAATCAACACTGAAAATAATGTAAACTTAAATTTCAAAAAGAAATAGAGAATAAAATAAAATCACAACAAACGCTGAGAGCCAACTGCATAGACTCTAAATCAAGATAAAATAACAAAACCTCATTATTGTACAGTAACTAAAGTCTAAAACTTCTAGAAACAAAAGGAGCAAAACAAATAATAAATTAAGTCAAGGCCACTTTTGGATTAGCAATAAATTGCACAAGAGAAAGCATACACAATCCATTAACTTAGACAAACTGCAGACTATGACAACCAAACTAAGCAAGCCCAGAAACAAAAATAAATGTATTTACTTCATTAAAAGACACCAGGGGTGCAAAAAATTCAAAACCAACACCCAGTAGCCATATATGAACTCCAACCCCCCTCCTCCATTCAACAAACCGATTCTCATATTCCCAAACCCAAAATCAGAACAGGCCAAAATATGCAACTAATTATAAAAATAAGAAAAAGCTAAATGTTACCCATAAGCACCCGATTAAACACCGCAAAAACTGAATAAGAACATTTAAAAAAGGCATACCCATCAACAGATAGGAAGTATAATTAGAGAAGAGACGGACAAAGAGCAAAAGACCAGACCTTGGTTAAGTAACTTCTGGGCGGTTTCATTAGGATCCATGTTTGTCTCTTTTAGAGCAACGTAAATATCAGCATCAGAGTGATTTCCCACGATTTCTTTAATGGACTGGATGGTCTTGCGCACTCGTGCTGACAGTATCTGCGTAGTTCCCTCGACTCTAGACCCACCGTCAGCGGAGACCATCTCAAGAATTACAACACTATTAAAATCAACAAAGACCCACCCGATCGACCGACTACTTATATTTAGGTATACGCGACTCGAACCGAGAAGACGAAGACCAGGGTTTAGGGCATTTTAAGGAGAGAAAGGATCGAACGGCTTTGGAGAGAAAAATGAAGGGTTTTGAAAGGGTTGGTTGTTATATCCCGCAAAAAATTTGGGAGATTTCATAATTTGGAGGTTTTGAAGGATTACATATTTGCCCTTTCATTTTTTTTTTATTTTTTAATCGCCATTTCCTATGGATTGGACAGATTTTATCCTCCCAGATTTTTTCTACAAGATTCTCACTCCCGTCGGGCCTCTCAATTCCGTCGGCAGACTTTTACGACGGACGGTATTTAATTATTCTTTAATTTTTTTAAAAAAAATGGCTAAAAATGACTTAATTATTTTTTATAATTAATATAATTATTTATCTTTATTTTCTAAATTGTTTATTATTTATTTTACCATTTCTTTGCATCTTTTACAATTAAATGTAAAATATCACTGTACATAATTTGTCAGCAAAATAAAGATAAATAAATACCAGGCTGGGGCAGAATGGTAGAGCAAATACAAATAGTAGTAGCATAGAAAAAACGTCCTCCTATATGTTTGCTCACGGTAATTGTGGACTCTCGTGAGAATCAATGACTACATCAAAGATGCACTTGCTAGTACATCTGAGAATTCTTAATTGGTTAGTTGTCAATAGCCCCAGACCATGTAATAAAGGATTCAAAGTTGAGCCTAACACTACCATATATGCTATTGTCGAAATTATCTATCAAACGGACCCTTTAACGCGCCGATTAAGGCCCAACATATTCAGTTGAACCAAAATGCCCATGGATCTTGAAAATTGAAAAGCAGTGATATACATACGTCTTGCGCCTTTTTTTATTTTTGATTGTTAGTTGAAACAACTTTGAAATTCGAAATCTAAAATATGATTTCTTGTTTTAATTTTGCATTATAAATATCAATTTGATTTTGATGACCAAAAGCATGCATCCATGTGCCCTATAAAATAATAAAATAGATAAATATTTATAAGATGGTTATTGCAAATACAAAAAATATTATTAGATACAAAATTTAGATATATCTCTACATGTTTTTTGAAGAACAAACTTGCATAGGGTATTCACCGCCATTCCAATAATTTCTTATAGTGTGGTGGACTAATAGTGAGTGACATGTTAGATGTTGAACTTACTATATAGAGAAAGAGAATTCTCCTATTAGGTCCTAATAATGAGATCCTAATTTTAGGGTTCAAAACATTTTGATTGGTTTTACGAACCCAATGATATTTTTTTTGTCCAAAACAAAAAACAAATTCTAAATGAAAAGTGCATGATAATTCTGGATCATTGGATATAAAACAGAAGACATTTAATACACTTTTAAGGTTACATTTGATTTTTGTTTTAAACAAAAAAAATCTTTGGGTTTATAAAACCGATCAAAACACAAATATGGTTTTCTAATTTTTTTAAAAATATTTTCAACACTAAAAGTGAATTCTAGAAATTAGTACCTCATTTTAGGATCTCATAGGATAATTAATTCTTGTATATATATAATTGTGTAATAAATTAATGAATATATGTATATGGCTACCCATTTTCTATGCATTGTGGTGAATCCACGCTTTGCGTTGCGTTGGTGTTATTTATCTTTAATTTCATATGTATATAAGTGAAGCTTTTTAAAGTAACTATAATTAGAAGCTTCATAGTATTTGTCTATATTGAAAGTTAAAAAAAAAAATCTAATATGTAAGAATTGGAATTGTAATACGTAAGTTGTGAATAAGATACAAAAGTAACTACAGTTCAATTAGAAATGAAATTTTCACATTCTTTTATATAAATTATGAGATTCATTAATAAAGATCAGTTTACAAAGAGGTTATGAATTATGATTACATAATCAATCCAAATCTCATACTTTAAGAATCCATATACTCACATTGAGGAACATAATAAAAAAATAAAAAAAAACTATCTCTCTCAATGCACAAACCATCTAGTAGTACTTTTCAAGTTATTCAAATAATATATTTCAGAATACGAATTATTTTTGAAGGTAACTAAAAAACCGATGAGTGATGCCAATCATGGCCTTAGTAGGGTTCCATATGAGCTCTGAATTTTGCTTCAGCATAGACCGTTGCATATCCCAGCTCTTCTTCAATCCTAAGAAGCTGCAATTTTTCTGAAATAAAATATGGTTGGATAAAAAATTCAGAGACAGATGAGAGTAGCAAGAGGGTTTCCCTTACGTAATTGTATTTAGGAAGCCATTCTGACTTGCAAGGAACTCCAATTTTGAAATGGCCTTGCAAAATGTACAGAAAGTCACACCAACCAAAAAAAGGTAACTCCTAACAAATTTGGTACAAATGTAAATCTTTGTAGTCAACTTAAACAATTGGTAATATTTAGACATGGTTTGGTGATCGATACTTTTTATCACAAGAAATACTTACAATTCAATACCGATGGGTTTAACCCACTCACAAGTGTACTTGCCGAAAGACAATAAATGGTGAATGAGGTCGAATCCAGAAAGACTATATTAATTACCAACTATAACTACTAATAATAGTATAAAATAAATCTCAAATACTTCAAATATCAACTCACAATAAAATTGAACTAAATATCAATGGATGAAAACTAGCTTGGGTTTGGCGTGTCAACTACCTCCACCTGTGCATACAGATTAATACGCAATCACATAATTTAAAAGTTTAACAATGTTAATTGAAAGACTTTTGTCCAGCTGCAGTCAATTAGATTTTCCTAAACAACGATCCTGACTTTGGTCCAGTTGTAAGATTTTTTTTTATCAAAGGAGTCTTGGTTGGTATATCCTAAGAGTTTCCTCAGACAAGCATAAGCACCAGGAAATCGATAATTGCACAATCTAGGATAATGGTCTATTACCCAATCAATTATGTCCTAGCTGTCAAAACTTGGATCTTACGCAAGTTCTTGTTACTCGTCAAACACTGGGTCATGGTCAGCCGAATATGTTTAACTAACAATTCCTAGAATTATGATGTTGATCAGGCATGCATAACGATAGGAAATAAACAATTAATTCAGAGAACAAAGAATTAAACTTAGTTTGAATGTCAATCAAATATGTGCACAAGGTTTATGGTAGAAGAATTACCAAACCCTAGCTAAAAAAGAGTTTAGTTACACATAATCATAATAAAAACCATAAAAATACTTATTAACAATGTTCGAATCAATGGAAGACTCGAGATTTTTCAGTGGAGTTGAATTGCCCAAGCTCTTATGCTCATCTCCTCCTTCTTGCCGCCACTCTTTGTCCAAATTAGGTCTCTGTTTTTCTTCAACAGCAACATCCCTTTTCTTCTTTTCACATAAGCCTATTTATGTATACTTTAAACCCTAAGATTGCCCAACTGTATTTGTCACATCAACGACTTAAACGTGCAAGACTGATTCTCGCGTTCCGCTGTCGCAACAAGTTGCAAAACAGGTTACAAATTTTGTCCAGTAACAGCTTTATTCTCCAGCAGTACCTATTCATAAAAAAATCAATATGGACCGTATTTTGCACTAATCAACATAGAAAAATAACAACTTTAAACTCAAAAAAATATGTGTATTTTACACCTAACATTTGCAAAACTTTAAACAGATAACCAACATAGGTCGAAGTCCTACGACCGGAACAATACATTAAATTCCCATATTGTGAAGGAAAATGCACTCGAACAGTACCTTGAATTCTTATATTGTGAAGGAAAATGCACTTGAATATCTACCAAGACCACCACAATGATAAAGAAGTTTCGTTCTCAATCAATCAGGCTTGAATGAGTGAATCAAATTTACATATTATCATAAATGGCAAAAGATGTAACATCACTTACAGTTGCCAAATCGACCGAAAGGTTTAACTTAAATGATTTTTATAATAATGAAGGTATAGTACACCATAAAACTTGTCCATACACACCCCAACAAAATGGGGTGGTGGAGAGAAAGCATCAACACATCCTAAATGTATGTAGAGCCATCAAGATTCAGACAGTTTTACCGAATATATACTGGAGTCATTGTATGCTTACTACCATATACTTGATAAATAGGTTGCCCACCAGAATTCTAAACAACAAGAGTCCATATCACATTTTTTATGGACAAGCTCCTGATTATGATGTTCTTAAAGTTTTTGGATGTCTATGCTATGCTGAGATTTTAAAACCTCAAGAATCAAAATTCAATCCTAGAGCTAGAGTTTGTGCCGTCTTAGGTTATACTTCTAATGTCAAAGGATATAAATTTCTAGATTTGCACACCAATGATATTTTGGTGTCAAGGGATGTTGTCTTTCATGAAGACAAATATCTCTTCAAAAATAAAAACCTGACAAATCCAGTCTCAAGATTGGATGATTCTACTGTTCAGCAAACTAATGAAAATCAATCTGTTAAAGAATTAATCAATGAAGGTCAAAAGAGAAACAAAAAAACTCCAAGTTATTTACAAGATTATGATTGCAACCTTGTTTGGAGAAATGACTTCAACTAATAGTGAACGAATGTCGTCCCTTTTGCCGGTGTTCAACAAAGAAGACCACTATTCCTGAAAGATGAAGTTAGGAGGGGGGAAACAACCAAGTGGAAGGAACTATGAAAGAGGTATGAATTCTAATAATCTGTCTGAGTCACCCTGTGAGATATGCAAGAGATTAAGTCATGTAGCAGCTAATTGTTGGTTTAAGGGAAAACCACAATGCCACAACTGTAAAAAGTTTGAACACATCCAGAATAACTGTAGAAATAAGACTGATAATAGGGCTAATTTGGCAGAGATTTCAGATGATACATAAGAGAACTTATTTTATGCAAATCAGGTAGAGTCAGGAAGTCAACCTAGTACCGGTACCTAGACAGTGGTTGCAGTAACCACATGTCAGGTAACAAGGCCTTATTTGATTTCATTGATCATAGTTTTACATCTAAAATTTGAATAGGAGATGGCAAGGTTGTGGAAGCTATAGGGAAAGGCAAAGCGAAAATTAAAATTAGTACTGATGAAGGAAAGAAGTGTATTTGTGATGTCTTGTATGTGCCTGCTCTGAAGAATAATTTACTCAGTTTAGGGCAGATGATGGAGAAAGGTTACAAGTTGGTTTTTGAGAATGATGGTTGTATTATTCATGATAAGGAGAATGAAGAAAAACCACTCATGGTTATTCAGATGAGAGACCATAGAAATTTCCTACTGGATTTTAAGTCTAAAGAACTTGTAGCCTTTACAGTAGTGACAGAAAAGAGTAAGATCTCCAGTCTGTGGCATAGGAGGTTCTGCCATTTAAACTCGAGCAGTTTGGAACAGTTATATAGTGAAGAAATGGTCATTGGTTTACCTCAGATTACTACAGAGAAGGAAGTGTGTGAGAGTTGCGTCATGGAAAAACAACATGATTCCTTGTCAACACCAAGGAGTTTGAAGGGCAAAGGAAGTTCTTGAGCTGGTTCACACTGATTTGTGTGGGCCAATGAAGGTTCCTTCTTTCAATGGCTGTAAATACGTCATGACCTTCATTGATGATTACTCCAGGATGGTTTGGGTGTATTTTCTAAAAGAAAAATCTATAACATTCACTGTGTTTAAACAATTTAAAGCCTTGACTGAGAAGCAGAGTGGTAAACAGATAAAGAGGATCAAAAGTGATAGGGGAGGTGAATACACTTCTGAAGCTTTTGAGAAATTCTGTGTTGAAGAAGGCATTTGGAAACAACCCTCAACAAAACGGGGTTGTTGAGAGAAAAAATAGAACAATTATGGAGTGTGCTAGGGCCATAATGCATGAGAAGAAAGTGCCTCAGAACTTCTGGGCAGAAGTAGTATATATTGATGTTCATGTTCTGAACCTGAGAGCCCTACTAAGACAGTTAGAGGAATGAATCCAGTGGAAGCCTGGTCTGGTGTAAAACTTATTGTGGATTATCTAAGAGTTTTTGGAAGTGTTAGCTATATGCACATTCCAAATGCAAAAAGATCAAAACTGGACATGAAAAGCAGGAGATGCATCTTTGTTGGATACATTGGCAACTCCAAAGCATACATAATTTTTTATCTAGAGACTAGGAAGTTATGTATAAGCAGAGATGTGGTTTTTGATGAGAATGTTTTCATGGATTGGATTGAACTAAATACAGGGGTGGATGATGAAGGCTTATACAATTTGCTGGATGGGCAAGGCACTGAACAACCTTAGTAGTCCACTGATGAGCATGAACCCTTGCTTATGGAAACTGAGGATGTCTTGGATGAAGAAGCTGCAAAATTTAATCATGTTCTGAGAGAAGAAAGTGATAAAGAGCTATACTCAGACAGTGAAGATGAGTCTAATACTAGAAGATCTAAATCTCTTGCTGCTGTCTATGAGTCATGAAATATAGCAATGAAAGAACCATAGAAGTTCTGTGAAGCAAAGGAAGATCCAGTATGAGTGAGGGCTATGGAAGAAGAAATGTCCATGATTGAAAAGAATAATACCTGAGAATTCGTGGACACGCCAACAAACAGAGAAGTTGTAGGAGTTAAGTGGGTTTATAAGATGAAACTGAAACCTGATGGGAGCATTCAGAAATACAAAGCCAGATTAGTGGCAAGAGGCTTCACTCCAATACCAAGAATAGATTTTCACGAGACATTTGCCCTATGGCAAGAATGGAGACTATAAGACTTCTGCTTTCTGTGGCTGCTCAACAGAGGTGGAAAGTGCATCAACTGGATGTCAAGTATGCCTTCTTCAATGGTCGTCTTGAGGAGGAGGTTTATGTGTCACGACCAGAAGGCTTCCTAATTCAGGGGGAGAAGGACAAAGTATACAAACTCAAAAAAGCTTTTTATGGGTTAAGACTGTCATCTAGAGCATGGTACTCAGAAGTGGATAAATTCTTTATGTTGAAAGGCTTATAGAGGAGTAAAAATGAGACTACTCTATATACACTGAAGGAAGGAAGTTCAATTCTCATCGTATCCATATATGTGGATGACTTGATTCTAACTGGGAATGATGAAGAGATAATTCTAAAGTTCAAAGATACGATGATGCAAACATATGAGATGTCTGATCTTGGTTTACTTAAATATTTTTTGGGAATGGAAGTTGAGCAAACTCCAAAAGGCATATTTATTTGTCAATCCAGCTATGCCACTTCTGTGCTTAAAAAACATGACTTGTTAGGTTGTAACTCTGCTGTAACTGCACTTATTATGGATCAAAAACTTATGAAGGAGGATGGAAATGAGAAGGTTGATGCCAATGTGTATAGGAGCCTGGTGGGTAGTTTACTTAACTACCACCAGACCTAACCTCATATATGCAGTAAGTCTCCTGTCCAGATTCATGCAGGAGCCCAGTCAACTTCATTTCAGCACTGCTAAAAGAGTGTCGAGGTACCTACAGGGAACTATTGGATATGGAGTCTTTTATGAAGCTGGTAAACCAATGCAATTGTGATAGTGATTGGGCTGGGGGCAAAGAGGACCTAAGAAGTACTTCTGGATTTGTGTTCAACTTGGGTTTTGGTGTCTATGCTTGGGCATCAAAGAGACAAAAGAGTGTAGCTCTCTCCACTATAGAAGCTGAATATGTAACTGCTGCAAGGGCTACATCACAAACAATCTGACGAGAAGAATTCTGGAAGATTTTGGGTTTGATCAAGGTGATGCTACTGTGATTTTCTATGATAGCAAATCTGCCATAGCTATTGCAAAGAATCCAATGGATCATAATCTTACTAAACGTATTGCTGTCAAGTATCAGTTTGTGAGGGAGCGAGTTGAGGCTGGTACAATCAAGTTGGAGCATTATAGGTATGGAGAACAACATGCTGACATTCTGACCAAAGCCTTACATAGGAATCATTTCTGCTTTCTAAGGAGTATGCTTTGAGTTATCCCAAAATTCCAGTTCAAAGGGAGTATTGGTTGAACTATGATTATTGGAGTTATTTAAGCGCATGTCTATTTTAGCCTTTAGACTCAGGGACTATTAAGTAATTTACTTTGTCTTGTATTGCGTAATCTT
This sequence comes from Tripterygium wilfordii, assembly GCF_013401445.1. Classification (NCBI taxonomy): domain Eukaryota; kingdom Viridiplantae; phylum Streptophyta; class Magnoliopsida; order Celastrales; family Celastraceae; genus Tripterygium; species Tripterygium wilfordii. The sequence goes on along the minus strand of NC_052238.1, from coordinate 13,731,558 downwards.
TATTATGTCTGAATTCATATAATGGTTTAAGGGTTTGCATCTGTTGATGAGAAGTAGCCGTAAAACCCTAACATGCTTTGACGTTCTGTATTGTCTGTGAATGAATCCTAAGTTTGAGCTTGCTTATTTGTTGTGTGACCATTGAATCATCTATCAAATTTTACTAGCTTGGGATAAATATTTGTTGTGCCATTGTGAAATCCTTGCCCCAACTTTATCAACGACATAACAAAGAGTAATGGTGCTAGAGCGGTTGGTAAGAGTTGGCATACCTAAGTACCTTTCAAAGAAGAGAAGCTCATATACCTCAATTAGTTGCATGAGTTAATGCTTAGTTTGGAGAGGAGAATGTTTATTGAAAAATTGTTGTTTTAACCACATTAATCTTCTCACATGATACATGCTCATAACAATCTAATATCTCCTTAATATAAAGCCATTTAACATGCACTGTCTTGCAAAAAATCATACAATCATCCGTAAAAAATAGATGTGACGGCCGGACCTGATGATGTACAGAAGAGTACGCCGAATCCAACAGCATTGCTCAACCATAGAAAATTTATTACTGATAACTGCCATGCATAAAACAAAAACTAAAAGAGATAATTGATTTGACCTCTATTTTGAGGTTCCAATATCCTTTAATTAGGATGTTCTAGCACTTAACTAATGTATTTGTATTGCATTTTAGCTTAGTTTTATACTTACAAATGTTTCCCCTTGGTTTTGTAGGAATCGGACCTTGTTCAGGTAAGTTGGAGCACTTTTTGGACACTTTTTACTGAGAGGTGTCAGGACACCTATTGTCCGGACACCCATATTAGGTGTCCGGAAACTTCCTTTGAAAAATGAAACAAAGCCTATGACGATGATGAAGACTTGATGAAGCCCAGGTGTTCGGACACCTTCAGAAGTCGTCTGGACACCTTGTCGCGTATTTCTTAATTGTAACCAATGGGGATTGATCTTGTAAGGGTAGTTAAGTTTTTTCATTCTCAAATAGAGTGTTTTAACCCTCAGAACACCATTCTTGAAGGGATCTGTCCTTTTGGAGGAATAGCCTCCATCCCATTCTCTCTCTTAGGTTAGGATATTCTCTCTAGTTTTTGTGAAGCTTTCTCTTGATTTTGCTATAAACACTAGTTTTGATCAATAAAATTGGTTGTTTATCTTCAATATCATGAGTGGCTAGGTTTGATTTCTAGCTTCTAGTCTGGAATGGTGGATACAAGTTTCGACTGCTCAAGGTACGTCTAAAGAGTCGTAGCTTTGATCTCTCTCTTTTGATTTTTTGATAGTTATGTATTTGGGTGCATGAGAATAGCATGTTTATTGTGTTTTTGGATTGTATAGTTTAGGGATTCAATTTAGTATGCTTGATTTATGAATTGTTAAATGCTCAATACATGATTTCCCCAATTGATTGAGTTAAATTGCATAACCATTAATTGTGTGTATTGATGATGGGATTTTGTGAAATTTACGGAATATGCATGGGAGAGTTATGGTTAATTAGTCTTTGAGTGTGAAACTAGGGTGCTAGCAAAGCCGAGCCCCTAGGGGGAACATTAATCCATAAGATTAGGTGTCTATCCCTTTGCGTTCATCATAGACCAAGAGGCCCAATGACCTCCATGTAAGAATCGAAATCTTCATGCCCAATTTCCTTTGCATATGCATAGTTAATGGTATCGCATAATGCATTGTGTATGATTGTGCGTGTTTGTAATTGTACCTTGAGCATGAGAAATGAGTATCCACCGGGAAGGGTTATAGGCTAGATGTTTTTAATTAATTGTTGTCTTCACTCTTGTTTTAGTTTGGTTACAAAATGCGCATACTTGCGAGCCTTCGGCACTTTTCCTTCTTATTTTTCGTACTTTATTTGTTTTTCTTTACGTTTAACTCTTTAGTTAGTTGTTTGCATTCATCCACCAAAATTTACATTTTGCTTCCTTGTGGATTCGACTCCCGACTCCCTGATTTTATTACTTGTCGACCACTCTACACTTGGGGTAAGTATACACGCACATTTTTGTGTCGGTCAATAATGGATCCCCTTGGCGAAGGCCCCTTTAAGGAAGGCAAAATATAACTCAGCTGATTAGCTGATATCTTTGCAATTATCTTATAAATAACATTACACAAACTGATAGACCGAAAATCTATAACACAATTTGCTTGGGAAGACTTAGAAATAAAAACAATAAATGTATGATTAATCTCTTGTAAAGACATCCTTGAATTTAAGAAAGTCTAAATTGTGTGAAAAATCGAGTCACCAACCATTTCTTAATTTTGTTGATAAAAGCCGGATGTAAATCCATCGAGACCAGGTGCTTTTGAAGGCTCAATTTGACTAAGAGCTGACCAGGCCTCATACTTTCTTAGCTCTCAACATAGCTGCCCATTATTAACATCATCAACAACCCGATGCAATTCACTAAGGAACACTGAATCCTCATGAATATCAGTGCTAGAAAAAAAATAATTCAGTGAAATAAGAATGGAATAAATGCAACATATCAGTGTCCGAAGATCATTGATCACCAGTTCACCATTGGAATCTTGTATCAAGTGAACTCGGTTGGCTTGACATCTTTTTCGCTCACAGTGATGAAAGAACTTTGTAGGTTTAATTATACTTATCAACACCGAGAAATAGGCTTGTTACAAATCAATCATCAAAAGACATTTTATTACAAAGTCACCATTCAATGTTTCAAAATGAGACAAAACACTCATTTGAGCATATTTCATACGATCTAGGTCAGGTTTTATGCTGACGTTGCATTAAGTCAACAACTTTTGATAAAAAAATGCTTATGTGGTTGCTTACATGGCTTCCAAGTAGAAAGTTGGAAGCCACATAAGCAACTTAAAAGAAAGTTAAAAAGTAAAAATGGAAGTCGCTTCAATGTAATACCTGACAATTCCTGATTTTATAGTTTCAAGGAATCTCAAAATTTTCAATCAAATCCTCCTCTTTCTATTTGTCATGAAATCCTCCTCTTTCTCTTGTTTGAAAAACTGATATACAACTTTGGCCACCCAAATCAGATCTGATTTTTAAATCTTCAAGAGCTCGAGTACAAAGAGAAATGGCAGAGCTCTAAATTTCATGGCAGAGAAAGAAATCTACGCGAGGATTCACCGCCTGCACCTTCAAGAAATCATACGATGGATGATTGTTTTGTGTTTGTTCACAAATCGGCTATAGAGTGAGTTTTTGGTGAGAGAGCTAGTTGATGCCGTTGATGGAAGAGAACGTAAAGTTAGAGAGATGAGTGAGAGGAAGGTACATGGAAATTCCATGTCATTTTTTCATTAATTTTGTTTTCATAAAACTTAGATGGAATTTCCATGTTGTTGGACCTAGGTTACACAAGAGGGGGGTGAATTGTGTCCCCAAATTCCGAATAGGAATCCCCTTATATCAATTTCACAAATCAAACACCACACCAAGCACACAAAGTGAGTCTTACTAATATAATTTTCCTAATTTATTTCCAAGCAAAGTTGTAACTTAAGTATATAATGCGTCTAAATGCAAAATCCTATCAATTTAATCAATGGTAAAGTATAGTTGCCCACAAATGAACCTATATGAGCAATATGAATAAATTACACAATAGGAACCAATTAAAGCAAAGCTTCTAACAAGATAAGCACTAGAAAGTACTTAACTTGCAATTTTACAGGATAATAGCAATATGAACAGAATAAACAATAATATAAAGTAAATAAAATAAAGCAAGTTATGTTAGATTAGAAGAGTTAATGAAAGTTGTAAAAGTAAAGCAAATAAAGAGCACACAAGTAATTTATAGTAGTTCGGAGACCCTTCTCCTACGTCTACTACCTAGGTTCACCACCTAGGATTTTCCAACCTCCACTAAGGTGTGGCTTTTCAAGAGCTCCACAAAAACTCTTACACAAGGGTTTCAAAATTACCCCAACTCTTCCACAATCTCACAAAATATAGTACCCGCTTTGGGTTTTACAAAGATAGGCTCAATGATTCACTCACTCAGTGTTTGCACTCAACAAACTAAGAGGAACTCCCAAGATATTTTAAAGTGAGGCTCACGGATAGAACATAGGATTTGAGTTTAGAAGAGCTCACAAGAAGAGAAGATTCTTCACACCTAGAATTGCAATAGCAATCGGTGAAGATGAACAATAAATATTTAGTTCTTCACACCTGTGTTTGCACTAAGCAAACGGTGAAGCAAGATAGAAGAATATTATATGAGCTTGGGTAAGAAATTGAGAGCTAATAGCTTTGATAATTCTAATACTTTCTTGTGTCTTTTCTCTTGTGCCGAGCAGCTGCTTATATAGGCCAAGAAAAATCATGTTCCCATGATTTTAGCTCTTGAGAGAATCGTCCATAAAGTCGGCAATAATGTCTTGATTCTTCTCTTTCAATTATGAGATTTTGCCTTGCAAATATCTTTGGAACATGTGACAGAATCAACTTCTCTTGACTTGTATAAAAAGAAAGCTCCATGATCTTCTCTCAATTAGACGCACTAATTTGACACGTCAAAGTATGAATTCAGCTTTGAATTTTGCACTTGTAATTATGGTAACATAATCAACTTCAAATGGACAAAGTCTTCTCTCCAATTTTGGAAACCTCCTTGAATTTGGCCCTTCTTTATTCATAGAAGAATCAGCTGCAAAATCTTCTCAATAAATTTCTTGTGATTTCTGTAAGTCAAAAAGAGAACTCCTTGATTTGATTTCCTTCATTTCCTAGTCTTGAATTGCATTTAACTCTTGATATCCTTCTCCATAATTCATGGCTTAGTGGCTTCAAATATGGTAAGTCTTTCTTCATTTGAAATCAAATGCCGGCCAACTATCTTTCCATTTTAGTCTCTGTAATTTGGCAGCACAAGCAGGAGATTTCCTTTATGAGATATTGACCTCCAGCTCTCCATGATTTCGGACAATAAGTAAAGAAAGTAAACCTTTTGCTTTTAATCTCCAAAGTATCACCAAGTCAAAAATTTTCTCATGGAAACTGAATCATCCTCTTTAATATAGATCACACGTCTTGCATATGTAACGAAACATTTTATAATGAACTCTTTGTTGGACCTATGGTCCTATATGTCTAATTTTGATGATATTAAATCATTTATAAATCATAATGAAACATTAAAGCAATATTTGATTTATATGAATTGAATTTAAATGACTATATATTTTTTTAGATAGTGCTGGAAATTAAGTTTTAAAAACAAACATACATGGACTAAGTTAGAGCATCAATTTTCCAATTATCATATCTTAACCAACTTAGGTTTAAATGACTTGAAACTTGAATCACATATACATGAAGGTTTAATATATGTTCTAGGACTATAATCATGAGAAATTAAGTGCATCACATATATATTTGGTCATATGCTTAAATTCCGCCAAAACTAGGTTTTACCTAATTTTGTGCATATGTGTTCTTTGTGAACGTGGTGAACCAAATGAACTCCGATTTAAATGAAATTTCGTGTGCATCTTAGTTTCATCACTATGAACATATTTGATTTAGTAAAGTTCAAGAGAAAAGGTCATTTACACTGAGTTAGCAAAATGACTTTGAATTTACACTTAGAATTTATCGGTTTCACTATTAGTGATCAAATTGCTTGGTTGAGTGACCAAACGATTTCCGATTGTTATGAAATTTTACATGGACATTCTAATACATATAAAATGATTTATCATGCAGTAATATGAATTTTCTGGGTTGTTTTTCTAATATAATTAACCTATGCGCTCTATATGAAGCTCTTTGAGCTTACATGCAATTGGGGAGTTCTACCTCCTATTTCCTTGTAGGTTAATCATCATTGTGGTCTCATATGGCTCAGAATTCAGTATGTTCAAGAGTAGTGAGAAGTCCTTGATTGTAGAGGCTTGTATTGGAGAAGATTGTTGTAGCAAATAGCAAGAAAGCTTGATGATTGATGAACTTGATAGCAAGAGGTTTCTCTCAAGGATAATTTTTCAATTTGCTTCTCCAAGTTGTATGAAAGGGAAGATCCTCTTTTAAAGGCAATTCTCTCCTATGCTTGCAGCCATTGGATCAAATTTCAAGAGTTGATCTCTACCATCCATTGCAGCTCCTAATCTTGATCATTGATGATTTGAGCAAACAAATCTCCACCATAGAGCATATAGACGTTGCACATGCTCCCTTTTTTAAGTCAAAAATTGCAAGCAAGAAAGTTGTCTTATGCACAACCATTTGATCAATGTATGTCTTCAAATCTTGACCATTCAAACTCTCTTTAATTCTCAGCCATGGATGTAGATTGTACTATGCCATCTTGTCCCTTCATTTTGAATCAAAGACTTCAAAAGTGATCCCTTAGTCAAGGATCTTGTTTGATTGCACCAACATAACTTTCTTGGTAGCACATGTCTTGAGTGAAAATGTCAAGGATCTTGTTTGATTGCACCAACCTAACTTTCTTGGTAGCACATGTCTTGAGTGAAAATGTCAAACAAGAATATATCACTAATGATAGAGAGGACAAGGTTTGTCCCACATGTTTGAAAAGAGTTGTATCTCCATGAAGACCACAACCAATAGCCTCAATGTTTGATTCATTCAACTTGATAAAGTGCCTTAGTGGAAAGTTGGCAAATATAGGATTTTTCATAGTTTCCTAGAGCTCCAAGCTCATTCTTAGAAACTGGACTTCGACCACTCTTGAACATACTGAATTCTGAGCCATATGAGACCACAATGATGATTAACCTACAAGGAAATAGGAGGTAGAACTCCCCAATTGCATGTAAGCTCAAAGAGCTTCATATAGAGCGCATAGGTTAATTATATTAGAAAAACAACCCAGAAAATTCATATTACTGCATGATAAATCATTTTATATGTATTAGAATGTCCATGTAAAATTTCATAACAATCGGAAATCGTTTGGTCACTCAACCAAGCAATTTGATCACTAATAGTGAAACCGATAAATTCTAAGTGTAAATTCAAAGTCATTTTGCTAACTCAGTGTAAATGACCTTTTCTCTTGAACTTTACTAAATCAAATATGTTCATAGTGATGAAACTAAGATGCACACGAAATTTCATTTAAATCGGAGTTCATTTGGTTCACCACGTTCACAAAGAACACATATGCACAAAATTAGGTAAAACCTAGTTTTGGCGGAATTTAAGCATATGACCAAATATATATGTGATGCACTTAATTTCTCATGATTATAGTCCTAGAACATATATTAAACCTTCATGTATATGTGATTCAAGTTTCAAGTCATTTGGACCTAAGTTGGTTAAGATATGATAATTGGAAAATTGATGCTCTAACTTAGTCCATGTATGTTTGTTTTTAAAACTTAATTTCCAGCACTATCTAAAAAATATATAGTCATTTAAATTCAATTCATATAAATCAAATATTGCTTTAATGTTTCATTATGATTTATAAATGATTTAATATCATCAAAATTAGACATATAGGACCATAGGTCCAACAATCTCCCCCTTTTTGATGATTACAAAACATGCATGATATAAATGTCTATTTGATTGTAATTGAATTTAATATCAATTCAAAGTGCATTAAAAAGTTTAATGATATCAATTTAAAACACTTTTGAAACTCATATACAACTTTAGTTAAGTAAGCTTAGCTCCCCCTTACTTTAACATCTATTCTCTCCCAATCATGGCATATACACTCCCCCTTAAGTTATGCCTATATATGCATTTTGGCAAATGATTTTAATGCAATTTATCATCATGTCTCTCCCCCTTTTTGTAATAAATCAAAAAGTGGAGAACTAAGGGGTTGATGCAAGTTTTGTAAAAGATTTATAAGCATTTTTGAGATTTTATCACAAAAGTGATTTAAGACCATAAACATTCTTCAAATAATATCAAAACTAGTTCTCATCAACAAATAATCATGGCTACACACCAATTGAACTAATAGAACCTAAGTGACCTAATTTGGAGCCTATCACACTAAGTGACCCATGGCCTCCTAATGACACTAGGTTACTCCCCCTTCAATCATGCATACCAATTTATACATTTAGCTTATAAGCACATATCACCAAGAAAATATAATAAGCATTCAAGTTCAATCTTGGGATATCAATCAAACAAGGATATGCATTCAAGTAATATGCTCTCAAGGTGCTTCACACAAACCCAATGCATTTCTTAGTTTTATGAATCTATCCTTAGCTAAAGGTTTAGTGAACAAATCGGCAATATTATGTTCCCCGTCTACATGTTCAAGCACAATGTTCTTTTTAGCAACATGATCTCTAATGAAATGATGTCTAATGTCTATATGCTTAGCTTTACCATGATATCTAGGATTCTTAGACAAATGTATGGCACTTATGTTATCACAAAGAATTGGAATGTTTGAAAATTCCATATTAAAATCAAGCATTTGTTGTTTAATCCAAAGCAATTGGCAAGTACAACTACCAATAGCCATATATTCAGCTTCGGTAGTGCTCAAAGCAACACATGTTTGCTTCTTGGAGAACCAAGATATGAGCATATTTCCTAGGTATTGACAAGTACCACTAGTACTTTTCCTATTTATTTTGCAACCCGCAAAGTCGGCATCTACAAATGAATGCAAGTCAAATGAAGATTTCTTATCATACCACAACCCTAGGGAAGGTGTGTCCTTTAAGTACCTAAGAATCTTCTTTATGGCCATGAGATGTGTTTGCTTAGGATTAGATTGAAATCTTACACACATGCAAACACTAAACATAATATCGGGCCTAGATGCGGTCAAGTAAAGTAAACTACCAATCATTGACCTATATCTCTTTTGATCAACATCATTACCATCTAGGTCGGGTTCTAATTTGGTTCCCACTCCCATAGGTGTGGATGAACCTTTAGAAATATCCATGCCAAACCTTTTTAATATCTCATTTGTATACTTAGTTTGACTAATGTGAGTGCCAAGTGGGGTTTGTTTAATTTGTAAACCTAGAAAGTAAGTCAACTCACCCATCATACTCATTTCAAATTCATTCTTCATGCATAATGCAAAATCTTCACACATAGATTCTAATGTAGCACCAAACACAATATCATCAACATATATTTGCACAATTAGCATATCAAGACCTTTGTATTTAATAAACAAAGTATCATCAATACTACCACATTGAAAACCATTTTCAAGCAAGAACTTAGACAATCTTTCATACCAAGCTCTAGGAGCTTGTTTTAAACCATATAAAGCCTTGTCTAGTTTGTAAACATGGTTTGGAAATTTCTTACTTTCAAATCTGGGAGGTTGTTTAACATAAACTTCCTCATTTATCACACCATTTAAAAATGCACTTTTCACATCCATTTGAAAAAGTTTGATATTTTTGTAACATGCAAATGCAAGCAATAATCTAATAGCCTCTAACCTTGCAACCGGTGCAAAGGTTTCATCAAAGTCAATGCCTTCTTCTTGGCAATATCCTTGGGTCACTAATCTAGCTTTGTTCCTAGTTACATTACCATTTTCATCCATCTTATTCCTATAGACCCATTTTGTTCCTATAATGGTGTGGTCTTTAGGTTTAGGACAAAGAGTCCAAACCTTACTTCTCTCAAATTGTTCTAACTCCTCTTGCATGGCATACACCCAATCATCATCATGCAAAGCATCACGTACATTTTTAGGCTCTACTAAAGAAAGCATGGCAAAAGAGTTTAAAGGATTAGAATTAACCGTAGAGTCCCTTTTGGCTCTTAGTTGCTTTCCTTGATGCAAGTCTCCAATAATTAGTTCTTTTGGATGAGACTTCATCACCTTGTATTTGTGAACACCCGGTTGTTCCATAGCATTTTCAGCTTCTTTTGGTTCTTCATTTCCCTCGGGTTCACCTTCACTTTCTTCATTTGGTGGTGTTTCTTCATTTGAGATATTCATCTCCCTTAAGTTCTCCACCAAAGGGACATCATCTTCATCTTCTTCTAGCAATTGTACTCCATGTGTACCTTCATTTTTGTGCTTCAAAGGATGTTCCAAATCTGAAAAGTTATTTTCTACACGCACATTTGGAGCAAGTGTGGTCATATCATCGAATTTAACATTTACACTTTCTTCCACAATTTTAGTTCTAGAGTTAAATACTCTATATGCTTTAGATGATGATGAATATCCTAAAAATATTCCAATGTCACTCTTTGCATCAAATTTATCCAAATTGTCTTTGGTATTTAAAATAAAACATTTAGCACCAAAAACCTTAAAGTAATCTACTTTAGGTTTCTTGCCATACAAGAGTTCATAAGGAGTTTTCTTTAATCCTTTTCTAATGCTAAGTCTATTACTCACATAACATGCATTACTAGTAGCTTCGGCCCAAAAATATTTAGGAAGATTATATTCTAGAAGCATGGTTCTTCCTAGTTCTTGTAAAGTTCTATTCTTCCTTTCTACAACTCCATTTTGTTGAGGTGTCCTAGGAGCACTAAACTCATGTTTAATACCAAAAGAAGCACACAAAGAATCAAAATTAGCATTTTCAAATTCACCTCCATGGTCACTTCTAATTTTTGAAACTTTTAAGTTATGCTCATTTTGCAATCTCCTAAGTAAGTTTTCAAAAGCATGCAATGCATCACTTTTATGCACAAGAAACAAACACCATGTAAATCTAGTATAATCATCCACAATAACTAATGCATAGTATTTTCCACCTAGACTCCTAACTCTACTAGGACCAAATAAATCCATATGTAACAATTCTAGAGGCCTAGAAGTACTAATATCAAGTTTAGGCTTAAAAGACTCTTTAGTTTGTTTACCCCTAACACAAACATCACAAACATGTTCAACATTGAAATTTAACTTAGGCAATCCTCTAATAAGTTCATTGGCACACAACTTTTTCAATGTAGACATTCCGATATGACCTAATCTTCTATGCCAATGCAAAGCATCATCATTCTTAGCAAGCAAGCAAGATATTTTAGAATTTTTCATAGCATCAAAATGCATTACATACATATCACCACTTCTACTTCCTAATTTCACAACATTACCATAAACATCAAACACATAACATTTATCATTTTTGAAAAGAATATCAAAGCCTTTATCGGCTAAGTGACTAACACTCAATAAATTAAAAGATAAATTTTCAACCAATCTTACTTCACTAAGGGAGAAAGAAGAGTTACCTATGGATCCCAAGCCTAGGATCTTACCTTTGACCTTGTCTCCAAAGGTCACAAATCCTCCATTCTTCTTTGCTTCAAAGGATGTGAATAATGAAGCATCTCCCGTCATGTGTCTAGAACAACCACTATCCAAATACCATTTGCATGACTCGGATTTGGATTTTAAGCACACCTAGATAAACACATGTTTAATATACCTTAGGTATCCAAACTTTGGATCCTTTGGGGTTAGTAGCAATAAAGGCATATGCATCAATTTTGAAAGTTCTCATCACATATGCTTTCTTTTCAAAGTCATTCAACCCTTTAGGCACCCAAACCTTCTTCACATAAACTTTCCTCTTCCTAGGTGTAGTTCCCTTAGGAACATTAGCCTTACCCTTGGGGTAGGTACCATTTTTGTTCACGTTGACCGTGGCCTCCTTAGCCTCTAGGGTGTCCTTAAGTTTCATAGGATCATATCCTAATCCACTCTTGTCAAGATAATGTCTTTGAGATGCAAGAAGTTCATCCAATTTAGAAGAACTCATAGAAAATTTTGAAAATTGTTTTTCAAGCATATTGTATTTCTCATTGGCCATATCAAGCTCTTTTTGTAGAGAAGAAGAGTTAGGCATAATAATGCACTCATGATCATCCCATGTATCCAACTCACCTTCTAACTCATGAATCCTAGCATGCAAAGCATCTAAGTCATGTGAATTGCTAGATGATGCAATGTTACTAGAATTAACACATGTTTTCAATTGATCTTTTAAATCCTCATTTTCTTGAACTAATGCATCAAGTGAAAAACATACATCATCATATTTAGATTTCAAATCACAACACTCATTTAGATGCATTTTCTCTACTTTAGAAAGTCTACTAACTTCTTTCTTAGCATGCTTGTGTTTATGCATCAATTTCTCATAAGCAATATAAAGTTCATCATAAACACAAGAGAGCTCATCATAAGAAGGTTTAGAAGATGTTACCATCTCATCCGAATTTGATGAGGACACTTCCTCTTCCTCATTTGCCATGAGACACAAGTTGGCTTGGAGTTCCTCTTCACTATCACTTGAAGATGATGATGAAGAATCATCCCAAGTGGCCTTGAATGCCTTCTTCTCCTTCTTCCCTTTTTCCTTCTTCTTCTCTTTCTCTCTATATTCCTTATGCTTCTTCTTTTGAAGCTTAGGGCAATCGGCCATAAAGTGACCTACTTTGCCACACTTAAAGCAAGTACTCTTTTCTTTCTCTTTCTCCTCTCTCTTTTCTTTAAAAGCCTTTCTATTCTTGAATCCTCCACGTTTGTTCATCTTCAAGAACTTCTTGAAATGCTTAGCTAATAGGGCTGCCCCTATTTCACTATCATCATCACTAGAATCCGAACTAGTGTCACTATTGATCCTAAGAGTTAAGCCATTTTTCTTAGGTGGTGCATCTTCCTCATCTAATCTTGACATCTCCAACTCATGTGTCATTAGACTTCCTATTAATTCCTCCATCTTAAGCTTCCTAAGGTCTTTAGCCTCTTTAATGGCTACTACCTTATCTTTCCAAATCCTAGGTAAACTCCTAAGGATCTTTTGGACCTTATCAACTTCCTCATATGGTTTGTTCAAAGCTTCTAATTCATTACATATGCAAGTAAGTCTAGAAAACATCTCCCTAATGCTCTCACCCTTCTTCATTCTAAAGGTCTCAAACTCGGTGACTAGCATGTTTATCTTAGAGTCCTTCACTTGACTTGTTCCTTCATGCTTCAACTCTAACATATCCCAAATCTCCTTTGCACTCTTACATTGAGCTATGTAATCAAATTCACTCCTAATAAGTGCAATGTGCAAAGTGTTGATTGCCTTATTATTTAGGCTAAGTAATCTCTTATCTTCCTTAGTAAACTCACTCTTTTCCTTATCTACCATCTCATCACCCAAAAGTTTCTTAGGAACATAAGGACCATTCTCTACAACTTCCCACAAATCATAATCAATGGAATTTATAAAAATTTTCATCCTATTTTTCCAAAAACCGTATTGCAAGCCATTGAAAAATGGTGGTCTATTCATGGATAGGCCTTCGGCCTCACCATAAGAATTAATATTTGCCATAAATATGCCAAATAGGATATAACTCCTAGTTTTAGCTAACCTGGCTCCGATACCAATTGGCGGATCGAGTTTAACACAAGAGGGGGGGGTGAATTGTGTCCCCAAATTCCAATTGGAATCCCTTTTTCAATTTAAACAAATTAATGGCAATTAACAAGTAGCACACAAATTTGGACTCTAATGATTTTCCTAATCAATATTCAATCCAATGCAAGATGTGATACAATATAGTGAATGACCAAATATCAAATAATCAAGAATTGCACAAAACAGATTTTCAAGCAACACACTGCACACAGATTTTTCAACTCAGATTTTACCTATCAAATGATGTCAAAATGCAACGAAATTTTATATGCAATGTCACAACACCTTAATAAACACTATATCAAAATTTCAGATCAAAATTCAAAGTTTAAGGCAGTCTGCTAATCTCGGACAGATTAGGGTTTTGAAAATCCTGCAGTTTGAAACAAGTAGTAAATATAAACAAGTAAACAAAGAAATCAACACAGCGATTTATAGTAGTTTGGAGACCCTTCTCCTACGTCTACTACCTAGATTCACCAACCTAGGATTTTCCCAACTCCACTAAGGTGTGGTTTTAAGAGACCCACAAAACTCCTTACACCAAGGGTTTCTAAGAACTCCGTCAAACTTCAATGTTTACAATTTCCCCTAACAAAGGGAATTTCTCAATGGGATTTTCAGCCAAGGTTCTCACAGGTTACCTCAAAGGTAACTCTCAAGATTACAGCAACACTCTCAAAGATAGGATTTTAAGAACAAGAGAGGTTTAGATTGTAAGTAAACAAAGCCTAAAGGATATAGGAACTTCCCTTTTGCAAAAGCAAGAGTAGTGAGAAGTCCTTGATTGTAGAGGCTTGTATTGGAGAAGATTGTTGTAGCAAATAGCAAGAAAGCTTGATGATTGATGAACTTGATAGCAAGAGGTTTCTCTCAAGGATAATTTTTCAATTTGCTTCTCCAAGTTGTATGAAAGGGAAGATCCTCTTTTAAAGGCAATTCTCTCCTATGCTTGCAGCCATTGGATCAAATTTCAAGAGTTGATCTCTACCATCCATTGCAGCTCCTAATCTTGATCATTGATGATTTGAGCAAACAAATCTCCACCATAGAGCATATAGACGTTGCACATGCTCCCTTTTTTAAGTCAAAAATTGCAAGCAAGAAAGTTGTCTTATGCACAACCATTTGATCAATGTATGTCTTCAAATCTTGACCATTCAAACTCTCTTTAATTCTCAGCCATGGATGTAGATTGTACTATGCCATCTTGTCCCTTCATTTTGAATCAAAGACTTCAAAAGTGATCCCTTAGTCAAGGATCTTGTTTGATTGCACCAACATAACTTTCTTGGTAGCACATGTCTTGAGTGAAAATGTCAAGGATCTTGTTTGATTGCACCAACCTAACTTTCTTGGTAGCACATGTCTTGAGTGAAAATGTCAAACAAGAATATATCACTAATGATAGAGAGGACAAGGTTTGTCCCACATGTTTGAAAAGAGTTGTATCTCCATGAAGACCACAACCAATAGCCTCAATGTTTGATTCATTCAACTTGATAAAGTGCCTTAGTGGAAAGTTGGCAAATATAGGATTTTTCATAGTTTCCTAGAGCTCCAAGCTCATTCTTAGAAACTGGACTTCGACCACTCTTGAACATACTGAATTTTGAGCCATATGAGACCACAATGATGATTAACCTACAAGGAAATAGGAGGTAGAACTCCCCAAATAGTGGCTTCAAATATGGTAAGTCTTTCTTCATTTGAAATCAAATGCCGGCCAACTATCTTTCCATTTTAGTCTCTGTAATTTGGCAGCACAAGCAGGAGATTTCCTTTATGAGATATTGACCTCCAGCTCTCCATGATTTCGGACAATAAGTAAAGAAAGTAAACCTTTTGCTTTTAATCTCCAAAGTATCACCAAGTCAAAAATTTTCTCATGGAAACTGAATCATCCTCTTTAATATAGATCACACGTCTTGCATATGTAACGAAACATTTTATAATGAACTCTTGATGAAGTCCCTCTCAACTTTCCTGAAAATATGCTTGTAAACTCATTTGAGTTTCATGCTTGAACCATAGGTTAATTGAGGTTAAATAATTAAAATCTAAGCATATAATATCATAACATACATAGATTAATGTACATGTAAGTTTCCAGCTCAAATAAATATCGTATAGTCATATAATAAGTCACATAAATCAATCGGATAATAACATTGTGCAGCAATTTCGGACAGATATTTGGGCAACAATTTTGAGCAAGAAAAAGTCATAATTTCTTAATCATGTCTTCATGAAAAATGTTTATTATGATGTAAATAATGTCTCTACCAAATTTCAGATTAATCTGAATTCGTTTGGTGTAAAAATGATCAGTGAGTTCACAAGCATGTTTAAACCTTATCAATAAAAACCAATTTCAAATTCAATCTTAAATTCATCACATAGTGCATGTAATCAAATAGCACAATAATATTGGATCATCAAAATTAAAATGTAGGACCTTTGGTCCAACACATGTCATTTGTCAAACTACCACATATATATTTATTGATTAAAATTTATTGACTAAATGCCACATAAGCAAGAAATCTTACCAGAATTGTATAAAATCTGCCGAATGAGTATTTGAACTCATTTTGAAACATTTGATGATGACTTTGCAACAAAATTTCTTTCAATGACTAATTCGTAACAAGCCCTATGTTTCGGTGCTAGAAAGTATAATTAATTACTCAACTTTGTATTACGATCTTCATCTCTGCTGCTTAGCACGCTGTTGCCACAATGTTGCCTCAACTTCTTCTTGGTCTTGCTCAAGTTGATATCTCAAATCTATAATAACAACCTGATTATTCGAAGATTTCACTACTAATTCAGATACTAGACTTTGCTCCAGCTTCTTGCATTTTCCAAAATGAGTCATATTCCTTCCCAATATCCATTGCTGAACGAGTCGTACTCCAATCGCATATCCAGCTACTTTGAATGAGTTCGTAACTGAAACTTGTTCTGAAGATAGTAAGTTAGAAAGTGATGCATGTGAACTCCAAACTGCATACAACAACCTTTTTGAAGAATGCCTCAAAATCAAGAAAGAAAAATTGGAGCTCATCAAAGAAAATGAGATGCTAGTTAAGAACGAGAGACGAGGGGGATGAGAGGTGGAGAGAGTAGAGAATGGGGGATAGGTGGAGAGGAGAGAATATTGGAGAAAGAAAATATTCAAAATGAAAAAGAAAAGAGCAAAAAGAAGCAGAAGAGAGAAGCGGGAAAATCACATCTCATTTTTTTTTTTAATGTAATCTATGTGGCATGATGACATGTCATGCCACATAGATTATGGATGATTATGTACAATAACTTTATATAAGTTTAGTAATGTCCTTATGAAATATATTGAAACCCTATAGAGCTTTCTCTTATTTTTTGGTGGATTCCAGTGTTAATAATTTTGATCAAACGTAACGTTGATTTGATTCCTTTGTTATTTCTGCCTGTCTCAAAAAGAAGACATCTCAGAGAAACTCTCAAGCATTTGAAAGTATTCTGTATCCCTCTTCTCGTCTTCCATAAATGGCATCGCCCAGAAACTCTCTTTGTCGTACTTAAGTAACTTTTTAATTCCTTGGACAATGGGGTCGTGGTCATCAGCATTGCCTAATTGCATCTTCGAGAATAACATGCTCTCTAATCTTGTCCAGAAGAACCATATCATGGTCATATCTTGCCAGCAGTAGCTCAGTTTTTCCTTTGTGATCGTGGATATGACTTTCCTGACACTCTCCCTTTCGCAGCTTTTCCCTACGTAGACCATCTCTAAAGGTATTTCTCCCGCCAGTGCAATAGCTCGAGCAACTTTCATAAACTCCTTGGCCGCTTCAATGTAATCTCCTCCATACAACATTATGCATTTTCCTTTCTTAATCTGAATTCATTAAGCAAAATTTATGATAGAGAGCAAGAATATGAATGTGTTTGCTTGTTTAGTGTGCACAACAGAGCAGTATACTTACCCAGTCTAGTATCGTTGGATCAATGTTATCCACAAGAAGCTCAATCCTCCAAGTCTCTTCCTTCCACAGAGCTTCCTCTATGAGGCTGGTGAAGGGGAAGGCCCTACTGCCCCAAATCCACATCATGTGGATTGCATTTTGGCACACCACTCTCCCTTGATGGTCAATTACAACAACCATAGGCTTGTTCCTGTACTTCCACACCTCATTGATGAACTTGATAACCGCTGTCTCAGTCAATGAAGGGTGGTGCACCATGTACCATGGCATCCTGAACTTGAGGGTCTCGAATTGCTTCTGCATTGAATCATTCCAGAGGATGTTGCGGTCCACAATTGGGATCCACACAACCTCATATTGACTATATTGCCTAGGTGCTTGGTGTCTCGATCCGATTAATATCATTTCCAGAATCCAAATTTCTTCTTCGGAGATGTCTAGTTCTGATATCAGCAATAGGACATTCTTGCTTCTCAGCACATCCAGGCTGACCTAAAAAATTTTCAAAAAGTCATGCCAGCATTGGCATCAGCTAAAGAATGAGACATGTTAGAGACATTACTGTATACATACCCTTCTTTTAGTATAGCGATCAAAAACTGGCAGTTGATCATCCTTGCCACATATCAGGGCCTCGAGCACTTTCATGTTGTCGACATGGACCGTCCCAAAGAGATTCACAAGCATTTGAAAGGATTCCGCAACCTTTTTTTCATCTGTGTTAAACGACATTAATCACTCATGAGCAATTACATGAATTTGAAATTGCTACGTGGCGGACCTAACCTATGTGTTTGTAGCAAATAGCAATCTGCTCCTTGAGATGTTCATATATGCTGTTCAGTTTGCGAGTCAAGGTGGAAAAGTCCAATCCCTCCATCATTGATATGGCGAACCTGAAAATCGCTAGGCTCAATTATTAAATGTAATCTTTCTTGAAGAAAGCGCGAAAGAAGTGTTGAAATCAGAACAACTTTTGGAAACGTAAAGGCTGTCCATTCTTATGGCCCATGTTAGTAGTAGCAGTGAT
The DNA here is from genome assembly GCF_013401445.1 of Tripterygium wilfordii. Lineage (NCBI taxonomy): Eukaryota > Viridiplantae > Streptophyta > Magnoliopsida > Celastrales > Celastraceae > Tripterygium > Tripterygium wilfordii. The sequence continues at coordinate 13,713,156 of NC_052238.1, read as the reverse complement.
TTGGGTTACATAAGCGACAACACTCCTGATGGTCCAGTAGACAGCAGTTGGGATTTGAGCCATGACAGCGGAGAATGCTGGTACGTCCGGCCAAAAGTGTTTTGGTGGCAGCTCATTGAATTCAACAATACATCTTGCAATATCCAGCATAATACTGACTAGATTTTTCAGCTCTTCAAAGCCTGGTTTCAACAGGCCGGAGACAGGCAACTGCTTTAAAATTGCCATTGATTTGGCAAGTCGATTAGATGCGTAAATCAGGGAAAGAAGCCGGTATTCTCCATAGTTGAGAGCAAAAGCTGCTAGGATGAGCACCAACTTAGCATCCCAGGAATAGCTTGATAGGCTGTTGAATATTGAGAGAGAAGTGGAGTGCTCATCAGAACCACCTCGAACCTTACATACAATCTGAAAATTAAAGAAATTGAAATAAATGATTTAGAAAGTCAATCAAACATCACAAGTGTTAAAAAGAAAATTATTTTTGTCTGTCTAACTTTGTATGTTCATGTGGTAACAACCTTACTCGAAATTCTGTCTACAACATGTGACAGTTCCTCACTCATGGCAGTGAAATTGGCTTGAGGGGTTTTATCCTCCGAGCTTTCAACTTGTGCTTCAGTACCCTATATATATATATATATATATATAGCAATGACATGATGCAGTCAAGTTAGATGAAGATAAACATGGCTCTTTGATGAACATATATGCTACTTAGGCTCTTAAAATCGGTACCATGGCACGACTGAAGATGTCCTCAACGAGATGGAGAAGAGGTTTGACATCAACCTTTCTGCTAGAAAGGGCATGTGTTGCCTCAATTTGGTTCATCATCAAATTATCATTTGACATTGATGAGGCTATTGAAAGAATTTAATACTATTGATAGTTTTGGGTGTTAATGGTGCTCGTGTGTCTTTGGTTCCAAATTTTAGATGTCATATATATGGCGCTTGCAAATGGAATAACATGTGTAGTCATGGCTAACGCTTGCTTTGCTTCCTTCCTTGATTCCATTTTTTCCACTTGAAAACGAAGATTGATTAAGAAAAAAGTTCTGATTCCTTTCTTTAATAGTCAGTGTGTTTGGTGGAGCGGCTTTGCGACTCCGCTCCACCAAACGAGATAATAACACCAACAAAACCATTGGTATTTGCCAGTGGTTACACTAGCTCAAACGAGATAATAACACCAGTTAAATTGATTTTCAATACTAACGAAAAACTGTAGAAAAAAATGTGAGTTTAAAGCCGTCAGGTGTTTTGTGAACTAAATAGTAGAAAAGTGATTGATTAAAGTATTATCTTATATTTTGTTATTAATATAAATATAATAATATAAAATTCAAAATAATATAAATAAAATAAGTCAAATAAAAATTATAAAAATTATTTATTATTAAAATTAATTTTAAGTAAAAACTAAATATAATTAATTATTAAAATTAATTTTAAGTATAAAGTAAATATAATTTATTATTAAAATTAATTTTAAGTATAAACTATAAATATTTTTAAATCAAAATTAAAATGATAATCTTAATAGTAATAAAAATATATTTTATAATTTATTTTACTTATTTTATTTATATAATTTTGAATTTTATATTATAATGTTTATATTAATAACAAATATTAATTAATAAATCATTTGAAATGGCCACGTTAAAATTTAACAAAATTTCTTTCAATAAATGTGGACCTGACAATTTCATTTTAAAAAAATTAACATGTACTGACAGCTTTTCCTTAATTTCAGCGGATTCCACAATAAATTTTTTTTAAAAAAAAATAAAATGTGCAGCTTTCGTTGCGAAAGCTGCATATGACCGTCTGTATAAGAACTTGTTTTGAACATTTGAGCACTAGATTTATTTTTTTAAAACACCTGGGGCTGACTAATTGATTCCAGATTTGACAAATTTTACTTTCCCAAAAATAAAAAACACGGGTCCCACTTCTTTAGTATTGTAATATGATATTAATAGGGCATTTTATACAACAAATTTAGTTTATAATTTCTTTATTTTTTTCGATTCTCACTAATTAATATTTTTATTAATATAATAAATATATTTTTAATAAAATACACAAATATAGTATTATAAGAAATTTTGAAAAACTGTATTTTGACAATAATATACTGCTAGTTTAACTTATATTTTATTTTTCTAATTAATATTATAAAATTTAATTTAATATTTATAAAAAATTATCAAAGACACATTAAATATAATAAAAGCTCATATAAATTAAATTTAAGATTAAAATAATAATAAAATTTATATAATTTTAATAAAATTATATTCGTTAGATTAAATCTAATAATAAAATTTAATATATAAATCGTAAAATCTAATATAACACTTTAATTTAATCGCTTTTCCGATAGCACCAACTTTTAGTTCGCTAAACACCTTTTGTAGCTTTAAGTTCAGTTTTTTTTCACAGTTTTTCGTTAACATTGATAATCAATCTTTCCGCTCTATCAAACAAACCCATTATATCAAGTAAATTGGATATCTTAACCACAAAGCGAAAAGAACACAACAAACTCCCTATCTGCACTGTACGTTATCAATATTGTCTTGGGCGGAAACAGGCAAAGATATTCACGATCAATAAATAACATTCGAGAAATAAAGAATCGAAAACAAGATCAATAACACACAAGATACAATGATTTTACGTTCAACCAATCTTGCCTAGGTCTACAGGCGGCGATGATAAATTTTATTGATGATCTTTCACACTTATTCTCTCTAAATACAAGGATTTGTACTCTTTTTTTTTATAGTTTAAACAATAAGAATATTTATAGCAAGTTTAGGATTTATGGACAGTGACCAAAATATCCTCAAAAGTTAGGATCATTTACAACATTCGCCACCTAACACTAAACTTCCCTAAAAAATGCTCTATCATTAGCAATGTCATAACATTGTTGCCACCAACACCTTGAATGTGCTAACATCTGTAAAACATTGATCAAGTTCAAGCAATACTAACTTAGTCGTTGGTACTGCCTTCGTTATCATATCAGTTGGATTGTCTTTCGTATCCACTTTCTTCAAAGAAACCTCACCTTTATTAATGATATCACGCACAAAATGAAACCTGGGGCTTGTTTGGGAATGCTGTGAGGTGCTGTGAGGTGTGGTGTGGTGCTGTGAGTTATAAAACTGTGGTGCTGTGAGGTGAGTTGGAACGTAAAAAACTGTTTGGTGCATCACTTTTAAAACTGTGGTGCGGTGCGGTGTGGTGCTGCGAGGTGCGTTTGGCTTATCTAAATTACGGTTATATTAGATGACTAATAATATTAATATAAAATCACTTAATGTTTATATTGTATATTAATCTAAAATAAAATAATTGACCTAATTTGATTACGTAGGACAATTCAACATACATTGTAAGCGTTTGGGAGTGCTGTGAGGTGTGGTGAGGTGCTATGAGGTAAAAAGCTGTGGTGCTGTGAGGTGAGTTGGAACGCAAAAGCTGTTTGGCGTGTTACAAAAAACTGTGGTGTTGTGAGGTGTGTTGCAACTGAACGCAGTACAAACGCACTGCTAAACACCCACCTGGTGTCAATATGCTTTGTGCGAGTATGATTAACATTATTCTTTGCCAAAGTGTATCGCACTCTGACTATTACTATAGACCTCAATGCTCTCTTATGATATTCCCAAATCACCAATAAACCCTGAAGCCATAATGCTTCCTTGCTTGATTCAATTTTTTACTTGTGACTTTAACTAAGAACTTATTCTGCTAGAAAACCAAGATTGGGAAAGGAGAGAGTAAGTTTTGATTCTTTTCTTTAATAATCTCAGGTAAAGGGGGAATCTTAACGATAGAGGGTAATGAACAAAACAAAGTATCATAGTGATATCCACCAAGCAGATCAAGAAATTACAATAACCAAACAAGGATAGCAGCAAAAGTAAAGAGTAAGGGATTGCATAAGATAGAGCGCAACTATATATTTGGCCTTTGTTGTACACAATGCAAGTACAGGTTGTAGTTGTGCTTTTCAGCTCATTGAGCATCCAAACAAATAAAGATCTACCTGATCAAGCACATCCATTTGTCCAAATCTCCCACATAATTAGCATCAACATATCCCACATGCTTTCCACCATCATATACACTTCCTTCGTCTATACGATAATCCATAGCTGGAAGTTCACTTCAAGTATCTCATTGCTCATTTCCCATATTTGACATAAAACTACTCATAAGGCTAGCCGCACAGGCTAAATCTGGCCATGTGAAAACCATGGAATACATAAGACTCTCTCCATGGCACTCACATACCTTCTGTTCTTCACGCACACCTTCTCCTAATCGATATTTCGAGATAACTGTTAAGGTAATTTTAAATAACCTGCAAATGGTGTTTGAACCACTTTCGATTGTGACATGCCAAACTTATCCATATCCTCAAGAGATAATTGCTTTGAGACACAAACAACTTCCCTTTTTTCCTATCCCGAACAATTTCTATCTCCAAAATCTTCTTGATTGCCCCCAAATCCTTTATTTCAAATTCACTACCCAACTGAGCATTTAGCTTTAGAATTTCTCCCATATCATTTGATGCTATAACCATATCGTCAACATACAATAAGAAACTCCCGAACCTTCACTAAGCCATTTGACATACACGCAAATATCGTAGTTGCTTCTCACAAACTTATTTATCAGCATAAACTCATCAAACCGAAGGTACTACTACCTAGGCGATTGTTTCAGCCCACACAAAGAAATTTCTTTCGGATCGAAATTCTCGATGTTCCTTTTGGTTTTCAGTCTGAGCCCTAATTCGTGTCTTCATCTTGGAGCCAAGTAATGGGCTTTGGGCTTTACTTAAGTGTCTTCAAAAGATACTTATTATTTTGGTCTTCGGCTGGTATCTTACTTAAGCCCACAGCCTAAGTCTTTGTTTTATTTCAAAGTAATTTCTTTTATATATTTTTTCTCAGTTGTCTACATCAACCAACCATTGCCTAGTATTAACAACCAAATCGTCCTGACTGATGTCAGCAATAGGACATTCTTTCTTCTCAGCACATCCAGGCCATGAAAAATAACGAAAGTTATTAAAAAATTGAAATTAGGACTTAAAAAAAGGTGAATTTTAAACTAAATTCAGCATAAATTATTCTTGCTATATTTTTACTGAATTACTTTGATTTCATAAATTTCATTGTTTATTTTAAAAACATTAAAAATAATTTAATTGCATACAAAACAATGTAATCAATTAAGGGTGTATAAAAGGTCGATTTCAATTATTTTTTTTTCCCAATTTTGACAATAGTTTAACGGACCATTCGGTCGGATATTAGCAGTTATTTCGATTATTCAGTCAGTTAATAATTCCATTTCACTAAATATTTTTTGAAAATAATCGACCGTTCGGTTTGATTTTTCAAGTAATTTTGTACGGCCATAGAATCAATGGATATATTGTCTGAAATTTTCAAATACATTGGATTGAAATTAAATACAAAAACGAATGGATTTGTTGTTGATATAATTACTTTATTTTTTAAAACAATGTAAAAACGACTTGGATTGCTAAAAAAAAATTAATAACAATCTGGAATGCTAAAAAAATAATGTAATAACAATCTCAAATACTCAAAAAACAACTTAATTATATATTGTACTACTTTAAAACAATGGAATAATACTTGGTATAAGAAAAAAAAATAGAAGTGGTACACATCCCAATATTTATCATCTCAAAAATATCCCAACAATGTGTGTCACTCATTCATTGGGCGTGATGACATCATAGCAAGGTTCCCATTTAAAACATTCAATCAATGAGTGCCACATGTTATTAGGATAGTTTTGGAATGATAAATGCTGATATCTTTATTATTTTTGGCAAAAAAAATTCTTTCCACGTGTACATTAATTGCAGCATATCAACACATATATACAAGAGATAGCTATGATACACATTGAAAGTGAAAGGTCTAAGTCGAAAATGTTAAATGTTCCAACTTTTTATAACCCAAGTTCTCGCAAGTCTAAGTGGCATTTTCTCATAGTCATGATGACATGACATATTTTTTGAAAATCAAATTTCCCTCTTCCCTTTTGTTTAAAATTTAAAAATTAAACACTCCTTGTTTTATCTTTCACTTCTCTTTTTCTCCCCCACTTTCATGATTTCATCATCTTCATTAACCATATATAGACAATTAAATCATTTATATTCACGAATTATATTGAAAATGACTGGTATTACATTATTTTTTACATACAGACATGCAATTGTATTTTTTTTTGTATACAAACATGCGATTGCATTGTTTTTTTGCCAAACAGACCTACGATTACATTGTTTTCAAAACAATGAAACAATGTAATTTTCAAAATAGACAAACATAAGTTGTAGAAAAAATAGTCCAAAAACCAGTTAAGAATAACAAGGTAAATACATTGTTTCAGAAGTATATCCATTCAAATGGTTGTAAACACAATGTTACACTGTTTTCAATACAATGTAACTTCCAAATATGAAAAAAAAAAGAGAAAAAATTACATTGTTACTGGAGGTGGTCGGAAATGTTGCTTGAGGTGGCTGGATGCCTAGATTGACAAATTACATTATCTCTAAACCAATATAATTTGCTCGGGTTGCTAGAATCTGGTAGCTACCTGGCTGGAAAATGGATGGAGTAAGGTGGGCCTCGACGTCTGGAGTCCAAAAATTGCTAAGGTGGAAACCTATGTGGAATGCCACCTAGAATTGGGATTTGTTGGTACAAAAAACCTTGGGCCATTTAGCATTACCGATCCTAAGTTCCTCTCACTGTGACAGTGCCCATCAATCCGAATGGCATAGGGACTAGTACTCTCCTCCAGCATTAGCCATTCAAAACAGCAGAATTGGGTAGATCTACGCAGAGAAATCAAAGACATCGAAAACACATACCTTGCCCTAAAGGAAGAGACCCAATATACGCAAAGAAACTGACTACTACATATTTATGTAGAGATATCGATTACCACAGATCTACTCAGAGAAATCAACTACAAAGGAAGAGACCCAAATCGAGTACCACAGATCTACTCAGAGAAATCGAAAACCAATGGCAGCTCATATAGTGGTGCCATCGTCTTCCTCATCACCAGTGTTGTCTTCTGGAGAATACAAAGAGAGATAGAGAGAGAGGGGTTGCAGAGAGAGAGATGCTGCTAGATTCAACTGGTAAAAAAATTGAGAAAATATATATTTTTTAATTCATGCCATGTAGGCATGTTGACTCACCCTAGCAAGAGATTGGGATGGTGTGTTGAGAGCCTGAGACACTATTAGCTGTGATACTTATAATTTTCGTGTGCATACATGTTTGAATCAATTACATATATAAAAAAATAATTAAAAAAAAGAGAGAGAGTCAGATATCAGGACCAAGAGGAAGAGCACAAAATAAGAAGAAGACATTAATGTTGATGGATCTCATACTCGAGCTTCCATTCTCGACTCCTTAAAAGAAAATTGATACTTAGACAGTTGACAATCGCGTTGTAAAAAGTATCAGAGATTAGTTCATATTTATGAATTAGATGAGAATAGTAGGTCAGTAAAACTTAAAGATTCTAATTGTAATCAACATTTTCCATTCTTTTTTTAAAATTTCTTTACCAATTTCCAAGCGTTGCAAGTATATACCGCAGTATACATCTCCTGATACATTTGTGCAACCTTTCTTTCCACAAGACCAATAGAATGCTTCAACATCAACAGCTGAACCCCCACATTCTGATAGATTTGGTAGATCACAAAGCTCCCAAGTACTGTTCTTGTATCCTTGCTCGATTCTGTTCCCACCATAACCTGGCATACGTTTCTCCAAACCTTTCTCGGCTGCATAAGACATATGGTAAAAATCAGTATAAAGCACTTATATCAAGGTTAAGCGGTTGGATACAATATGTTGATATAGGAGGCAGCAAAATAGGAGCTCCCAACTACTGTTTCACAAACGGAAATACAGAAAGGTGACAAGTCTGGCGTCCACCGGGTAATAGGATCAAACACCTCACCTTTCACACCGTATCAAGTAACAGTTAACATCACAAGCCATAAAAAAAATCAATTAGGATTCGGTCCGAAATTAGTCTTAAAAGAAACTGCATTTTCAAGTATATGAAGATGATCTCATTCTTTGACAGAAATGAATTTGGTAATTGTATGCTAAAAATCCTGAATGACCACGATAGAGGAATTGGTTTACGGCAACACAATAATGCATTTGGATGGGGAAAAAGAAGAGAGATACAGGTGACGTTTTGACAATGAAAACAATTACATTGTCAGCATACTAACCTCTAAATTAACACCAAGAAAAATAAAGAACGAAAGAATTCAATGCCATGGAAACAACAAAATTTTCTTAAGAAGGTCAGAAACTATGAATATAATTACTCCACTGCTTCTCTTGGAGATGAGACAATTATCTCATTCAACACATTATTAATGCATCACATACACAGTTTCATGAGAAACAATTGAGTGGGTGCAGCAATCTATGTTCCTATGAAAACCTATTTCCTGAATGTTCACATGGTTAAGCTGTTGTTTCAATCATATGACTTCAAGTTCAGGAAAAAAATAATGTTAAAATGGGCAGTAGAGTCAGAAAGTGTACAAGTATTTTTAACTGTCGATCCAATCTAAAAAAAATTACGTTGAAGGTAAAGGACAAAACTTCATGATGGTAATCAATTATAGGTTTGAAATTTTAATTTTGCTATACCGAGAAGAGTAGCAATGCAACACCAACAATTAGTGAGAAAGGAATAAAATTTAAATAGAAATAGTTTTGATTCCATGTATTCCATGTTACCTGAAACGAACACGTCTTAGCTCCCGAACACCACCAGGTAGTGCTCTGATAGTTATGTATACTCCTGGTTCATCTTCCTCAACCCATTCAGTCTCCATATCACTGGCATTACTGATGGAAAGCTCTCCTGAGCGATCCACCTCCCTGGAAGAACTAGTCCTTACAGATCCATCTATTGATGATGTCTCTGTCTGGGCCCCACTGATGCTGGAGAGTTTAGGAGTTGAAGCAAGAGCAGCTAAGCTGCAATAATGGCTGGATGGCAATTGATTACAGTTAAGTGAATCTGATGAAGAATAGCCCACGCCAGCTGGGTGGTGGAAGTTGCGTGGCCTCTCTTGAATCAATGGTGGTGTCACAGGGCTGTCCCTGGCCGATTCAATCCTCGAGCTCTGAAGTGGGATCTGAGTACACTTGAGGGGGAGAAAAAAAGGGAAAAAAGATCCAGATGTTAGTCTAGTTGCACCAACATAAGTTCGTTTATTGAGTTTCATGGCGTGTGGTCATTGTACCAACATCTGTAAAGGGTAAACCTTTTTCACGGAAAAGAAAAAAATCATTGATTACTAACACAGTCAATCTAGATTTATTATGACTAAACGAGCTAAAATAGTTGTCCTGGAAAAATTACACGATTATAGTCCATAAATGACATATGGTATAAAGTTCACCTCATTCTCAGATCTTGGTGGAGTAGGAAGTGGGACCACCTCGTGATTGAGCTGTTGAACATTGTATAGTTCCATGACCTTGTCATAGTTCTCTGCCCACCACCTCTGAGCTTGACATTTGTTGAACATTTCACGGCTGATCAATATAACAAAATAAGAGTTAGCGACCCTAACATCTAGAAATATCGAACAATCACAAAGCCAAAAACTGAAAAAATAATTTTATGGTATGCAAAATCAAATTTCTTGACATAACTAGCAATAAAAACACATATCATTCAACAAGTTTACAAGTCTCAAGCTCAATGCAAATGCCAATCTGTTGAGAATTTTCTGATCACCATACCAAAAATGATATAAGCATCTCTAAAAGCTGGAGGGAAAAAGAATTGTCACTCAGTTAGCCAGAGTACAAAACAACACAACTAAATCTCTTGAAATGACAAGAAATAAAAGCACAATTAATTGTTTCAATTATCACAGGTACTCTCTCCAGCCCAATCATAATTTTTTGCTAGAAAGATAACCATCTTCACCAGACTCTTGATCCCAAAAAATTTTGGTTTGCTAAGAAGAAAATGATATAGACCAAAAGCTCGTCAGCATGATCCATAATATAAATGGTTCATCAAATTAAGATAAATCAATAAAGTTAACATAACTTTTTTATTACGTGACAAACTATTAAGTAGCAGATCCAAAATTGTTTGTATTAAAATTTTGATGATGATGATGACGACAATTACATGAAATTAAACATCACGCCAACTTATTGCAGTAACTAGTTAATTCTGAAAAAAAAAAAAAAAACTTTCATAATAAATCTGAAACAAGCTAAGTTAAGCCCCATTCTGGGACTAAAGTAGCAGGTTAGAACTTTGCAACATATGTATCTTAGAGGTGGAAGCATAAAGACCATAACGCCAAACACACATTGGCCACTATAAGGTACAAAATCCAAAAACTATCACAAGCTGTGACTTATCAACAAGGAATAAATTCAATAAATTGGCAAAGCCAATGTTAACCAGAGCAAAGCCACTTGGCTGGGGTGACTTCGCATTGTGGCCAAGTGAACTTAAGCTGAGTCCACCTCAAAAAAGTTATGTACCTAGCTAGGAAAGGGAATAGTGTTCAGGAGTTGTTCTCCTTTTCTTTAGAGAGGCAGAACAAGGTGATTAACATCCAGATGCATACCAAAAACATGCATCACACAATATTTTTGGTTCATAAAATAGCAAATAGAAGAGTACACGATATTGGTACATCTGAAGAATGACTACTTTTTAATGTAAATCGAAGTTCTCTTTGAGCTTTGAGTGATCGTGTGGATGGTTACTTTATTAAATTTTCAAAGCATTCTGGAATAACATTGAATGGGAGTGACTCACTGAATTGGTACTAGTATGTGCATGAGTACGATGAAAATCTTAGTTCTAATGCTGCATTTCATACTCTGGCTAGAATACTACATTTTGCTATCTTCATGATATGTGGTATACCATTATGGCCGACGCAGTGTCTCAACTTCCAATTTTCTAAATGCAGTCAAACTACAGATACGTCTTTCTCTTTTTCATTAATAAAAGCAATAGCAGCCAAATGCGTCCATGCAAGTACGCAACCATTGAACGCTGTAATGTCAAACCAAAAGACACTACAGGCAGAAAATAATCTGTTTGTACAAACATGACAGAATTAAATGAAGTTGCAAGAAACCATGATGCATGTGTATGGTCTAAAGTACAACCCATATGAATAACCAGTCTAATCAATATATTTATAATTAATTATAGGATAATGCTTGAAACCCCCAAAAAGTGACCTCCAAAAGACCCAATATATTTATAATTAATTATAGGATAATGCTTGAAACCCCCAAAAAGTGACCTCCAAAAGACCCCCATTTAATGTGGAGTGTTGGATGTGAAGTGGGCCCTACATGTGTGTTTTTAATCAATGGTTATTTTAATGCCACATAGATTTGTGGGATGCCACGTAGATTTGTGGGACTTTTGGGAGTCAAATTTTGGGGATCTCTAGCATTGTCCTTAATTATAATAAGAAAAAATTCACAGGCAGAGTCAGTGCACAATAGTCTCATCCAATTAATGACAAAAGGAGGATGTCACCATGCCTAACCGGAATCACTGTTAACACCAAGAAAAATGGCACCAAATAAAAGAAAACCTTCAAACGGCATCATTTATAAACCCAAATTACAAAGGACGATAAAACACCTATGTGATAAAATTGCCACTGCAATATCAAGAAACAAGAGATCAGCACACATTCAACGAAATCAAGCATCTTCCTTGGGAAATGAAAAACAGTCCAAGCAGTAGTACCTGAATCGAATCCGCTTTAGATCATTCCCTCCATGAGGCAATGAAAGGAAAGTGATAAGCACACCTGGCTCCACTTGTGCAACCCATTCCATGGGCTCATCCTCCTCCATGAACACAACAGATTCCGTACGACCACTGACAGATGCTGGTGTCCCCTCTCCGCTAGATAACCCTTTCAGTCTTGCATCTGTTTCTTTCTCCCACAACCCCGAAATTGAGTTTGAACTTCCAGTTCTATGGTATGAGTACCGGATCCTTGCAGAGTCTGACGCTGCAATTGAATCTGCATAATTCCGGTTCTGGTTTGATGATCCTGAACATGATTTGCAATTCTTATACGCCCCCGATGCTTTCAGTGCAATGTCCTTGATCTGGATCAAGAAAAAATCCTTTGTCACTAAAGCAATCTCTGCTATTCAAAGTACAAAATTCTGTGCCTATCCCCTTAGTGCGTAATGTATGAGTATGACTTCGTTTTTAATAATAGAAAGGAAAAAAAATGTTCAATTAAGGTTAAAAACAGAACATAAATCCTCCTCTCTGGTTAGCTACTAGAAAATGGAGAAAGGAAACAAATTATGGGTTTCTTTGTCCTAGGGTAATTGAAAATACCAAAAAAGCTGCTATTGTGGTTCACTAGAAATGGGAAGAATAAGAAGGGAAGATAAGATCTAATGCCTGACTCTTATCACATTCATGGCATTTTTTGTTCACAGAAAACAATTAACAGAATAAAACACAACATCGCCTTCATTTTGACTGCTCTTATTTTTATATATAAACAACCATTTGTGTGAAATTGTAGGAATAGAACAGTAGTTTCAAGCTTCTTGAATAAAATATAGAAACGAGAGCCTTTACAATAATATGAAAATCTCTTACATATCCACATCTTCTCAGGAATTAAACAGAGACAGAACTTCAGCGCTAACCTGAGAAGTAAGAGCCTTGATGGCTTGCTTGGTCCTCGGAGTCCCAGCAACAACAACGTCTTCTTCCTCTTCTCGACAATACAGAGATCCATTGGTGTTTATCTTCTTCGAACACGCTATGCATTTCAGCATCACCGTATAATATATATATACACAAAACTCCAAATCTAACAACAAAAACCAATGCCACATATAGATCAGTAACCACTCAACCAAAACAGACGCACTGACATATCCAAAACATTACGTAGAGAAGAAGCTGATTGCTTCAGGATCCTTACTTGCAAGTGGTGTCTTCAGTTTGTACTATGAAGAGCTAGCTGGAGCTGGAGCTTGATCAGAGATCGCAGGAAAGTTGACCGTTATGGTGCCGAGTTAAGGCATTCATTTTTTAATGCGTCTGCCAGGTAAAATGAGTAAGAAACAGAATTGTCTATGAATTTAAATTCTCTCTCACTAGAAGGAAATTCACTTTCAGATCGTAGATTCTCTCTCTACTGTCAAAGAAGAACAACGCATTGAAGGTTTGGATTTAGGACCTTAAAAAGAGTAGAGATCTGGTTGTGCATGCCATGTGTTTGTGAAAATGACCCAATGGGACCGAGGGTGGGTCACTGGGATTGGGTATAAAGGGCGCCATGCGCTTGGGGGGTTTGGGGAGCCGGTGTTTGCGCCACCCTACCTATATCCTAGGCTCAATGGATGATCCAGGTATTTTTGGGATTAGTTGGGCCAAAAGAACGAAAAGTAAAATAATAAAAGAAGAGAAAAAGTTTGCCTGTTAGTGAAGTACTTGCACCCAAAAAATACAACCCATGTGAGAATACAAGTGTCGCGAGACCCAATAAATTTACACAAGTAGAGATTGTGTCCAAATGGATTGAGTTTTCGCTTTGATACTGAAGGGCGTCCCTGGGGGCAGGCAAGACAGGTGGTTACACAGGGCCCCCAAAGTCCTAGGGCCCCATATTTCAGAAAAAATACTAACCTATTAATATTATAGTAGTCACAAGAAATGCTAAATGAGTTAGTTATATTGTCTATTGAAAGTGATTGTCCGAAAAAAATTGATTACACCAACATCATTAGTGATTTTAGATTTTAAAATGTTACAAGATTCATATTTTTAAGTAATATGCAACCTTAAATTTTTTCTTTTGCCCGGGACCCCGAAAGACTTAGGTACGCCACTGTCGATACTATGTTAGAAAATTCAGCCCAAACACATCAAAGTGATATTGTCTGCTTTGAGCCAAAGATTCGCACAGATTTATTCTCTTGGGCCGTTTGTAAAGTACTTAAATCCAGAAAACGTTTCACTTGTGTGAGACAAGCTGAAGCTTTGTTTATATACTACTCAATCGAGTTGTATTAACTGGATGTGGGATTATAGTCATGACAATTACTTCAATAAACATCATTGAATAACATTTTACTGAATATATTTCTCAGACATATTACTGTTGTCTTAATAAACATCATCGAATAACATCTTACTGAAATTATTTCTTAGACACATTATTACAGATTTTAAAGACACAACAGTTATCTTTGTGATTGTTGTTGTCTCTGTGAATAGATTAATTGTTAAATGTGGCTGAATGGAATATATATGTGGTCCACGCAGTAAAAAATTAATTGCTAAGATCATGCAATTAATAAGTGTATTACACCTTGGAAATCCAAAGTTACTTAGAATGGTCATCATTCATGCAAGTGAGGTTGAATATTTAGGAGATTTTAATTATTTTTTAAAAAAGGTAATAGATAGAATTGTATTCATTTATCCAATAAATTAGGTATGAGAATTTGAGGCCTAAAAGGCCAACGGGGAAACCTGCAATGGAAAATCCCCGTAATTTTCAGTATCACCATCTGATGTGGTGAACCGTGTGGGACCTACACTATTTTTTAAATTTAAAAACAGAGTGGATGGTGTGATGGAACACTGCCTGCATGAGTGGAGATTGCGGGTATCCCGAACTTTTAAAAGGCACTAGAGCCACCATAAAGATGAATTACATCACACAATGTGATAACTACCTCAAAAGAAAAGGACAAACACCGGATGACACTGAAATCTTGCATATTGATACTTGAATTTGAAGCTTGAAATCCAAAACGTGCTAAGGGATCTCCAATCATACACGCTCTTGAAGCCAAGTCATCTCCCAAACATAAATTCAGAGGAGAAACCCGTCATATGCTCATATTATTGACACAAAACTAAGAAAAATATTGAAAAATTGCTGGCGGAGAGGAGGAGGCGGTCGAAGAGATCACCAACTCCTCTCCAAATTTGAAAGAAGTGTGCGGATGGTTGTTTAGAGAGAAAACAGAGAGGATTTGATTCAAAAGTGGTAAGAATCGGCAGAGTCATCTCTGATTTTAATATCATTTAATTGGATGATGGAGACGAATCAATTATTTTCCATCATAATATTATAAATATGTGAAATTTTATATCAAAGTTAAAGTGAAAAAAACAAAAGAAAAAGAAAGAAAAGTAAAACGGATTAAAATGTTACATTCCATCCTTAAAAAAAATTGGCATGTAAAGGAGCAAAAGACAAAAATAAGAACAAAGAGAAATAAAGACAAAAGATAAAGGAAAAAAAAAAGGGTTGGAACCGATCCATTAAAGGTTGCTTTGATTTGTAAGATTTGATTCAAAATTTTGTAAGAGATTGTGATATCTATTGAACCAATAAAATGAAATCCTTATGAATTAGATCAAGATTTAATATGGATGTGTTTGTTAATTGAGAAGGTTCAAAATGTACTAATATAAAAGTACTATGAAAGTGAATTAATTAATTAGTTTAGCAAGATACCAGCAATGCACGTGAAGCACAAATTCTATCCCAAGATGAGTGTTATAGATATATATACATAAGAATCTATGTTTTCACCATTGATTTGGATCATGTGAGACCTAAAATAATGAATCTCACTTGTCATTTCACTCATCTGCTCCCTCAAAAATTACTCCTTACTTTGAGAATTTATATATGAAGTAAGTATTTTCCATAGAGTTATCTCATTCGAAAATGTTAAATGGCCCAACTTTTTTTAACCCAAGTTGTCCCAAGTCTAGGTGGCAGTGTCACATAGTCATGCTGACATGGAATATTTGCTGACATGGCAAATTTTTTTGAAAATCAAATTTCCCCCTTCTTTCTCCATTCTCTTTTGTTTAAAATTTGAAAATCAAACATTACCTCTTTTATTTCCCACTTTCATTTTCTCCCGCACTTCCATTATTTCATCACATCTCATTTATCCACAAATAGACCAGTAAATCATTCATATTCACGAATTACATTGAAAAGAATGATATTACATTGTTTTTTTTGTCGTTAATGAATGCAATTACATTGTTTATCTGTATACAGACATGCAATTACATTGTTTTTCACACAGACCTGCGATTGCATTGTTTTCAAAACAATGTAATTTCCACAATTGACAAATATAAGCCGCAGAAAAAAGTAGTTCACAAACCAGACAATAATAACAAATGTAGATACATTGTTTTAAAAGCATAATCATTCAAATGGTTGTAAACACAGTGTTACATTGTTTTTAAAACAGTGTAACTTCCAAATATGCAAAAAAATGAGAGCAAAATTACATTGTTGTTGGAGGTGGCTGGGAACGTTGTTGGAGGTGGCCGGAGATGTTGTTGGAGGTGGTTGAATACCCGGATCGACAAATTGCATTGTTTTTGAAACAATGCAATTTGCTCGGGTCGTCGGAATCCGGTAGCTATTTGGTCTGAAAATGGATGGGTAAGGTGTGTATTGATGCCTGGAGTCCAAATATGAGGTCGGTTGTCGGAGACGTCGCAAGAGGTGGCCGGATCGACGTGATTTGTGATATGGTGATCTCGTCATTTGGGAGCTTTTTTCCGACGATACAGGCGGTGGTGGGTGGTGTGGAGTGTCGGAAAATGATGGTGGTGGTCGGGCGCTTCCGTTCGGTGGGTCGACGGCTCCGATCGGTGGTTGGACGGGAGAGGTACAGTGGTGGTGGTGGTGTTTTGTGAGAGTGGGAGGGAGAGAAAGGAGAGAGAAAGAGAGGAAAGAGAAGAAAGAGAGAGAATGTGAGTAGTTATATAGAGACAAAATAGTGATGTGGCTGCTGATGTGGAATGTCATGTAGGATTGGGAGAAATTGGGATAAAATTTGTTGGGCCATTTAGCACTACCGTATCTCATTTTGTTTAACAAATTAAGCAAAAAATAATGGATAAATCACAATTTGTATGACCTTTTGGGGTCGCATACATTCATGAATTAATTGGTCCCATTACATGTGAAGTCTTTTGTGCATGCGTGCAATGTACTCACTCTGGGCCCATTAGAGTGACATGAATTAATTTATATTATTTGCTTTATTATTGTCATACAACATAATTAAATATATATTTTTTTTGATGTGGACCCACTCACCTATTCTTAAGACAATTGATTGGTAAATCTCGGGTCATATGGAAGACCCCACAACTCTCATGGACCAGTTTAAACCTGAGCCAAGACCCAGTGCAGGAAGATAACGGAGGGTGACATTCACACAAACTGGACTGGGCCCACTCACAAATTGTAATAATGAAAAAAATATTTATGGACTTGAACTCACGACCTCTCGCTTGCACATATATATATATATATATATATATATATATATATTCCTATGTGAACCAACTTTGTAAACTTAAAATTCAATAATTGTAATAAAACACAATAAAAGTGGGAGTCACACAATTATCGTGGACCCACCGCATCTAGGTTGAAAAACAAGTTTACAAAGTTCACACTTCAGTTTATATATGTGTGTGTCTATATATATAGTGTGACATATTTACAGTAATATAATTCTAACAGAATTATTATTAATTTTTAATATTATTTAGTGAATATTATATTTAAATTAACAGAGTTCCATTTTAATTTTTAATTTCCAGTAAAAAAATTTCATTATTGGCTACTGTCACAAGGAGCAAGGTATAAATTCTAAATAGATGAACATTATTTGCACCCTATTTTTTACTAAGTATACCCCATTCTAGTGTGTTTTTGAATGGTTAATGGAGTGTACTTAGTAAAAAGCAAGATGCAAATAATGTTATCTCTAAATATTTGAACTTTTAAATAATGTATATTGATATAGATACATAGATATCGACGTTGATTACTATCCTGCAACCTACCTGAGTTTTTTCAATTAAAAAACAACATTAAAAGGATGCGATTGAAACTTCAATCACTGCTTCTCATCCTTGAATTGACACAAGGACCCATTAGATTGCACTTGAAAGTGAAAATTATGCATGGAAATGATTAATTAATTTAGGGGGAAAAAGAAAGTGAAAATTATGCAAGGAAATGATTAAATAATTTAGGGAAAATAAAGAAAGTATCAACAATGTGTATATATGCTTTTCTTCGAGATGGCAGTCCCCTCTCCTGTCCTCGAACTTTCCAAGGTGGAAGGTCCAAAAAGGTATTGCTTTGTAATTTACAATGTAGCGAATGTCCTAATAATTGAAGATGTGCCAACTAGGGCTACATTGCTATGAACCTTTTTGTCTTCTTGCACACTAAGGAAGGTGATTAGCTAAGTATGATATTAAAGTGCGTGTTTTATGCGCACTAAGAAAGGTGATTAATTGTCCAGGCTTTTAGAGTTGGCACTTTTGTGTTTCCTTATGGGAACTTCATAAGGTTAATTTTACGGCCCAAAATATTACCCTCAATTTATCCAAAAATCTATGTGACATGTGAAATAACCATTGGTTATTGTGATATCCGGCTTGATGGTCAACGGGTGCACGCTCACATGTGTCATCACAACACATATGAGCATGTATGAAGTCGTCACCAATTGATATTTATAGACGTTATGGCGATTCATATAACGAGGCTATGGCGATTAGCATCCGAATGGATGTAATCCTCGTGACTGGTGAATAAGTATCAAAGTAGTCTAGACATTCTTTTGTCTAAACCCCTTGGCTATAAGTCTTGCTTTGTACTTATCTATGAAACTATCAGCTTTAAGATTCTTTTTAAAGATCCATTTACATCCAATTGGTTTATTCCCTGGAGGGAGATCTACCAATTCCCAAGTATGATTACTTAGAATGGATTTTATTTCGTTGTTTATAACTTCATTCCAGAATGGAGCTTCTAGAGTCAACATTGCCTCGTTGAATGTCTGAGGCTCACTATCTACCATGTATGTTAGATAATCTGAACCAAAGGATTTAGATATTTTTGATCTCTTGCTCCTTCTTGGTTCTATTTCATCGACCTCTTGATCTTCTTGGTTCTATTTCCTTAAAAAATTCAGCATTTCTCGTTTTCATGATTGTATTAACATGGATGTCATCAATTTCAGATCTGTGTACCAGAAATCTAAATGCACTACTATTATGTGCATATCCTATAAATAGACAGTCAACCGTCTTAGGTCCAAGTTTGACTTGCTTTGGTGAAGGTACTGCCACCTTAGCAAGACACCCCCATACTTTCAAGTATTTGAAGAAGGTGTTCCTTTTCACATTTCATATGAAATACTATCTGTCTTTTTGTGGGGCATTTTGTTAAGAATATAATGAGCAGTTAAAACTGCTTCCCCCACAAGTTTTGAGGTAAACTGGAACTTATTAACATGGCATTAATCATCTCCTTTAATGTTCTGTTTTTTTCTTTTAGCAATCCCATTTTGTTGAGGAGTGTATGATGCAGTAATTTGGTGGATTATTCCAAAACTTGCACATAACTTATCAAATGAGGCATAATCATATTCTCCATCTCTATCGGACCTAAGAGATTTGATCTTTTTATCAAGTTGAGTCTCTACCTCATTTTTATACTTGATAAAAGCGTCCATAGCTTCATTTTTGCTAGCTAATAAATAGACATAACAAAACCGAGTACAATCATCTAATAAAGTGATGAAGTATTTCTTTCCACCTCTACTTTGAATAAATTTCAAATCGCATAAATCACTGTGGATTAATGCTAGAGGCTCAGTAATTCTCTCAATTGAGTGAAAGGGTTTTTTAGCAAACTTTGCTTCAACACATGTTTCACATTTATGGTTGTCATCCAAATTAAATTTGGGAATTAACCCCAAGTTTGCCAGTTTTTTCATTGTACCATAGTTTACATGTGTTAATCTACCATGCCATAGACAAGGAGAAACAACAAAGTAAACTGAAGACTCTACTTTATTATTATTGGCTATAACAACCTTCAAGTACACAAATTTGGATTTTTCATCCATTACAACAACACAAGCCTTAAAAAAGCCATCACTAGCATAACCCCTTCCCACATACATTTCACCATTCCTAATAGAAAACTTGTCGGATTCAAACACCATCTTGAATCCCTCCATATTCATCTCCTTGGTTTTGTGCATCAAGCGATTCTTGCAATCACTCCACCCAGAAGGTAATTTCTCTATCACCATCCCTACTAGGAAAGCCTTACTTAAATTCATTCCTTCTGCTTCAATCTCATGCAGGAGAAGTTGAAACTCTTCCAATTGTGCAACGACAAACTTTGAGTCTATCATTTTGAAGTAATGAAACCGGCTCACCACAAATTTCTTGGTGTCGGCATCCTCGATCTTGTGCTTCTTGTGAAGAGCTCCCCACAATTTCTTAGCGGTGGGTATTTTGCAATACACATCATAGAGTGAGTTCACCATTCCATTAAGGATAAGGTTTTTGCATAGATAGTCTCCACACATCCATGCCTGCATAGCAGCAATGGTTGAAGGATCGGACTCATCCGCACTTATGGCAGGACACACTTCTGTTAGGTATTTGGCAAGTCCATAAGTGGACAAATAGAACTGCATCTTTTGTTACCACCTCTTGAAATCAGTACCACTGAAGTTCTCTGGCTTTTCTCCCAAAACCACAGAAGTCATCACACAACCAGTCATGAGATCGGTTGTCCCAACAAGGGTGCCACCGGAGTGGTCACACTAACTCCACTAGGGCCAACCATACCAATCATGTTGGTAGGAAGAGAAGTGCTACCATGAGTAGTCTTAGTCACGCCATCTTGAGCAATAGGACCAACTGGGGTTAGACCACCAGTGGTATTCTCATCACTTCCAGGAAGGACGGTGGGTTTCTCAATAGACATAATTTTATACACACAAATAAATAAAGTCACTTATCACGTTTTAAAGTAATAACATGACACTTAATTTGTGACTTTCAAAATTAACAACCAGGCGATTCCCAAGAAAGAGGAGCCTTCCAATTACCATAATGCACGATTAAATAACCTCTTTTCTTAACAGAACTTTCTAAGAAATTGCCAATATTTAAAATCACAAATAAATATGACAAGTTATGTACCAATAATAAACAAATATACAGATCAAAACTTTAATTCAATAAATTAAACCGTGCACATATATATATATATACACAGCGGTTCTCACCCGCGAGATCCCGCAAATTAGATATTGTGCGGGATTGTATTCTCAGCCATCCGATTAAAGCAGTGGCTAAGATTAAAAGTTACAAAAAAAATTAAAAAACAAATTCAAATTCTCCAAAATTGCAGATGGCACTGGCTGCACCAAAAGTCGACGCCCAACAATCGTTTCAGACGATCGATGTACCGAAACGAAGCTCCCAACCTTGAAAAAGCTTTCCAGACCATCCTCAATCTGAATCACATTGGATATTGGCCGGAAATTGAGGTTGAAGTTGTAGTATCGCTCCTCTTCCCATCGTCGAATTGGCTAAATACGTCGTCTTCTCTGACGAACGACGGTACCATTAGACTCTTCTTGACAATCCGTACCCACCCCAACCAATTTCCAGCCGAAACGTTGACCGGAAGGCGACTTATCGTATACAAGTTGAACGTCGATTTACATTTATTTTTAAATATTTTTTGAATTTTTTATTAAGTTTAATATCAACTGTTGGTCAGATCCAACGGTTGAGAATACAATCCCGCAAAATAAAGACACTGTGGGATCCCGCGTGTGAGAACCTATGTTTGTGTGTGTATATATATATATATAGATATATGAAAATTCTCAAGTGAAGGATCCCTCAATTTATTTAAAATGAGGAATCCATCTAACACCATTCATTATGTGTAAGTGTGGCCCCCAAACGTTATGGGACCCATGTATGAATAGTGTTAGATGGATCCCGCACCTAAGAAGCCATATACATATATATATAGTTGTGTAAACTTACATATGAGTAAATTCAGTTTCAATTAATAATTTCAATCGGACATAAATAGCATGCATACACTGATTTTATAAGCATGGTTGATACAGTAACTTAAATAAGTGACAATATTGCGAATATAAATAAACCAGTACGTAGTTACAAAGTCAATTCATCGCAATTATATATTTGGCAATAGAGAGATACATAGCATAGTTTACAACTTTAACCAAATTAAATAACGTAGTAGCAGAATAACACTCTGCATCAAATTACTATGTCAACGCGTGACATACAGGAACAGATATCTCAATGTAACAATTCAAGTTCTATATTCGTATTAAATCAAGAATTGTAACCAGTGGTACAAATTAAACAATTTATATATGCTAATGACTACACGGATGACACTGCAATGGATACAATATGCACTTGAGTACAGCCAATAACTTGATTCAATTATTGGAAAATCAGCACACACAGTACTTTTCTCTCTAAAGTGAAGGTGTTTCCTTTTCTTTGGCGAGGTGAAGGTGTCTCTTGCTGTATGTTTATTTCATACAGGACAAGTTACAATCTGTAGTTCACCTATGGAAGATCTTACAGTGAAGTGGGAGAAATTCTCTTTAACCGGAGTCGAGGAACAAGGTATTAATCTTGGTTTGGAGGATCTTGGAGATACATCGAATTCTGGGACATTAAGTCTTTTAGGAAAACTTCATCATGAAAGGAGTATTTCTAAGGATATTTTGTCTAATACTATGAAGGAAGTATGGAGATTGAAGGTTCATCCGACTTTTAAAGATCTGGGGGAGAATTTGTTTGCAATATGTTTTGAGAATGATAGAGACAAGACGAAGATAATGGAAGGGCGTCCCTGGCTTTTTGATCGACATCTCCTTGCTCTTCAGGAGATGCAAAGCAATGTTCCTTTGAGGGAGCTAACCTTTGATTCGGAGGTGATGTGGGTGCGGATTCATAATCTTCCATTAGCAGCGATGACAGAAAAAGTGGGTCGAATTATTGGCACTTCAATTGGTGAATGTGTGGAGGTTGATACGCAAAAAGATGGACTAGGGTGGGGTCCTTATCTTCGTGTTCGTGTTCGTTTATCTTTGTTCCAATCCCTACCAAGGGGCAAAAAGATAGATCTTCCAGATCGATCTATCACGGTATGGTTTTCATATGAACATCTGCCAAAATTCTGTTTCAAGTGTGGTTGTATTGTGCATGGTAGAGGTGGTTGTACTGTTATATCATCAAATCGTATTCATACTAAGGACGATGATGCTGAGTATGGGAGTTGGATGAGGGCATCGGTATCCCAAAGACGTCAGGCCACTAACAAGACTGATTCTACTCGTCAGAAAAACGCAACTTCCGGAAGTCATAGAAGTCCGACGAGGGAGGATGAGTCTAGTAACGGATCAGAACAGAATTCATATCGTGATCCGCTAACTAAGGAGGCGGTTAATGATGATGGGTACACTGCCAATGATGAGGTATTTTTGAATGAAAAAATCCCTGATATTCAGGAAACGGAAGAAATTAATTTGGGGGTTATGTCTCTAAAAAATAGGAGTGGAATTGAGGAGTTGCTTGTGGGGGATAAGTCTCAAAAAGATTTGCTGGATACTGTTGCCGAAAATGTAGTGGCCCCATTGAAGGATTTCATTCCAGACTCTCATAAGAATATTCCATCACGTGAGAGTCCTGAGGATTTATCTAGTCAGCAGGCGATGAGAAATGTGGGTCCATCAAAACAGGAAACTAAGAAGTCTAGCTGGAAACGCAGAGCCAGGATGATATTGGATACAGATTCTGACTTGGCAGGAGGGCAAGAGGTTCATTCTGACTTGAAGGGTAAAGGGAAGAGAGGGTCGGAGGATATCAGTGGTGTTGCAAAAAAGAAAAAAAATGTTGAGGCGGAGGCTGGAGAACAGCCCCGCCATGTTAGATGAGTCTGCTCGCCTGGAATTGTAGGGGGCTTGGGAACCAACCTACAATTCAAGAACTTAGCCATTTGGTTAAACTAAAGTCTCCCCAAGTGTGTTTCTTGATGGAAACGAAATTGCATTCTTCAAAAATAGATTCGATTAGAAATAAGCTTAAATTTAAGCATGGTTTGGCAGTGGATTCTGTTGGGAAGAAAGGTGGTTTGATGTTGTTATGGAAAGACGAATTTCGGCTTATAGTTGAGTCCTATTCTTCAAATCATATTCATGTATTAATTGATGATAATGGAAGAGAGCCATGGCGTTTGACTTTTTTTTATGGCCATCCTGAATCAGTACAAAGGAAACACTCATGGAATCTCTTACGATTCCTTAATAGCGGATCCAATTCTCCGTGGCTATGTGTGGGGGATTTTAATGCTATTACAAATCAATGTGAAAAAGTGGGTGGGAGTTCTAGAAGCAATACACAAATTCAGGATTTCAATGCAGCGTTATGGGATTGCCAGCTTCACGATATGGGTTATAAGGGGAATATGTTTACTTGGAGTAACCGGAGAACGGAGTCCAATGCTTTCATTAAAGAGAGGTTGGATAGAGCAGTGGCCAATCATGGGTGGTTACAACGGTGGGATCAATATTTGGTGCAACATGTTAATGTAATTAACTCTGATCATTGCAGCGTATATGTATGTTGGGAGCCTAGACATTTTATGAGAAGGAGGTCCATCAGAAAATTTAAATATGATCCTACCTGGGGTCGGACGGAAACTTGCCAGAAGTTGGTTCAGCAACAATGGGTAGTTAAGTCTAGGAGGAGTACTGACATTGATGCTTTATCTCATTTGCGTCGGAATCTTTATAGATGTGGTCCAGTGCTTCAAAAATGGGTGGTGAAAGATAGGCAGAGACAAGCTAGGACAGTTACGGAGTTGAATGAGAAGTTAGATAATTTATTGGCAGTGGAATCCCATAATAATCAAGAGGAAATCTCCTTAGTTCGATGTGAGGTGAATCGAATTAGAGAGGAAGAAGAAAGGGTACTTAAGCATTTGAGCAAGCAACATTGGTTGAAGGAAGGGGACCAAAATACTAGCTTCTTTCATAGTAGTATGAAGCAGAGGCGGAGATTTAATCGTGTCGAACAAATTATGGATGAGCAGGGTATCTTGAGAGAGACGGATGACAATATAAGGGCTGCTTTCTTCGAGTATTTTTCTCATCTTTTTACTGCAGGTCCTACTACTATTGATTATTCTTTTCTGGATTCTATTTCCCCAGTGGTTGATTTTGATATGAATGAGATGTTAGGCAAAAGGGTTACTAAGGAGGAAGTATGGAAGGTGGTTCAATGTATCAGTCCCAATAAGGCTCCTGGACCGGACGGGTTCTCTGCTGGTTTTTATCATCAGCATTGGGCAGCAGTTGGAGAGGATGTGTTTGAAGCAGTCTTGTATTTTTTTGAATCTGGACGTATGGATACAGTGATGAATAGTACAACTATTGCCTTAATTCCCAAGAAGGTGGGTGCAGAAAAGGTGACAGAATTTCGTCCAATCAGTCTTTGTAATGTTTCTTACAAAATAATATCCAAGATTCTAGCGAACAGGCTGAGTTTGATTTTGGAAAAGATTATTCATGGGAATCAGTCAGCCTTCATCAAAGGGAGGCTCATTACTGATAATGTCATTGTTGCTTATGAGGCGCTGCATACTATGAGTACATTGGCACGCAGTAGGACAGATTATATGGCGGTGAAGTTAGATATGAGTAAAGCGTACGATCGGGTGGAGTGGAAGTTTTTACAGGAAATGATGATGCGAATGGGTTTCTCTGAAAAATGGCAGGGATGGATTATGCAGTGTATTTCGACGGTTACTTATAGGGTTTTGGTAAATGATACGCTATCAGATACCATATATCCTACAAGAGGCATTCGTCAGGGGGACCCAATCTCACCTTTACTCTTTGTTATATGTACCGAGGCATTGAGTATTAATCTTCAGGCTGCTCATGATCGAAATTCTTTTCGAGGAATACCCTTTGGAAGAGGCCGAATTAGAGTTTGCCATTTATTCTTTGCCGATGATAGTCTGCTATTTTGTCGAGCACGTGTTGAGGATTGGCATTGTATTTTTGATATTTTGGAGTCCTATGGAAGAGTTTCAGGGCAATTGATAAACTATTCCAAAACCAGTATTTATTTTAGTAGATTTGCTTCCACTTCTCTTCGGCAGTCTTTGGTTTCAGTTATAGGGGCAGCAGAGGCAAAGCAGTATGATCGATATTTGGGTCTACCAGCCATGGTGGGAAGATCGAAACGCAGCGCTTTCAGTTATTTGCTGGAAAAAGTAAGGAAAAAAATTACAAGTTGGTCACATCGTCATCTATCACAAGCGGGGAAGGAGGTTTTTGTCAAGGCAGTATTACAGGCGATTCCCACGTATGCTATGCAACTGTTTAAATTGCCCAAGAGCTTATGCAATGATATTGACCAACTATTGCGACAGGTTTGGTGGGGGAGTAACTCTAACCAAAATGTTCAATGTTGGCTTTCTTGGACAAAGTTGTGTACATCAAAGATGGCTGGAGGTATGGGTTTCCGAAATTTTGAGGCTTTTAACGAAGCCTTGTTAGCTAAACAAGGATGGAGAATTATATCCAACCCAAAATCCCTTTCCAGTAGAGTATTGCGGGCAAAGTATTTTCGAAATGGGGATTTTTTAATGGTGGAAAAGGGTAGACATGCTTCATACTTGTGGGCTAGTATTCTGGAAGCACGACCTTTGTTGAAAGATGGGTTGCGTTGGCGAATAGGGAATGGATTTACAGTTCAGATATGGCAAAATGTTTGGCTTCCACGTCCTCTCTTCTATGGTCATCAGGCGGCGGCTTTAGGCTTTCAAAGGGATTCATATGTTAGTTCTTTGATTGACTGGGACATGGGCTGGTGGAATACCAGTCTACTTGAGCAATTATTCGAGCATGATGATGTTCAGATGATTTTAAAACAATCCCTAGGCTCACGGTATATACATGATGCGATTTGCTGGACAGGAACTACAAATGGTCTCTATACTGTGAAAAGTGGGTACCATAGGGCCATGGAAATTCGAAGTAGAGATTTGGCAACATCATCTAATTGTAATGGTAATGGGTCATATGTAGTGTGGCATTCGATCTGGTCTTTGTTTGTTCCCCCTTCCACAAGGGTATTCATATGGAGGGCGTATCATGGAATTTTGCCAAGTATGGCTATTCTTGCACATAGACATATTGCTGCTCATTCTAATTGTCCTCTTTGCGACTGTCGAGATGAAACAATATTACATGCCTTGTGGGAATGCCCTTCAGCTAGGGATGTCTATGGTGCTAGTATTAAACGACTGCAGAAGATTGGATTGACTACTTGCTCTTTTTCTCAATTTTGGGATTCTATAAAGGAGCAGTTGAATCAAAGGGAGTTAGCAATTATGGTGATTACCATGAGATTGATTTGGCATAGAAGGAATAAGTTTGTTCATGAAGGGTCTTTTGTTCACCCTACTCAAATTGCCAATCAAGGGATTCAATTGGCAAATGACTATGCGTCTGCCCAAGTAGACTCAAGTATGATCTCGACTAATATAATAGATGGAGGAAATAATTTGCTGAGTTGGACTAGACCTTCAAGAGATTTTATCAAGGCTAATTGGGATGTTGCAGTATATACCAGAGGAGATTGTACTGGTATAGGTGTTATATTTAGGGACGGTAATGGTGATGTTATGGCTTGTAGTACACATAAGAGGCATGTTGCGCTCGATCCTACTATTGCGGAGGCGATGGGGGCTCTTCATGCAGTCCAGTTGGCTATTGAACTGGGATTTTACCAGCTGTCTTTGGAAGGAGATTCATTGGTTGTGGTGGAAGCCATTAAAGGGGGGGAGTTGAATTGGACAGCTTGGAGAGCGATTGTTTTGGAGATTAGAAGGTTGCTTACACACTTCGTTAAGTGGACAGTTTGTCATGTTAGAAGAGAAGGTAATATGGTTGCACATTCCTTGGCAAAATGTGCTCTACAGGCGAATGACTTGAGGGTATGGGTTGAAGAGGCTCCTTTGTGTGTTACAGATATTGTGGAGGCTGAAAAAATATCTTCTTCAAATGAGGGACCTTTGGTGGTTTAGTTTGTGATTTCTTTCAGTATTTTGTTTCAGTTTTCATTGTTGTGTTCTTGTAGTTCCTGGTTATGTATTCCACCTTAGGGTGGCACGAGTACCTTTTACGAGGACTCCATTTCATTTATCCAGTTTTATCTGGAATTATGGAATCATATCAGGTTGCAAAACCTTTTCAAAAAAAAAAAAAAAAAAAAAACTTGATTCAATTGATTATGCCACAGGTCTTCAGTTCAACTTAAATTTGTCCTTAAGTTTCAAGCAAACAAGTAAACAAAATAGTCAATATAATACATAAATCACCTTAAGTTTGTTGGAATATATAAACTTGCTAATGATCATACATGTACACAGACTGCATGCATTCTTTCATTTCATCGAATCAAGTACTGTAAGCACATACAAGCACATGAAACAATAATTAGTTTATCAAACAATTTAGGACAAGAACACACTTACAAAAGGTAGCAATTTTGATGACTGATCGGATGGAGTGAGGTATGGTATAACCGAATCTCCTTAAGGTGATTTACACCTAGCCACAGGTGTCTTAGCTCTCTTCAGACGAACACCTCCCAATATACAACACTCTTTCGCTGTTTGTTAGAGGCACTTCAAAACAAGTAGTACTATCGAACCAATTCAAAAAATACTCTCAGGTATGAACTCAAGAATATAACAAGAGGAAGGCTTTGAAAACACAGACACTCCAACTTAAGAACACAGAGAAAACGAATAGCAATGTGTAGAGAAGAGATGAGTATTTCAGGTTTGTTTTGTTGGTTAATGGGGGGCTCTATTTATAGTGATAGAGCCCAACAATTGGTCCAAAAAATCAGGTTTGTTGCTGATTTAATGGACCTACTCTCCAACAAACCTTGACTCCAAAATAGTAGACCTACACCAGCCCAACTATCCCATGAAGTCTACTTGGTTGACCTGGCAAATAGGAACTTCAATAGCCCATGATATATTGAGTTGTATTCCAAGTCTATTCACATTCAACCGTGGTGTTTTTTCCAACACCCTCAACTTACCCAAAAATCTATGTGACATATGAAATAACCATTGGTTATTGTGATATTCGACTTGATGGTCAACAGGTGCACGCTCACACGTGTTATCACAACACATACGGGCACATATGAAGTCGCCACCAATCGATATTTATAGACGCAACTGGACGTCTGATATTCATGGCCTAGTCCGCTAATAGACCAGAGATTTACAAGGGTTCAGGGGTCCGATTATGTGTGGGAAAGGTGTTACGCACCCACGACATCCATCTGAGTAGGACGGTAACCATCCGAGATTCGAAGAGTTTCCACTGCTGTTAGGGCTAGAAGAAATAAAAAAATATATAGACATGTATATATAGTATATAATAAGCATGAGGGAAACGGAGTTGGGAGTCGGTTAGACCGATGGTCCACTCACAGCCTGAACACCTCTATGTAAATAGTGCACATGGCTTCCAAGTTGTGGCGCAGAGCCGTTGCTGTCGAGGGATGTTTTGGTATTTAATAAAATGATATGTATGCATTATGTGATGGTGTGTGATGAGGATATGAGGAGTAAGAAAATGCGTGAGCGCATGAACGATAGAGAAGCCATGAGAGAGTTTTGGACTCATGAGACACTATCTATTTTCGAGTGTACGATGAATAGGAGACACCAGTGTTCGCAATGATACCATGACAATGTCTATTGTGATGCAATATGTAAGATGTGGGTAAATGATGATATATGAGATGAGTGGTATGATAGAGATGACATGAAAGGATGTCGGACGTGAGACACTGCCTATTTTCGAGTGGATGAACATGGGACATGGGCATATACAGTTCATGAGTGACACTATCGATCATAATGCAGATAAAGATAAAATATGAAAGAATGATGTATGCATGACATAAGATGCACGGATGCTGAAAGAAAGCCAAGCGTGAAACTCTACCCGTTTCTAAGGGTAAACAGGGTACATAAGTGTATGCCATTAATGCGAGTCATCTATCAAGATGCAAATGCGGGGGGTGATGTAGAAGAATGATGTATGCATGACATAAGATGTAGGGATGCAAGATATCATTTGACTCCTACCTTTATGATAAATCTGATGGTCACTAGAGTAATTTCTCTTTTTATGCAATTAGTCTATATGGTGCTAGTTCATAATATACTTACCTAGATAGATATGGGTCTGGACTCTGGGGAGCCCTTCCCCACTTTTCTTTTTGTTCCCCCTTCCTTTTTTTCTCCCTCTTAAGCTTTTTTTATCCCCCATTTTCAATGCTCTGTGCTCCCCTTCATCTTTGCCCATTTTCTCGCCTTTTTCGTATCTTTCCCCCCTCTTTTGTCTCTCTATTCAGTGGGCCCGAAATTTTAATTGGGCTATATCTAGGGTTTGATGAATGATGGACTGAACCTAATTTTTGAGTCATGAATGAGTCGAGGCCAGTGGAGAGTCAAATGCACTTAAGGATTTCACCTTTTTCAATACTTGACAGAGGCAAATCAGCGTGTCAAACTGTGCATTTCTAGTTCCTAGGCATTGTGTACGTCGCTTTATTGTTTTGAACATATTGATTGTCTCTCTGCCCATAAATAGAAGGAGTTCGGGCCCCTGGTGACTCAGCGAGCCTTCAACATTCCAAGAGGATGAAGAAGTCTGGAAAGCGATTGAAACTATTTTTGTTTCTCTAGGTGCACAATCAATATTCGAGAGGGAGAGAGATCGAGCTTCTTTGGGGGGCGAAACTCCTCAATGGCGGAGGGAGCAAGCCTTGACTGCGTAGTATTATCGAAGTCCTCATGATACCTCTTTTGGCATATTCCTTCAGCAATGCTTCGGCACTGCTAATCTAGAGTCGAACTCAAAACATCTTGGCTGGGCTAGTTACCCAATTTGATAGGGTGTGCTTATGCCAAGGAAGTCAACCAGCTCTTCCGCACGAGGAGGGATGGTAGTAGTCTTGTAATCAATTTCGCAGAAGGTTTTGTAATCTTAACTTTGTTTAATAAAATTATAATTTCTTATTTCTTTCTTTTTGATTCTATAGTACTGATATAGACATAAACTATCATTTTCGTGATCATTGGGCGTATAACTCTATTCATACAAAACCATACCCACAGGGCTCTCCATTGGGTATGCGCCTGTAGGGTGATTCTTTTGACAAGACAAAAATAGGGTACTATAATTATAAACACACATGTAGGACCCACTTAACATCCAACATTTCACATTAATTGAAGGTCAAATGGGGGAGGACCATAATGCACAAGTCCTCTGATCGGTGAACTAAAAAGTTTTGAAATTTTTTGTAAGAATTATAAATGTGTAAGATTTAATGAGTGTTACAATCCAATAATATATTTATTGTTTGAAACAAAATTCAAATGAATCATAATCAAGCATAACCATTTTGGACCATCAGTTATAAATTCAAAATATTCGATGTTTTGATTAATGGGAATACATCCGAAATGTATTGAGGGGTGTGCTTTATAGGCTAAAACAAAACATAACTGTAGAGACTATAGCCACGGAGGCTAGGAAAGTAAATAGCTATGCTAAGAATAATTGACCGGAGTCACTGCTAAGAAAGCAGTAAAATTTGTAGATGTAGAGACTATTTTTGGCTATTGAAGAAAATACGTCGATAGTTGTCATTTTGTTAGTACTCATGTATTCTCAAACGTGGGAAGGTTGCTTCTTGCTCAAAGTGCAAGACAAACGTGGTTCTGGTTTCTGATTGTCGTGAAGTTGCTATACACGTCTTAGACATTTTAGAAACGTGTAGGCTGCAAACTCCAAAATCTCCTGTGTTTTCCTCTACACTTATCCAACTGAAATCTTAGTTTTCATCTAACAAACTATTTTAAAATAAAGTAAACAATTCTGACAATAAATCCCTTGATTGTAGCCTTTTGGACATAACTCCTCAGACAATCTTAATTTCTAACAACTACCTCTTGAATTTCAACTCAAATAACATTAGAATATCTATAAAATGAACAAACATTAGTCTAAAACCTCTTTACCCTTGCCATGTGTCCACTGGTGATTGCATGATCATAGCCACTTGTGGGTGCCATGGTGCCACATGTCAACATATGACTAAGGTCACTTTTGGTACAAACAATGCCCCAATGAAACCTTCTTCTTATTTAAGAAGAATGATTTGAATTTTTGAATTTTAAAGAATGGCACTTATCTTGCACTGTCTTGAATTTTAAAATCAAAATTTCACCCAATCACTGAGTCGTGTTGTCCACCAACATTTATTTCCAGACGTTTCACCTCCATAAAACTCTGATAGGCCTAAACCTTTTACGCTTTCCTTGTGCCTAAACCCAATTTCGGCAATGATAGGATAATTGGCCATGAACGAAAAGGTTCGTGTTTGGGCTCAAAAATAGTACAACAATCAGTCCAAAGATGGTCTACTTTCATCTCCGAAAAATAATATAATTCTCACACGAAACCAAATTAAATTTTACAAAACAAATCACTAAAAACTATCAAACAAATAAAGTGCACTTCGGGCCAGCTATAATCATGTGAAACACCGAATGCTCTGATAAGTCCATATATTGTCTCATTTTAGTACTCTCTAAACTTGGTTTTTGTTGGAGGATTGGCTTTAAAAAGGATTTACTACTTTATTTTCCTCATTTTTCAGTTTTCTCGAGCATTTGGATGGTTTTTGATGCAAAAAGGTCGATTTTGAATATTTTGAACAACGGTCAATTGGAGAATGAAGCTAAGACCTTGAAAAATGTTGACAAATATTTTGAGAATTTTTGGTGGAGCCATTGGATCCAAATTTTGGAGACAAGTTGACCTGAAGTGTGTTTTCGACAGAACTGTGCTATTTGTGAAGAAGAGAGTCAAGAAGATTCCACAGAATTTTTCTAGAGACATATGAGATAGCCTTGGAAAGCTAAGAAATCAAGTTTTAATTTACATATTTTTTCGATATCGAAAATGACATGTACCCCAATAGTTTGGTAGTCCAAGGAAACCCAACAGGTTTGAATCGCTTTATTCCACTCTTTTATCCCATAATTCATTGTCTAAAATTTATTGTTTTAATATAGATTCCATTGTTTTTAAAGTAGAGTCTATAATTCATTATTTAGTTCTGAATCCATTGTTTTTGAAATTCTATTGAAAAAAAATAATGGAATTAAGATCCACTCGATAAAACTCATCGACAATGGATCTTATTAGAAAGAGTTTTATGCGTTGATTCTGAATATATAATTTTTTTAACATAACATGTATTTTGAGAGTTAAAAACATTTTAAAATTTCGTTTAAGAGACTTAAGCTCTTATGGGCTACCCAGCACTATTGTTTCGGAATTTTTCTGAAGGTTGGAACGTGGTCAGAATCAGAGAAAGGTACAACAGTCCAGTTTCCAAGTTAACTTAGGAATCATACTTCCCTTCTATTATTCTTTACTATTTAGGAAACTTGGGGTTGCTGTGAGGTTTCCTTGGAGTTCTAGTATTGTTTTAGAGGAAGTTTAGGGTTTTGGGGAAACATATTTAAGTAGAAATTTAGAGAACCAAAACTCATTCTCACACTCGTTCTGACACTCGGACACTTAGCCGAATTTTCTAGGGCGTTCTCCAATCTTTCTTGTGGTTTTTATTCATGACTATATGTAACTAAACGCTTTTGCTAGGGCGAGATGAAGTCTTAATATGATTTTCTAGTTTGTTTATTAATCTTATCTTTTATTGCTCTTTTGATGTTGGATTTCTAATCACCATGCTATATACTTGTTTGAATGCTTGGATAATTGGCCACCAACTAAGTTTTCAATTAAGTAGATACCATACTCCTAAGGTTTACATGACATGTTAATGAATTCTTAAGTTTAAGGACATCTTGCATGTTCATATTTGAGTTGGATAACATAACCAAATTGCATGTTAAGATAAACAAATTAACCTAGATATCATATGTAATTCATGTCTTAGTGGATTATCCAACAACATCGATTGAGTGGATTAAAGGTGTGGTAATCAATAATTAGAGAGGATTATTAAGATGGATTCATTGTCCTAGTGTTTTCATACATTTGCTTCCTCAACTAAAATCAACAAGTTTATATTTTCTTTTCTTCATTACTTTAATTTCATTGCTTGCTTATTTACAATCAACCTTCTCTCAAGAATTGTTTCTTTTGTTAATTTTGATACATTAGTTTCATATTGTTTGCCTAGTCCTTATGGTTCGACCTCAATCTCGCGTAACCTATTCTATTTTGGTTATGTTCGCTTACAAGTATTTTAATTTGAGATTTTTGTTTGCTTATTTTAAGTGATTTAAAATTGCCATCAGGCTCTCATGGTCATCATCTCTTGACACCTCCTTAAGTGTGTGATAAAATGATCATATCACAGGAGGATAGACACACAACTCATTATTAGGATATGTATCCACCAAGAACATAAAGGAATGGTCATTTACATATCGACGCGTCGAAGCATTCCGCTTGTTTGGTGGCGTCAGACGAGGCGGATATGTTGTGCGGTCCGCTGGCTTCCAACGCTGCACCAAACAGCACAGCGGGAAAGGCAGAGCCGCTGTCAAGACTTCAGCGATTCCGCCTGAATCTCAAAAGCTTCGGATTGGAGCTTCTGAGACAGAAACGTTTTCGTATATTTTTTTTTCAAAAAATTAACGTGGGGCCCACTGTTTGTAGTTAAATATTGTTTTTTAAAGGTTAACGTGGGGCCCAACGTGGCTCCACAGTTTCTAAGAAAACATTAGTTTATTTGCTTAAATTTTAAAGTTAAGTAAAATAAATACTTACAATTTATACTTAAATTAACAATACGTAATTTGAATAATATCTTAAAAATAATCTATGGGTCCCATTTTAAACAATTTATTAATATTTGAAAATATGGAACCCACTTTTTTTAGGGTCTTTCTAAATACACCCAGTCTATTTGCTATTTAAACCCAGCTATACCTGATTTGACCGACTAAAAAGCTTTGTTGACATTGATGTTTGTGCGTGTGTCATGTTGAATACAATTTTTTGTATTATTTGACATGACAAGTGTTAAAGATGTCAGGAAAATGGAGAAAAATTCTGCCCAGACTTGCAAGAACGGTCTATTACTGGATAATCCCATGGGTAGAGTCAAAGAGTGTGAACTGTACAAGTTAATATATTGATTAAATGAAGAACGAAGAAAGGGGAATCTAATGTGATTTTTATTTTTTATTTATATTTTCTTTTCTTATCATTTTTTCTTTGGCTCTTTCTTGCCTCGCCCACTTTCAATGGTTCCCTTTTCCTTTTCCTGCACTACAATTGTATATTTTGTACGCAAGTTGAGGATAATATGTTACTGATATGATATTGATTTTCTAATTATATTTTTTATTTTTAGATAATTTAAATCAGAGAGCGTGGAGGATTAAATTATATATAGTTTTATTCATTTAGTTGGTAATCATGTATCCTTTATTTTTTGTTAACAAAGTTAATGTAATCTAATTGAATTTTCGATTTTTCCCTTTTTGTACAAGATAAAATTAAATAACACAAAAGTTTTGAATATTTAAAACAAATTTATTCAAATATATTAACACGTATTACATTTCTAATCTTCCAACACAATGGTTTCAGAATGAAACCTATGACGCAATACTGCATGTACGCATGAATTCGCTCCTCATACTGGGTAGCCCATGCAGTTGCGCAATCATGTTTGAAATGAACCCATTGAGGCATAATAGGAGGCATCGGGTAACCCTCTGTCAATGCAACCTGGACGTAGTGATTATTATTTACGTACCCAATAACGATAGCAACATGTTGATACGACGGCGGTGGAGTAGATCGAAGTGGAAAATACGTGAAGCTTTGTGCAACACTTAAAACGTGTAATATCACATTGAACTTTGAAGCAATCAAGAGACCCATATCAGGCATAGTCATCCAATGCTCAATCGGTGCTCCTCTATCTAATGCAAAGAAGTTCAATGAGTTGTAAACACGAGTCCACTGATCATCACTACCAAATATTTCAACATACTGTGTCTTGAATATGTGCAATTCTTCTATTAAGTTATACCGGATAGTTGTCCATGCATCTTCGTGAAGACCAAGACAGACAGCTATCGCCCGAAAGCCGCAATTTCCATCAGGTGTTACGTCTTGTACATGCATAATGTAAGGATGAAATATAGGTGGAAACTGACGAATATAGGCATGTACAGAGTAGTTGTAAGTAGAGGAGCAACTATGTCTCACTGGTTCCTGAAATTGGAAAATATCTGGCTTAACAAACTCAAATGTAGCCGTATTAGCACGAGTGGATATGTCTTCCCTGCTCTTCGAGTCGGGGCCTCCAAACGAATAACTGTGTCTGCTTGGTTCCCGAGAATGAGGGGAAACAACGAACACTAATGCAGACGGATTAGCACGAGTATTTGATGCAACTTTTTTCTTCGAAGGGCGTCCACGAGTGTTTGTCTTAACAACAGGTTCACGAATTAAAGTTGTTGATGGTGTGATTATCTCCCTTAACTTCCTTAAAAGACTGAATTTGCCATGCCTCGTTTGCTGCTTAAATTGTTTCGTGAACACTTGCAGATCGACGACACAATCGATGTCATTGTCTTGAAGAGACACACACGGTGATAAGACCAGTTTCCTCCAAAAATTATCTATGGAATTAATTGGTATGGGACGACCATCATTCAAATATATTACTTGCTCGTGCGCACATGGTAGTCCATAGCTCGTACGAAGTTGACATCCGCATTTGTAAGAAACTTCTCCGACATTCTTAGATCGCTCAAATTCTTTCAAAATCAGATGCAATGCATGGATTGAAACGAAACCACATAATTCCTGGAAGTGCGGTATATTGAATCGATGTTGGACAATAGTTTTGCTCTGCTCAATACTCGCTTTGATAGCTATGTCCTGTGATTGGATGACGTGATGAATAAAAGACAGTGATGTCACCAAATCTGACTGTGATGACTCCAAGTATCGTTTGAACTTGGCATGCTGGCTCTCGACTCTATTAGTTGTTTGGTTTCCAAATGCAGATATTTGTCAATCCATGTGGATAAAAACATCTCCTTATACGGTGTGAACCATACATCTTTAAGATAGTTAATAACACCTGGAAAGTTTTGAAACACTACCTCAAGGTCCGCCAAATTGCACACATACGCATTCTCAGTTTCAGATTCCAGCAACTTAGTCCACATTTTGTAGAATGCATTCCAAGTTTTGTTGTCTTTTATGGATGACCTACATTTGCTCAAAATACTCCTACAGATGTGCCATCTACAAAGTAATTTCTTAGCATCAGGAAATACCTGGGCAGATACATTCATCAAGACCAACTCTCCGTCGGTGACAATAACTCGTGGACCAGTGCATCCATCCATTGTTGACTGTAGACACCTTAAAGCCCAAGTATAATTGAATACTTTTTCTGAGTGCAAGAGCACGAATGCTATGCAAAATGTCATATTAGTTGTAGTCACGCCGACAATCTCAAGTAGAGGCATCCTGTACCTGTTTGTTTTATATGTTGCGTCCATCAATAACACGTGTGGGAAGGCACGCCATTGCTCTAATGATCCTGGATGTGCGAAGAATAAATCTTCATGCTCATTGGTTACAACATTTATTCGACTCTCGAAAATGTATCCTTCACGTTGTAGGAATGTGATGAGAACCACACCGGCCCACAGCCACAGAGACCAACCCCCCTTGCCAACCAAAGCCCAACCGACGCCCTTACGGGCCGGCTGTAACCAAGGCCCATGGGCTGAATCCCATGAAAACCTTGGCTGGTAGGTTGAGAGGACCCTGCGCTTATAAGCTAGGTTTGGTCCTCCTATTTTAACGATGTGGGATCTTAACATTCCTTCCCCCTTTTGGGGGCCGACGTCCACGGCGGCTACGCTCGCCTGGCGGCTGCACTCGCCTGGCGGCTACGCTCGCCCTTCAGACGGCAGCCCTCTCCCGGACGGTAGCCCTTTCCCGGACGGTAGCCCTCTCCCGGGCGGCAGCCCTCTCCGCCAACGGACACTCTCAACGAGAGCACCAATGATGAATCCTTGAACTTATTTGAGTTGAGTTCACCCCCTCAAGATGAAGAAGCAGACTCAGAGTTTGAGAATAAATCTCGTTTGTATTGATTTTTTTTGATAATCGTCATAGCTTACAATAGGAGCTCCATAAATAGCCCATGTAATAATAACTACCGGGATATTAATCCTTTATTTTAGCCTACCATATGGCTTAATTGCTTAATAGAATACATACTATTAATTGAAAAGGTCAACATCTCATTATGTCAATCACCGCCCATAATTTCAGCTTGTCTCTCATGTAATTATTGGTCAAATACCTTTTGAATTCAACTCTGTCTTCTCCTTAATTGGTGCTGAACCTGTAATAATTACTGCTGTTGATTCAGGACCGAACTGGTCTTGATTCCTACTGCTTGAACTAGCAGCTTGGGTTTCCTTAATCTTAAGTCTCCTTGCCCGATTGTAGGCCCGTTTCATAGTCTTGCTTGGATGTTCATCATTCCTCCCTTCTTGGGCTGAGTCCTTGTCCTCAAGGACTAAGTTTGGAAATTGTAACTTCAGCATGGTTAAGTCTTCCCAAGTGGACTCTTCTTCAGGTAAGGCCTCCCATTGGATCAGCACTTCCCACCTATAACGACTTCCCCTTTTTATCCTTCGATACTCCATTGCTTTAAGTGGTTGGATGATAATCTTTCCCTCGGTATTCATCGGAGGCAGTTGTGGTGCAATTAAGTCAGGGTCTCCTACCCGTCTCTTCAATTGTGACACGTGAAAAACAGGGTGGATATGTGTTTCAGGGGGTAAGTCTAGCTTGTATGCCACTGCTCCGATGCGTTTGACAATCTTGTATGGACCGTAGTACCTACTGCTGAGCTTGTACAAGGCTTTTTGTGACAAGGATTTCTGTCGGTGTGGTTGAATCCGTAGATACACTTGATCCCCCAACTCAAACTGCTCATCTCGTCGACCTTTGTCATGATGCATTTTCATGCGGTTATTCGATCTTTCCAGATTCGCCTTGAGTTCACGAAAAAGTTCATCTCTCTCTAACAGCTCTTTATCAACTTCATTATTGAAGGATCTTCCTTGTTGATAATGGACCAAAGCCGGCGGTGGTCTGCCATACAAATACTCAAATGGTGTCCGTTTGGTCGAAGAGTGATATGTAGTATTGTACCAGTACTCAGCCCAGCCGAGATGATCCTCCCATCGATGTGGATTTTGGTGGACGAACGCCCGAAGATATTGCTCGAGAGAGCGATTTGTCACCTCAGTTTGTCCGTCTGTTTGTGGGTGGTAAGCCGAGCTCATAGAGAGTTGAGATCCTTGAAGTTTGAAAAACTCATTCCAAAAATTACTAGTGAAGATACGGTCCCTGTCAGTGATTATAGAGCGAGGAATACCATGTAGTTTGGCAATGTTAGAAACAAAGAGGTGTGCAATGGACTTAGCTGTGTAGGGATGCACCATTGCAATAAAATGAGCATATTTGGTGAGCCGGTCTACTACCACCAATATTCCATCGTACCCATTGGATTGGGGTAATCCTTCAATGAAGTCCATGGTAATATCTTCCCACACCATCTCCGGAATAGGCAACGGCTGCAGTAATCCGCCTGGTCGCCTAGAATCGCTCTTGATTCTTTGACATATATCGCAAGAGGACACATAATCTTGAACGTACTTCTTTAAACCTTGCCAGTGGAACAAGTGTGATACTCTTACCCATGTCCGAAATACTCCAGAATGCCCACCTTCAGCTGAATCATGGAAATGGTGCAGTATCCTCCTTCTTAGTTCGACATCATGTGGTACTACCGTCCGCCCT
Source organism: Tripterygium wilfordii (assembly GCF_013401445.1). Lineage (NCBI taxonomy): Eukaryota > Viridiplantae > Streptophyta > Magnoliopsida > Celastrales > Celastraceae > Tripterygium > Tripterygium wilfordii. The sequence continues at coordinate 13,673,069 of NC_052238.1, read as the reverse complement.
TTATAGGTGATATAGTCTCCACAGGTCTTGTATTCAGTCATAGTGCCCGGACTGTCTTTCATCCTTTGTTTGATCTCCGCAATATAGGGACAAGTACGAGTAGCTTCCCTGATTTCGTCCCAGACTGCACAAATCGGTCCAGTAATGGCTTGCAACTCTGGTTGTTCTGTTCTTCGAGAGAGTGCATCAGCTACGAGATTGATTCGTCCGGGGTTGTAGTAAATTTCAAAATCGAACCCCAAAAGCTTGGCCACGAATCTTTGTTGCTCCGGTGTGCCTACCCTTTGTTCAAGGAGGTGTTTAAGGGGTTGTTGGTCTGTAAAGATTTTGAACCTTTTACCCATCAAGTAAGGCCTCCATAAGCGCACAGCTTCAATGATTGCCAACATCTCCTTGGCGTACACCGACCACCCTTTCTTCTTTGGACCTAGAGCCTTGCTCAAGAAAGCTATTGGCCTCCCTTTTTGGACTAACACTGCCCCAATTCCGGTGTCACAAGCATTAGTATAAACTTCAAAGTCCTCGTTAAAATTAGGCATTGCAAGTACTGGAGTCCTAGTCATTGCACCCTTCAGATTGTGGAATGCTGTGACCTCTTTGGTAGTCCATTGAAACCCTCCTTTTTTAACATGTCGGTGAGAGGTTTAGCAATAATCCCATAGTGCTCCACAAACTTCCGGTAGTACCCAGTTAATCCGAGGAATCCCCGAAGAGCCGACACATTTTTGGGAAGTGGCCATGATTGCATTGCTTCTATCTTTCGTAGGTCCACCTTGACTCCTTCGCTTGAAATAATATGTCCCAAATACTCTAGTTCCGCTTGTGCGAATGCACATTTGGAAGGTTTGATATAGAACCTGTGAGATATCAAAATCTTCAACACTACCCGCAGGTGTGATACATGATTATCCAAATTGTCAGAGTAAATGAGAATATCGTCAAAAAATACAAGAACGAATTTTCTCAGAAAATTTTGAAAGATGGAGTTCATGGCATACTGAAATGTTGATGGTGCATTGCAAAGGCCAAACGACATTACCATATACTCAAAATGACCGTTATGCGTGCGAAAAGCCGTCTTATGGATGTCTTCCTCACGTATGCGGATTTGATGGTACCCCGCTCGGAGATCTAACTTGGAAAAATATTGTGCACCATGCAACTCGTCAAGCATATCATCTACCGTTGGTATAGGGAATCTATCCTTCACGGTGGCCTCGTTGAGTGCTCGGTAGTCGTTACAAAATCTCCACGACCCATCCTTCTTTTTAACTAGCAATACCGGCGACGAAAATGGACTATTATTAGGTCGAATCAATCCACTTTGAAGCATCTCCTTCACTTGCTTTTCTATCTCGTTCTTTTGAAAATGGGCGTAACGATAAGGCGCCACGTTAATCGGCTTCAATTCATCTTTCAATGGAATTCGGTGGTCATACACTCGTTGCGGGGGTAGGGACTTTGGTTCTTCTAGTATTTCTTTAAATTCCTCCAGCAAGTCTTGTACCTCAATTGGAATTTTGTTCTCCGGTTGTTCAAGATTTTGCACTAATGGTGTTATTTCCTGGATAACAAAACAGTGGCTTCCACCCCGCCATTCTCGTTCCAAGACTGCTGCCTCCACAGTTCTGCTACTGTCAGGGGTTTGTGCAATTAATTTCACCCATCCATCTCCCCATAAGAACTCCATGGTCATATTTTTGTAATCTGACACTACTCTTCCCAGACCTTCTAACCATTGTACTCCGAGTACCACATCAAGTCCAACTAACGGTAACACAAAGAGATCCACCTTCATTTGAATGTCTTGAATTTTCAGCATTGTTTCTTTACAAATCTCCTTGCATTGTAGACTTTCTCCATTGGCCACGCGTACTTCGAAAGGATCTATGGCTTGGATTCCCAACTTTAATACTTTCGCCACCCTACAATTGATGAAATTGTGTGACGAACCGTTGTCTATCAAAACCGTTATTGGCCTATCTCGGATCCGTGCCCCCAACCTCATGGTTCTGGGCCCTTTTACTCCAGCTAATGCATGAATTGATATTTGTGAATCATTGGGTCCTTTCTCTGGTGTTTCAGCATTCTCCTCTTCCTCCCCCGATATCACTTCTTCATCTACTGGCTCAATAAGAAATGCTTGTGCTATCTTACAACGGTGCCCCGGAATGAACTTTTCGTCACAGTTGAAGCAAAGGCCCTTCTCCCTCTTCTTCTGTATCTCATCCCAAGAGAGGCGCTTCGCCCCTGGTGGTATGTTCTTGGCTGGCTGTAGAGATGGTGTTGCGCTGGCTTTCCATCCCGATGTTGAGCTGCTTGGTTTGCGTTGGTCCTTCCACTCTGGTGTTGAACTGACCAGTCTGAAAGGTTCTCCTTTGCCCCCTCTTTTTGACTCCATTAAGTGCTCGTTTTCTAAGCGAGCATATTCGATGGCCTTCCGGACACTTTTTGGCCTGTGAATTTTTACCCCACGAGCGAGTTCAGGCTTCAGACCCCCAATGAATGTTCCAACTAAGGCTTTCTCCGGCCACCCGTGCACCATGGTGGATCGCCTCTCGAAGTCTTTGAGGTATTCTCTTAATTCTCCGATTTGTTTGACCCGAGACAAGGCTTCATCGTGGTCAGTATACCCCGTCGAACCAAACCTTGCTGTCAACTCCTTCTCGAACTCCTTCCAACCAATTGATTTCTTCTTTTTACGGTACGTGCGAACTAACCACTGCCACCATAGGTTTGCTTCCCCTTCTAAGAAGAAGGCTGCATAACCCACCCTCTCCGCTCGCTTGATATTTTGGAAAGCAAAGAATTGGGTTGCTCGGCTGATCCAGGCAACTGGGTCCTCACCGTTGAAAGTTGGAAAGTTCATTCTTGGCTTGTATATCTCTTTATTTCACCTGGGATTTTGATTGGTCTCCTCTTCTTCTTCAGATGAATCCTGCGTTGACTCTGACCCACCACTTGTGTCACTTTCATAGTAAGATGATGATGACCCTCCTTCACTCTGCTGTACTTCTTTCTCTTTCTTGCTCTTCTGTCTTTTCTCCTTTGTGGTTTTCTTTCCTTGTAACAAGGCTTCCAGCTGGGAAAACCTCTGTTGCATCACTTGTTGGATCGTTTGAATATCAGTGTTGATAGCTTGGACATTTGATTCGAGAGCCTCCATTCTTTCCTTTTGTGTTGCCATAAGAACAAGAATTCAACCGTTGTTATCTCTCTCAACGAGAGTACCAATGATGAGAACCACACCGGCCCACAGCCACAGAGACCAACCCCCTTGCCAACCAAAGCCCAACCGACGCCCTTACGGGCCGGCTGTAACCAAGGCCCATGGGCTGAATCCCATGAAAACCTTGGCTGGTAGGTTGAGAGGACCCTACGCTTATAAGCTAGGTTTGGTCCTCCTATTTTAACGATGTGGGATCTCAACAGAATGACATGACAACTTGCATCTGGGTTTTACAGACTTTCTCTCCAATTTGAAATTTCTGGTGTGCATTATATACAGTCTTAATGGTAGACACGTTGTCCGGATTCTGCTTCTTCAAAGATGTCAAAATATCTCGTGGCTTCACATTTTTCTTAGACAGATGTAACGTCAACTGGGTTTCGACTTCAAAGAGCCGACCGGGGTATGGATGTCCCTCCATATACGTTGCAGGGGCATGATTATGTGTTCCACATACCACCCTTACCATCCAGTTATCACCTGTTCGCATTTTCACCCCTTTCAATCTGAAAGGACAATCAATTTTTTTGTACCTGTAAATTTTGTGGAGGTTTTCTTGCTTCTGTACGTGCCACCGCGATCACATTGGAACAACAGTCTAGGACTCTTCCCGATTAGACTAGTCTCTGACCTTTTAATGACAATGATATATCCTAAACTGCGTCCAGTATTTTGAATCCAATCAATAAGAGATTGGCGCGAATTGAATACCTAAAAATGTATTAATTCTGTTAGAAATTAACAATTTTTTATTACAAATTGACATAATAAAACATATATTAATTGAGTTAAATATCATACCATGTCAGTGGAAAATTCGTCCACATTTTCGTCGACATTTCCATCAATATTTTTGTCCAAATTTTCGTCGTTTTGTTCTATTTCGTGTCCAAGAATATCATCCTAAGAACAATAGACATTCACTTGAGCATTTACAATTAAAGAAAATAATTTCTTAAAACAACTAAAAAGTTGTATATTTACCTTATCACTTGAACCACTTGACAATCGTAGATCATTGGCCCAAATCCTCAATTGATCCAAATTCATATCTTCTGCTGGTATGTATATTGCCAAGAACAACCATGTATATGTAGATATAGATTAATGGTGTTAATCTTGGAGTTGTTGATGGAACTAAATAGTTACACCCTTTTACAGAGAATATGTTCTTTTTACAGAGAATATATTTTCTGCAAAAAAATTACACCCTTTTACAGAGAATATATTCTCTGCAAAAAAAAAAATACATCATTTTACAGAGAATATATTCTCTGTAACTAAATAGTTATACACTTTAACTTTAACAAAGGATATATTCTCTTCAAACATATAATGTCACGCCCCGATCCGCGAAGCGTGAAGAAGAGACAAATACACAAAAACCAACACACCAAACATAACCACGTGTATATCACACGTGTTCCATCCAAACCAATATAAACCATATAAACTTTACCAAAAATTTCGGCAGCATCTCCCCATAAATTGAGGAAACGCACCTGTAATCAGGTCACATACAAAGACCAAAAACACTTCTAAAATCATCAACATCCACCGACCCGTAGGTCCACCATCAAACACATATCCCATCATCATCATCAAACACACCCTACGGCCACCACTTCCGGCCAACAAAATCAACACCATACATCAATGTACATAAACTACTAAAACATATCAACATCACACCATACATATATATAAGTTCGCACGCACTTGGCAAATAAACACAAAAGTCCAGGCCACCTCCGTCACGCGTCCTCCTGCTGATCCGCAGCCTGTGCACTAGATTTTGTCTCACCTGTGGAGAGGGAAAGTAGATAGGGTGAGCGCAGAAGGCTCAGTAGGGACAAAACAAAAGAGCACAAGTAAAGAATAATAAGGCTGAAAAAGTAACAACGAGTAACCGATGCAACAATATGCAATGGAAAACTAATGCACCCGATCAACCCAACCGAACCTCCATATCCACCTCCAATGACACCCAAGCCGGCGAATCAGATTCCCGCCCTGTGGCGATAAGCCGACGAGAATCCACCCGCACTACCTCTCTCTCTAGCATCCAACCAAAACCAGTCATCCAACATCGTAAATCACAAACCACTAGAGAGAAGGTTGGCACACATGTGGTCGCAACCACTCACAACTGGCCCCATGATGATATCTCAGCCTGCCACACCTGGCCTAGCATCAAATAACTAGCCAGCGTGCAGTAATAAATACCGCTACGGGAATCCTATGGATTAAGACCATCACAAGGCTCCTATCCATCATCCACGCACGTGCCCCAAATAACATCCAACACCTAACGTGAGCTCGGGACCATCCTCGGGACCCACCATGCATCTAATGTAAATTCCTGAAATTCATGCCGTTCGTGCAACATATATATATACAGAAACATTCATATATCATGATGCATGAAGAATCACATAATGCCCGATTTATGACCAAGCATTTCAAGGGCTATGAATATTCAACAATAACATTTCAGAGTAGCATTTATATAAAGGAAACAATGGTAAGCATGCAAGGCTTGTTTCCCCTCGGAAATGATCGAGACGGAAACCAAAGCTTACCATTCAAGCAATTCGGTGGCCTGAAAGTGTTTCGAAATAAAAGGGCAAGAAATCCCTACCTCGATAGCGGTACACAAAATAGTTAACCGTCTACAGTCTCAAGTCCAACTCCTCGATCACCTATACCAATATACCAGTTTCGGTGAATAATCAATCACAATTTGTACAAATCCAAATTATCCTTGTACTCTTGAAGATGAAATTACCATTTTATCATTTTATCAATATTACCAAATTACCCTTGACTAAATCACCAAAATATCACTAACATTTTTTTATTGAGTTGCATGCATACAACCCGATCACCAACTCGGTCACTATTCATACTATTCATTCGACAACTACCAATGACACCACCGTGGGTGTGGTTGTGATCGTATCATTGTCGTGATTATTATGATTGTGATTCAGCGATCCAGCGTCAACCGTACAAACTAGTATGACGACTCAAAGGTAAACTATTATAAGTTGAGTAAACTTATTTAAATAAATAATACATTCTAGAAAACAATAAACTACTATGATATATTTTACTACCATTAACATGATTATATAAAATGTTGAATTAATATTATATTCACCAATTAATTAAAACTATGCTCAGTATTATACCTGCACGTATGTATACTCGTATTTATGACGTAATTTCTGGGATGCTCCAACGTTGCCCGTATGGATCCAAAAACATCGCCAACATGTTCAGAACAGCAAAACAAGTTAGAATAGAACTTCGGGATCGCTGGAAAATGAAATTCCAGGCGGGTCAAAACCGGGTCAAATTGACCCATTTCGGGTCAAACTCGAATCTCCGGCATCCGGGGGTTGTTTCGGCAGGAACTGGGTTGGGGATTGTAGCCCATGGTCTTGTAAGTTGTTTGCTACCAACGACACGCCGGATCGTCGCCGGAGTTCACCAGATCGATGGTGGAAAGTGGCGGCTCCTCCACGACTTCAAGAGGATTTTTCTACCATTTTACGGCTTTTCGTCGGACAAGAAGGGTTGGGCTTTGCTGCTCGGGACCTGGGGGTTCTTTTGGGACCATCGGTGGCGAGTTTGGTGTCCGGACGGCAAGCTTTGGGTGGTTGGCCGGTGGTTTGTGCGTGGAAGGAGAAGAGATGAGTTTGGGTTCTTTTTGCAATTTTTAATTCTTCATGTCTTTCTGTTAATTTTTCTAAATACGGTAAACTACCATCTTTGCCCCCACCCTTTTAAGAAATTTTCAAAATAACCAAGCTTTAATTTCACAAATGCCACCCAATTATGAAGTTCCGAAAATACCCCCACCGCCTGTTTCATTTACAAACATACCAGTAATGTATTTACGATTATGCCATTTTGACTGTTAATTAGTTTTTCTAATACAGTTTAGATTAGATTCTGGATCCGATTTAAGTCCGATTCACACCATTTTTAAACCGACACTTCCACAATCAAATTCCTCAATTAATTTATAGATTTTTTTTTTCATTCTTAATTACCTTTATTTTGATTCAGGTTTATTTTTCTGGGCAGGGTATTACATATAACATAGGACAAGACAAGATATGAGTATGCTTATCACTAGGCTAGGTAAAAACCCAACATTTTTATAAAATTCAATAATAAATTCGAAACAATGCCCAAAGGTTTAAATATGTTTTGAAAACCCTAATCCAACTAAATTAAAACAAAAAATTAAAATAAAATATGTTAAAAAGTAACCTCTGAACTTTGACTGCTAATATGAGGCCCTAAACGAACTTGGATGGCCAAAATCCATCGAACGTCTACGCCAAAAGGCCTAGTGTATGATTTCTGTCATCGTTCTGCTTCCGATAAGGTATGGTTCGCCCGAAATGGAGCTCATCAACAATTAATAAAATACCAACTACGTCCTTTTTTAATGACGATTATGTCCTTTTTGTATTTTACATTTCTTTCTCTCCAATATGTTCTATATAATTAAAGACTTACATCCTTTTATAAAGAAAATAATTTTTTATAATTAAATAGTTACATCATTTTACAGAGAGTTTAGAGCAAGAAAACTATCTTATTGTATACATCTAGTAAATGTAAACTATTTTGAACAATAGATTTGATTTGACATAAATATAATAAATTAAAAGAATGATAGGAAGTAGTATTTATTGATGAGTTTTGACATGTGATAACAATGCTTACACTTTTTGTCTCAAAGAATCACTCAACGTGAATGCATTTATGAAGTTGCAAGGATAATCCATCAATCATAGGTAATAGACTATATGACTAGGGTGGGTTTGCATAGCAACACCCTTTTTTTTAATGAATATTTTTATAATAAAATATGTGAAGGTCATATATTTTATTATATTTTTATAATAAAATATATGACCTTCACATATCAAACATATTAGTGGTGGGCCAGGAGATTCCTGCTGTAGGGGCTTTGATGAACATGTCAGATGATGTAAGTCGTAGAAGAAAGTTCAATATTACGGTTTGAGGCTGGGTGTTGTTGCCCATGCCAGGCACAAGATGGGTGAGCGCTTACAATGGTGTTATTTTGTCTGGGCCAATAAATATTTATGGGGTTTTATGTTTTGTTGATGTGGTTATATTGAGTTTTGTGTTTTGCTGACGTAGCTATATTGGGAGATGTGTTTTATATTGAATGATTGTGTTTTGGTGTAGTTTTATTGAGGAGAACATGGAGGGCATGGGAATTTGTTGGCCACCATGTTGGGTGGGAAGGAAAATGTATAGAAATTTGTGATGTGGTTATATTGGGAGATGTGTTTTGTTGATGTGGTTGTATTGAGAAATGTGTTTGACTTGACTTTTTATGTAATAGAAGTGGGACTCAATATAAAATTTTGTTGGCCCAACAAATTATCACTACTACAATTGCTCTGAGCGTCTCAAGGGTGGCTCGAGGTCCCTCTAAAGGCGTGTGTAGACACAAAAAAATTTGCAGCCCAATTAAATAAAATAGTGGGCTCTAAATTAAAATAATTTATGAAGCCCAAAATATTGTTAAATGGATAAAATCTAAGATAAATACAAATCAAATCAAATTCAAATAAAATAAAATTAAAGGGATAATCATTGATTAAGTGATTTCTCTACAATACCCTTAATGTCAAGGGTTAAGGCCAAGGGTACATAAGTAAATTCCACTTCTCCCTTTGCCTATAAATACCAAGCTCATTTGGAAAAAAAAAAGGAGGAAGAAGAAGAGGAGGAGTAGAGAGAAACTATATAAAGACTCTCTCAAATTTCTTCTCTAAATCCGGAATTCTTAGAATTCCTTCAAGTCTCAAATCCAAGTCAAGTCCCGGAAGTGAAAAGTCCAAGTTCTTTAAATCCGGAATTCTTAGAATTCCTTCAAGTCTCAAATCCAAGTCAAGTCCCGGAAGTGAAAAGTCCAAGTTCTTTAAATCCGGAATTCTTAGAATTCCTTCAAGTCTCAAGTCTAAGTCAAGTCCCGGAAGTGAAGTTCAAGTTCTCTAAATCCAGAATTCTTAGAATTCCATCAAGTCTCAAGTCCGATAATCAAATCCCAAATTCAAGTCCAACACTCAAATCCAACTGGATTTTATTACAAATTCGTAGAATTTGTTTGAAGCACTCAACTAAAAATCAGAGGATTCCGTATTCGTGTGGAATATGTCAAAAGAAGAGATCAAGTCCACTTTGATTTTAAATATTTGTAATTTGTATCAAATTTTAAGTGTATTTTAATTTACACTGAGGAATTTGGTGTGTACAAATTTCTGGCACGCTCGGTGGGACACTCTTCTCCTCTCATCTTTTAGTTGAATTTATTAGATTCAATCTAAGTCAAAACTATGGAATCCACGATTCCTTCGAAGGAGATTGATGTCACTGATGATGTCTCTCACGCAACTCGTACGCGAGTTAAAGCCGGAGAATCACAATAGATTTCTCCGCTTAAGAAATTCTCAAAAAAGGGTCAAAAGAAGTCTCATGTGAGTAAATCTAGATCCAAATCCCTTCAAATCAAAGATGAAACAAAAGAGGCGGAATATGTATATTCTAGCTCCTCGGGTGATGAATCCGAGTCCAAACCTCATTCCGTGAAGTTGGCATCACGGAAGTGGGCTTATTACACCTCGTATTCGGAGTCTGAATCCGAATCCAAATCTCTCAAGTCAAAAGGAATGGAATATGTATATTCCAACCCCTCATATGAGGAATCCACATCACGGAAGTGGGATAATTACATCCCAACGTCGGAATCAGATATTCCTGTACCGGTTATGATGACCGAAACTACAAGTTCCAGAGATCAGGTGAAACAAATGAATGTCACCATTGATCAATTGACAAAGTCCTTAGAAGAGAAGGACAAACAAATTGCTGCCCTCATAAACCGATTGGATTCCCTAGGATCAATCACGGAACCGAGCCGTGAAACCTTTGTTTCACGAGAAGGTAAAGCTCCAGAAAGTTCAAATTCTCTTAAAGCTCAACAAAAGCAAGAAGAGCAAGATCGCTTGATAGCTCAAAATGCTCTCCGCGATTCTACCAACTTATCTGTTGCTTCACTCTCTGTGAATCAACTCCAAAACATGATTGTAGACACCATCCGAGCTTAGTATGGTGGAGCCCCACAATCATCTCTAGTGTATGCAAAGCCATATAGTCGCCGGATTGATGAAATCCGCATGCCATGGGGTTATCAACCCCCTAAGTTCCAACAATGTGATGGGAAGGGCAACCCAAAGCAACATGTTGCTCATTTCATCGAAACTTGCAATAATGCGGGTACATTTGGTGATTCCATGGTGAAACAATTCGTGCGTTCCCTAAAAGGAGCTGCATTTGAATGGTATACTGACCTTCCAGCTGGTTTTATTGAAGGTTGGGATCAACTTGAGCGTGAGTTTCTAACTCGCTTTTATAGCACCCGACGGACAGTTAGCCTCCCGGAACTCGCAAGAATGAGGCAGAATAAAGAAGAAGCTGTGGTCGAGTATATTGAACGTTGGAGGAACCTTGTCCTAAATTGCAAGGAACGTATAAGCGAAAGTTCCTCCATCGATATGTGTGTTCAAGGAATGCATTGGGGGTTACTTTACAATCTTCAAGCTAATATGCCACATTCCTTCGAGGAACTTGCAACCTGAGCTCATGACTTGGAAATCCAAATTGCAAGGCATGGAAGCCATTTGCCAAGTGACCCTCGAGAATTAAAGAAAGAAGTGAAAAAGGATTCAAAGCCTTCACGGACTAAAGAATCCATGGCTGTTACTACTGACCCAGTTAAGATTTCTACACAGAAATCTAAATCTAAATTCGAGTCCAAGACTCGTAAAGATCAAACTCAAGTCAAGGAGCGACCAACCTTGAAACAAATGCAAGAGAAGGAATACCCATTTGCGGATTCCGAAGTGTCTGGGATTCTAGACCAATTACTTGAACAGAAGCTCATAGAGCTTCCTACTTCAAAGCGGCCGGAAGAAATTGGCCAAACTGATAATCCTAAGTACTGCAAGTATCATCGGATCATTGGTCATCCGATTGAGAAATGTTTTGTCTTCAAAGACATAATCATGCGGTTGAATAGGGAAAACAAGATCGATCTCGATCTTACTGACAATGTTGAGGTCAATTGCGGAATGGTGGCTTTTGGGTCATTTGACCCCATTCCAATATCAATGGAAGCTCAAACGATGCCCTCGTCCATAACTAACGAGGAATCATCAAATATAGAACTGACTGCTGAGCTTCCTGAAGGAGCTGTAAGAGTCCAGTTCATTGTAGATGGAGAAGCCACCACTGTCTATGCATATCCCGGAATGCCGAGGCCACAAGCTCCAAATAGGCCAACGTTATATGAAATCATGACGGATGATCTGGATGTGTGGGATTCATCACCAGAAATGTATGATTCATCTTCTGAAAGTGAAGATGAAGGTTGGATAGAGGTGAAAAGTAAAAGACAATACTCTTCACCAATCCGGTCTCTTCCAAGTCCAATACCTATTCTCGGAAGGAGAGAAAATAAAAAATCTCGGTCTAAGAATCGATTAAGAAGAAATCGAAGAAAGACACATGTTGAGGTTGAGAATGAAAGCACTCATTCAACTCCCCGAAAGAAAGTAACTCTTAAGGAGTACTTTCCGAAAGATTACTTTCTAGATGAACATATGACATCATATGTGATCAGTGCAATAGACTCTAAAGAGTCACATGAAGAAAGAGATGGTTCTAAGATGGAAGCCTCAAGCATTGAGAAGAAATGAGTTGTTATTTCACTCCAAGAAATTCCCTCTGACATGAACATCTCGGAAGTCCTTGAACTCCCAATAGATACTCGTTTGGCGCTAGTTCAAACACTGCTCAATCCGGAAGAATACAAAGGGAAAATATTTTCCCAAATAAGAAAAGTTAGTCCCGGTGATTGTATGGCAACAATTACCTTTACGGACGATGACTTACAGCTTGGGACGAGACTTCACAACAGGCCACTTTATGTTAGTGGAATTATTCGAGAACACAAAATATCTCGAATCCTCATTGACTGTGGATCTGCTGTAAATATTATGCCGATTCATACAATGAGAAAGATTGGAATCTCAGTGAATGAGCTTTCTAAAAGCAAACTCACAATCCAAGGTTTCAATCAAAAAGGACAACGTGCCATTGGCACAGTCCGGTTAAAGATTGAGATGGATGATTTGATATCATCAGCTTTATTTCATGTAATCGACTCCAAAACATCCTATGAATTACTTTTGGGACGTGTTTGGTTACATGAAAATGGAGTAATTCCTTCAACATGGCACCAATGCTTCAAGTACAGTCGAAATGGCAAGGAAAAATGCATTGTAGCCGAATCAAAGCCATTCGCAAGTGAAGAATCTCATTTTGCGGATGCAAAATTTTACCAAAAGGAAGATATGCCCCAAGAAGCCCTTCCAGTGTTGATTCCGGAATCAAAAAATGACGTAAAAGATGACTCAATTGAGGACATCTTATCAAGAACCTTTGTAAAGGAATCATCAAAAATTGAGTTGTCAAAGAGAGATGTTGACATTCTCAAGGAAGACCTAATCCTTCCGATTCCTTCTATTGGGAAAATTGTGGACTTAAATTCTATACAAGAAAATGCCGAGGAAGCTGAGCTTCCTAAAACTTTGGGAAACCACTCAAATGGGTGGTTTGATCCACGTGTAAAGAAGCTCATGGAGAACGCTGGATACGGAAAAGGGAAGCCATGCAAACTTGGCGACCTTGATTCCGTTCTGTCTAGTGGAAAAGCTCCGGTGATAAATAAACAAGGAATATCTATTCCACAACCAAAACACGGATTGGGACATGAATCTCGTGACTCACACCCTATCCGAATTAGAGCAAAGAAAGCATCGGCCAATCCAATCATGATACAGATTTTTGAGTATAATGATGACAAGCCCGTAGAGCCTCTTGCTCAAAGCCAAATACAAAAGCAAAATACTCGAATTTCAGTATTTGAACGGATTGGTGATAATCCGTCAACATCAAACCAAATGGAGTCTGTACAAAAAGTCTCTGTATTTTCTAGGCTTGGGCCAAAAGTCCAGAAAGAGGATCCGAAGAAACGAAGGAGACAAAGACGTCGTAGACGTAATGCTCTAGCTAAAGATAAAGGTAAAAACAAGGTGATTGTTTCTGTCAATCACATCACAATTGAGGAAGTGACTGAAAAAGAATTCAGTTCCGACTCATCTTCTGATGAAGAACCCATATCGGCACCATCTACCTTAGAAGATGGGGGGCAAGCTACGGTTGATGAACTCAAGGAGATCAATCTAGGAACTGAAGCTGATCCAAGGCCAACATTTGTAAGCGCACTTCTAAGTCCAGAAGAAGAAACAAAATACATCCAGCTTTTGCAAGAATATATGGATGTCTTTGCATGGACTTACAAAGAAATGCCAGGACTAGATCCAAAGATTGTTGTCCATCACTTGTCTATCAAACATGGAGTACGTCCCATAAAACAAGTTCAAAGACGATTCCGACCGGAATTAGTCCCGAAAATTGAAAATGAAGTCAATAAACTTATTGAAGCTGGATTCATTCGAGAAGTTAAATACCCGACATGGATTGCCAATATTGTCCCAGTGATGAAGAAAAATGGGCAATTACGGGTCTGTGTTGACTTCCGAGATTTAAATAAAGCATGTCCAAAGGATGATTTTCCATTGCCCATCACGGAGCTAATGGTTGATGCAACTACCGGACACGAAGTGTTATCCTTCATGGATGGTTCGTCTGGATACAATCAAATTCGGATGAACCCAAAGGATGAGGAATTCACTGCATTCCGTACTCCAAAAGGAATATATTGTTACAAAGTTATGCCTTTTGGATTGAAGAATGCCGGAGCCACATATCAACGTGCCATGCAGAAGATCTTTGATGATATATTGCATAAAAAGGTGGAATGTTATGTGGACGACTTAGTCGTAAAGACCAAAAACCGAAAAAATCATTTAGATGATTTACGGGTTATCTTTGAAAGACTTCGTCGATTTCAATTAAAGATGAATCCTCTCAAGTGCGCCTTTGGTGTCACTTCTGGAAAATTTCTTGGCTTCATCGTAAGGCATCGAGGTATTGAAATTGATCGAACAAAAATCGATGCCATTTTAAAAATGCCAGAACCGACTAACTTACACGAGCTAAAAAGCTTGCAAGGGAAGCTCGCGTATATTAGAAGGTTTATTTCAAACCTTGCTGGACGATGCCACCCATTCAATAAGTTGATGAAAAAAGACACTTCTTTTAAATGGGATGATACTTGTCGGAATGCCTTTAATAATATCAAAGAGTACCTCCTACATCCGCCTGTATTAAAGGCACCAATTCCAGGTAGACCATTAATCCTATACATTGCTGCCCAAGAGCGATCATTAGGAGCACTGCTTGGACAAGTGGATGACGAGGGGAAGGAAAGCGCATCATACTACGTGAGTCGTACGTTGGTAGGCGCGGAGCTAAATTATTCACCAATTGAAAAAGTGTGCCTAGCATTAGTCTTTGCAACAAAAAAGCTAAGACATTATATGCTTGCACATGTTATTCATTTGATCTCAAAGGCGGATCCACTTAAATTCATCATGTCAAGACCAGTCTTATCTGGAAGATTAGCAAAGTGGGCACTTCTTCTATCAGAGTTTGATATTACTTTTGTACCTCAAAAGGCTATAAAAGGACAAGCTTTAGCGGATTTCCTAGCGGACCATCCGATTCCAGCAGAGTGGGAGCTTCCAGAAGAATTCCCGGATGAAGAAGTTTTTTTCACTGATGTAATACCATCATGGAAATTATTCTTTGATGGTGCTGCACGAAAATATGGTGCAGGAGCTGGGGTAGTTTTTGTTACCCCTCAAAATGAAGTCATGCCTTTCTCCTTCACATTGATGGAGATGTGTTCCAACAATGTGGCGGAATACCAAGCCTTGATAATTGGCTTGGAAATGGCTTTAGAGATGCAGCTCGGACAACTCGAAATTTTCGGAGATTCTAAGTTGGTTATTAATCAACTTTTATCAAAATATGAAGTCCGGAAGATCAATTTAATTCCTTACCAGAAGCATGCGGCAAAGCTCTTGGAAAAATTTGACATGGTTAATATTATTCATGTCCCAAGGAATGAAAATCGACAAGCAGATGCATTGGCTAACTTAGCTATTGTATTGGCTAACTCCGATAAAGATATCGCGATTATGTCCATTTCTCAAAAATGGGTAATTCCATCATGGACACCTGAAGATGAAACAGAAGTTCATAATATCTCAGTTGATACAACTGAAAATGAGGATTGGAGGCAACCAATCATTGACTTTCTTAAATATGGAAAGTTACCAAGTGATCATCGCCATAAAACGGAAATTCGGCGACGTGCCTCTAGATTCATATACTACAAAGATACGCTTTATCGGCGTTCTTTTGATGGTGTATTTCTTCGATGCCTAAGCAAAGAAGAAGCGAATCAAGTATTGGAAGAAGCTCATTCCGGGATATGTGGTGCTCATCAGTCCGGACCAAAACTTCACTTTCGGATAAAAAGGATGGGATATTATTGGTCAACCATGGTGAAAGATTCCATGGAATATGCTAAAAGATGTGAAGCTTGTCAAGTTCATGCGAACTTTATACACCAACCACCGGAACCCTTACATCCGACTGTTGCTTCATGGCCTTTTGATGCCTGGGGTTTGGATGTTGTAGGACCCATAACTCCAAAATCGTCTGCTGGCCATTTGTATATCTTGGCAGCTACAGATTATTTCTCAAGATGGGCGGAAGCACTTCCATTAAAAGAAGTTAAAAAAGAGACCGTTGTCAATTTCATCCAAGGTCAAATCATTTATAGATATGGAGTTCCCCGATATATCATTACTGATAATGGGAAACCATTCTATAACAATCTAATGGACAAACTTTGTCAAAAGTTTCATTTTGTCCAACACAATTCCTCCATGTATAACGCAGCAGCAAATGGACTTGCAGAAGCCTTTAACAAAACTCTCTGCACTTTGCTAAAGAAAGTGGTCTCCAAGTCAAAGAGGGATTGGCATGAAAGGGTAGGAGAAGCTTTGTGGGCCTACCGAATAACTTATCGAACACCAACACAAGCCACACCATATTCTTTGGTTTATGGCGTTGAAGCAGTAATACCACTGGAATGTCAAATTCCGTCTCTCAGGATTGCTATTCAAGAAGGCCTTACTACAGAGCAAAATGCTCAATTAAGGTTGGAAGAACTTGAGTCCTTAGACGAAAGAAGATTGGAAGCTCAAAAGCGACTGGAATGCTATCAAGCTCGTATGTCCAGAGCTTTCAATAAAAAAGTACATCCTCGATCATTTCAAATAGGAGACTTGGTCTTAGCTATAAGGAGGCCGATTGTGATCACTCGACGGACTGGGGGCAAGTTCCTACCCAAATGGGATGGACCATATGTAGTCACAGAAGTCTACACAAATGGTGCTTATAAAATTATCGACAAGGACGGTCTACGGATCGGACCTATCAATGGAAAATTCTTGAAGCGTTTTTACGCTTAGAATTAAATTGTAATACTCCTTGCCCATATGAGTATAAACTATGAATGGCATCAAAAAAAAAAAAAAAAAAAAAACTCGCTAGATTGAAAACCCGAAAGGGCGGTCTAGGCAAAAATAAGAGTTAAAAAAAAAAAAAAAATTTCCTTGGAACTACGTTTGACTTGATCTCCTCAAAAGGAGTACGTAGGCAGCTTGAGAAATTCCAAGTTCAGTCAAATCAAATAAAAAAAAAAGACTTTGTCTTTTATTTCAAATCCAAATAAAAATAAAAGACTTTGTCTTTTATTTTCAAGTTCAGTTAGAAAAAAAAAGACTTTGTCTTTTATTTCAAATCCAAATAAAAATAGAAGACTTTGTCTTTTATTTCAAGTTCAAAAAAAATAAAAAATAAAAAAAAGACTTTGTCTTTTTATTTCCAAGTTCAGTCAAATCAAATAAAAAAAAAGACTTTGTCTTTTAGTTCAAATCCAAATAAAAATAGAAGACTTTGTCTTTTATTTTCAAGTTCAGTCAAATTCAAAGAAAAAAATTTCTTTGTATTGCCATTTCGAAAAGACAAAATCAAAGCATGTAAGATGTACATTCATGTTATGATTTAAGGTTCCTTTCTTTAATGAGAATACCTTTGATGCTTATATGTGCATACTTGATGGTGCGCCAAGTTATAGCATTAAAAAAGGAGCAAATGAATTCATTGATATGAATGTTCATTACATAAAAAATAAAAAATAAAAAAAAACTAATCGAAATGACAAAGAATAAATAAATAGAGAAGTCTAATTCTTCTTGATCCAATTCGCTAGCCCACGGAATCCATCTTCCAAAGTTGCCTTCCGTTTAGCAATCGACTTAGTTGTAGTGGCATCCTTAACTTGGAGCTTCTCTAGCTTTGAATGTGATTCCTTCAATTGATTAAGGTCATCACTTTCTTTCTTCATTTTCTCATCAAAGGAGTCAAGTTGGGATGACAAAACATTATCTCGCTTCTCTAGACGAGAAATTTCAAGTCTAACTTCCTTTTGTTCTGCTTCTATCTTGCAACGTTCCTTGGTCAAGTCTGGAACAATAAGCATACGAGCAGAAATAAGATCTTCCAAAGAAGCCAACTGCTTTTGCTTTTCTTCTAAAGATGGAAAACGCATGGTGTCATTCTCCTCGTGAAGGAAGTCATCAATGTCATTCAAGTATTCAACCACCTTTGCCATTAAAGGAGAAATATCAATGTGAAAAAATTGACTACAGAAGTCTTTATAACAAGATGACTTCCGAGTCCACCATCCTCTCAAGTCGGATAGGCCTCCATGCAATGCCTTGGTAAATTCCTTCTCAAGATATGCCGTCATTGCTTCACGGAGCATCTCTTCATGCTCATTTAAAAGATTTGGTGACTTATCTTCAGGATTCGCTGATGCGGATAAAACAACAGTCAATTGTTGGGATTTGGTGCTGGAAACTTTCTGACCCAATGTCCCTGAAGTAGCCCCATCATCTGTCAAGTTTAGGCTTCTATTCTCTAAAGAATGTGTGGATGGAATAATACCTTCTCCAACACTATCGGGAAGTTCACCTAATAGACAATCATTTGGGCTACCTTCATCAGCAAAGCCCTCAAGGGCACCAATCATCTCACTCATAGGAATTTTATCGAAAGCTACCCAAAAAAAAAAAAAAAAAAAAAAAAAAAAGTTTATTATCAATAAATGGGCAAATAATAGATAACAAGACAGAGAAAAATAAAGGAATACCTTTATTCCAAGAACATGGAGAGAGATTCATATCACTCTTTGCTTCCGCAGGAATGTCCTTGGTATTAGTTTTGAGATCAATTTGTTTTCCGGAACGTAAACGAGTAGATCTCCTAACCAGTGGTATATCGTCAGAATCAAAGTTAGATTCAAAATCAGTATGTGCTCCTTCAGGTGCAACTGCAACAATTGCAGACTTTACCTTTGGCACTATTTCATCAACTGAAGTTTTCTTTGTCTTGGCCTTTGAAGGTCCAGCTTTAGATTTCTTTAAAGCACGTTCCTCTGGAACGTCTAAATCCACAATGAGAGGTTTCTCTTTCGGTGACAATGGGATGGAGTCATCTTCTCCAGCTTTTCTTTTCCTCCGAGAAAGTGTAGATGCAATATTCTCAACAAGTTTAAAATCAGCACGTTCACTACTCTCCAAAACAGTAGTAGAAACGTTAAGCAATATGGGAGCCACCGTGGTGTCCCACCAATTCTCATACTTTCGATCAATTTGATCGCACATATTAGTACAAGGCCCCGGAATATGAAATTTTGCCTTACTCCCTACTCTTGTTAGAGATAACCAACAACTGTAAAGAGTACTTGGATTCAATTCAAAAGAATGTATATTCGGAGACCCAGGATTGATTTGTTTGAATCCATGCTGTCTTGAAAACCGGTGTGGACTATACGCTTCCAAAGTGTATGACGACCCCCGACGACATGGTAAATAGCCAGGTCGAATACTCATCATAAATTCTTGAATCTCTTCGGACAAGTCTCCAACATCTGTTTGGTCACCAACTTGTTTCGGAGGATGACTCACGACCCACTTAAAGTTTTTTGAGTCCATGTTTCCACGAAGAAGTTTCCGACAGTCTATCATGTTAGGCTCCCAAAATTGATAGACATTTAAAATTCCAGAATATCTCCTAAGTGTAGGACGCCCAAAAGATGTGTCAATGATATCAAATATACCACGAGGGAAATGCAATGCTACCCAGCCATAAAGAAAGTGCCCTGGAAATGATTGAGTAATTCTTCCAAGATCCTTTCTTTCAGAAGAAAAGGTCTGTGTAAGACCTTTATAAATACTTGCTAAAATAGGTGGAACCAGACTATATCTTACACCTGCAGCCATCCGGGAAGCAACTTTAAAAGTTGCGGGTCTTAAGTGGTCATCGCCTGATGGAAGGACAAATCTACAAAGCCAAATAGAGAGATATGCAGCTATCTCCAACTCATCAATCTTGGTGGTAGATAATTCAAGATCTAACGCCTGTAAACATTTTAGATCTCTGATGTCTTCAGAAGACACACTTTGGTTGGGAATGACTATGGGTCTCCACACTTTTGTTGTTGTTCCACTTTTTAGAAATTCATACTTTCCCAAGTTTGATAATTTCTTATATTTCGAGTCTCCTCGAGGATTGGGTTTCCGAGAAACCCCATTAAGCCAAAAATTGAGCCAATCTGCATGCTTGATTCGATCAATAACCTTTTCTCCGGCTATATGTTGAAAAGCCTTAAAGAGATGAAGACAAGAATCTGGAAGAGATTTTCCATCAGTGAGTTCCCTAAAACTCGGAATAACCTCTTCATAATAATCACCAAGTATAGACAATCCGGAAATATCTCGCATTTCCCAAAGAGAAATGCCAATTTCTCCATGCCTCGTCACAAAGGTACTGGTTTCAGGACACCATACCTCACATAAAGCCCGATATGCTGAAGGGGGACGATGATATTCCATCGTTGCTGCTTGGACTGCTAATGATAAATCTTCCAAGCCTCTATCCTTAAGGAGTCCAGCAACCCGTCTGGACCACTCCCAAAAGCCATTTAGATATGAAATCTCTCCTCTGGGATTCAAAGATGTCCCCCATCTAATAAATTTGTTCCCAATATTCTCGGCAATCAAAGGTCGTGGGATGAAGTCATCCTCATTATGATGTGGTGCAATACACAAGTAAGGTAGGCCAAGACGACGGGCATCCGTGGATGCCAATTCCTTGGATCTGCTAATTAAAGACATATCCAAACCTTGAAATCGATTGACACCGGGGATAGCAAAACGGCCAGTCATTGCACTATTGACGTGAAATTTAAGATGACCCTGCATGCCTGTAGAAGAGTGAAGTCCAACAAAAGCCATCGGAAAACGAATTGTTTTCCCTTTAAATTTGGGATTACTAGATTCTGTAATCCATTGTGGATTCGAGTTTGAGCTACTCTCAGAATCCGTCTTCGGGGCTGAACACGGTTTGCGGGAGGCCATATCTAAATTAAAAAAATAAAAAAAATAAAAAATCAGCTTCCGAAAGAAGGAAAAAATAAATAAATTTCAGCTGCCGAAGAAAGAATACATATGCACATGTGTGTATATGTATATGTATAGTTATGGCGTAGGCGCCATGCAACATCACAGCCATGAAAGTCAAGGTTGGTTGCTTTAAAAACAAAACATATATATATATCATAAATATATGTATGAGATGAAAATTTCTAAAAATAATCACGGCTGGGTGATGAAAAAAAAAAAACTAAAGTTGTCTCACCTTTTATGCGTGATGTTGAAAGAGTGAGTATACAAACTCTATAGCACATGTTGGCTTTATATAAGTCTAACTCTCCTATATCAAGTGAGATTAGTTATAAGTTATCAAATACAAATCAAATTGTGATTATATAAAGCAAATTTTATTAGATAATTCAAGACTTAAATTATCTAGTCTTTGATAACTTAAGTCTTGAGGGGGCATTTGTAGACACAAAAAAATTTGCAGCCCAATTAAATAAAATAGTGGGCTCTAAATTAAAATAATTTATGAAGCCCAAAATATTGTTAAATGGATAAAATCTAAGATAAATACAAATCAAATCAAATTCAAATAAAATAAAATTAAAGGGATAATCATTGATTAAGTGATTTCTCTACAATACCCTTAATGTCAAGGGTTAAGGCCAAGGGTACATAAGTAAATTCCACTTCTCCCTTTGCCTATAAATACCAAGCTCATTTGGAAAAAAAAAAGGAGGAAGAAGAAGAGGAGGAGTAGAGAGAAACTATATAAAGACTCTCTCAAATTTCTTCTCTAAATCCGGAATTCTTAGAATTCCTTCAAGTCTCAAATCCAAGTCAAGTCCCGGAAGTGAAAAGTCCAAGTTCTTTAAATCCGGAATTCTTAGAATTCCTTCAAGTCTCAAATCCAAGTCAAGTCCCGGAAGTGAAAAGTCCAAGTTCTTTAAATCCGGAATTCTTAGAATTCCTTCAAGTCTCAAGTCTAAGTCAAGTCCCGGAAGTGAAGTTCAAGTTCTCTAAATCCAGAATTCTTAGAATTCCATCAAGTCTCAAGTCCGATAATCAAATCCCAAATTCAAGTCCAACACTCAAATCCAACTGGATTTTATTACAAATTCGTAGAATTTGTTTGAAGCACTCAACTAAAAATCAGAGGATTCCGTATTCGTGTGGAATATGTCAAAAGAAGAGATCAAGTCCACTTTGATTTTAAATATTTGTAATTTGTATCAAATTTTAAGTGTATTTTAATTTACACTGAGGAATTTGGTGTGTACAGCGTGCCTTCTCAAGTATGAGGTGGCAGCTTGAAGTCGTGGGTTTGACGTTGGGGCGAGCACTTGGCCTGTGAAATCTAATGAAGCTTGTGACCATGTTTATAGTTGGGCTTCAGAGAGTCTTAAGCCTTGGGAAACGATATTTGATGACGTCTTTAGGCTATTGGCCTGTTAATATTGAAACTCAATGTTAAGATAGTAGTTAACTAATTCATGGGCTTGTATAAGGATGTCAATTCGTGCCCGATCCGCTCCGACCCGCCCTGATCCGTCTCGACCAGCACAGATTTTCCCGATCCAAGACTTGTGCGGGGCGGGAATGGGGGAAAAAATTTTCAACCCGCACGGGTATGCCTCCCACTCCGACCCGAACCGACCCGCCCACCCTCCCCACAATCCGCCCCGTCCAGCCCCGCTATACATATTTATATACATAATATATATATATATATATATATATATACACACACATATATATATATAAAAAAGATTTCTTTTATAATATAGATAAATATTCGATTATCTAAACATATATTAATTTGATATTATTATTAAAATCAAAGTAACCCTTAAACTTCTTTAATAAGTCTTAAACCTAAGTACTTAAACATTAAAATCCTATACATAATATTACAATACTCCTATACTCTTAATTAGATTGATTATTGAATAAATATTGATAAAAACATAAGACCTTAAATCTTAAATTAAATATAATCTACTCCTAATTCAATTGAAATACTTAAATTTAACATCCCTAGACCCTAACTTAAATTGACTTGATTTGAACACATTGATTCTAATATAGTAATAAACTAATAATGTCAACATAGAGATTTGAATGCCTAGTTTTAATCCAATATAAATAATCCCTAAACCCTAAGCACTAACTAATCCATGAACCCTAAACCTAAGTACTAAATAATTCATAAACCCTAATCCCTAAACTTGAACGTTAAACCCTAAACCCTATAATTAATCCCTATACCTTAAGCATTAAATAATCCATGAACCCTAAACTCTAAACCTATGCCCTAAATAATCCATAAACCCTAAACCCTAAAACTAAGAACTAAACCCTGAATCCTAGTTTTAATCTTTTAAATCCAATATAAATAATCCCTAACGGTCTAAACCCTAGGAGCTAAATAATCCATAAACCCTGAACTCTAAACTTAAGCACTAAATCCTAAACCCTAGTTTTAATCCAATATAAATAAATAAATAATCCCTAAACCCTAAACATTAGGCCCTAAGCACTAAATAATCCATAAACCCTAAACCTAAGCACTAAACCCTAAATAGTAAACCCTAAGTGGTAAATAACTAAATATAAAATTAAAAATCAAACCTTATTAAGTCATTATTAAATAATATTAATCCAGTGATGAATTTATTGAATTCATTCAATTAAATCAAAACATTTTTAAAAAAACCCATACTGCCAGCTCACCTATGATCTAAGACCGAATAATCTTGAGAACCCCCAAAATTTGACCCTCAAAAGACCCCCATTTAATGTGGAGTGTTGGATGTGAAGTGGGCCCTACATGTGTGTTTTTAACCAATGACTATTTTAATGCCACATAGATTTGTGAGACTTTTGGGAGTCAAATTTTGAGCGTCTCTAGCATTATCCTCTAAGACCTAAGTGGCTAAGGCATTGAGAGAGTAAGAGACTAAAGAAATAAGAACCCTAAACCTAAAGTACCCAAACCGTCTCTCACCCTCTCTTGGTCTCTCACGAGTCTCACGCCGCTGCCGCTTCATCACGTCGACTCACCTGTGGGCTGCGGGTTATGATGTAATTAGCTCTCTCTTGCACACATATCGTCTACTACTACACGCCTACGGGTCAGTTTTATTGTTGTTTTCCTTCTTGTTTGAGTTCTTGTTCAAGCATTTGAATTCATGTTCATATATAAACTCCTGCTTATAGATGATTTCTGTAGTTCATCGCACCTTACCACAATACCTTTAATATGGATCCGTACACATTTGTTTCAAACAATTGAACTCTTTTTTCATTAAAACCCTTTAAAAATCTAGTACCTGGAATCCACGCAATTAATAATGAATCTACTTGCAAACATTTTTTTTTTTGCTTCATTTGTGGAACAGCGATAATGTCATTTTCAGAGAACATGGAAGTGAGGGATCGGATTTGTGTGGCCTTCAATCGGGACGGAGGTCCGTAGGTATCCGTGGATTATAATAGGGCGGGGACGGGTGGAAAAAGTTCCCCCAATGTGCGGGGCGGGGCGGGGGCTCCCATTGAGGTGCAGGGCGGCTATGATCCGCCCCCGCCCCACTCCGTTGCCATCCCTAGGCTTGTTAGGTTGACAGCTCACCTAGGTTTTGGACATGTTAATCCTATTTACGCTCGTGCATATTTTTCTGATTGATAATCAATCGTCAAATCACCTACAAAGTCAGATTGATAATTTTTCTCGACCCATATAGAGATGGATTGATTGGTGGTTCTCAAAATACTCAATAGTCAATTTGGCCAACAATGACAGACTAAATGGCTATTAAAAATTTGGGCCAAACAATTATAATTCTAATATCCACCCCAACCCAAACCACACCAAACCCAGTCAAGTTGTCAATGTCAAACAAACATAGCTGATATCATCAATAAAAAAAAGTCTAGCTATAACTTCCAATTAACATTGAAAAAACGTGTGTCAATGACCGAATGAATTTCTCAAACAGCTTATGTGTACATAGTAAGGAAGAAACCCACAATAAAGAAAGAAAATAAACTTAAACTCTCAGAAACGCAGAACTAACCAAGCCGATAAACCAATCCAAGACAACAAAAGAAGATTTCAATTACAATAATAATTGACGTAACAATAAAAAAATTATGCTGGGAGACCCTTTATTCATAATTTGTTTTATCCCATCGGAACATGAGAGATTTTGACAAGATATCCCGTCGCAAGAACTCTGTTCAATTCAATTACCCAATCCCTGGATCGAATCGAATAAAATCCTGTCACTGAAAAATCTCCAAATCATTACCATTGATCCTCCGCTGAGTGTATTGTCACAAATGGGGATCTTCAATAACTTCATTAGCCCCTCATAGTAGTTGGGTGTACCCTTTATCAGTTTATATCCGACCCAGTTACCAACCCAAAAAAATCAATTGTCAATCATTATCTGACCCAATAATGATTTCGAATTATATCCAACTCCCCCTATCGGAATCAAATGACAAAATAAAAGTAACCAGAAAACTAAACTGGAATCATGGTTGGTCCAAGCCTAGAATATTAATTGAATTCAACAAATATGCTTGCTAAGTCCAAAAGGAAAGGAAGATGGCAATTGACATATCACCCACTCCAATTTGTCTTAACTTAATTTACAGCAAAGCCGATAGATAACAACACAATAATAAATAGAAACGAAAATAAGTACCACAGGGGACCCCAACACACACACACACACACTGCATTTGACTACACCAAATCAATACTTCTCCCACAAACCTGTCAAATAGAGAAATTAAACAAATTAAAATTACTCACAGATTCATACACAAAAGAGAGAGATGATGATGATTATGCTTACTACTTACATAATTAATTAAAGTAACGAAGATGACTTCTTCACTTAGTGATGGCATAGATGGCATAGATGATTCCAGGGATGTATCCGAATAATGTCAGCACAAGACAAATCCAGAATTCAACCTGCAAGTCATCATAAGTTGAGGAAAGTAACCAGTCCACAGTTCACACAAATTTAATAATTCTTTCTTCTTTGTTTTATTCAAAGCAAGTTGTCTCATCGTGTCATCATTCATCTCATGTTTATTTGATGGTTTTAGAGTTGGAACCACCAGAAAGCAACACCAAACACAAGAGAAGAGCCACATCAAAAACAGAGACTTGTACAAAACAAACGCACAAAAGATCACAACTTGCTTTTATTAAATCCCATAAAACAATAGCAAGTCAATTAAACAAGTAAAAGAGATGGATCAACCAAACTTGACCAAGACGCCAAGGGAAGGCAATAATATTACTCATCACATGTTTCTCTGCCTTTTTAGTTTAGACACAGTAGTTGATGATGGATTCAGATTTGGTACCATCAGAAATTAATTAATTAAGCAAAACCAAAACAAGATCCAGATCAAAACTAAATGGACAACAAGCAGTAGCACACAAAGATGACAACTTGGTAAGCCAAAAAAAAACCAGGAACAATGATTTGATCTCCCTAATAAAGTGAAACTAATTAAGAAAAAGAGATAATAAACCTTGCAACCAAACTTGAGGAAGACACCAAGGGGAGGCAATAATATGGCCAGGAGGATATCTATGCAGTTGGCTGTGCCCTCATCTGCCATCTTCTTCTTTTTTCTTTCTTCCGAGAGAGATCGGAATAGGGAGTGTTTGGTAACTGCTCCTGTTGTTACGACTTACAAGCAGGTAGAGTGATTCGCTGGTTACATATATATAATAAATAATGATAATATAAATTGAGGCCCAAAGAGAGCAACGTATAGGCCTACGATTAGATAACATGCTCGCACGTGTTCGGCACGATTAGCCGCCCACCAGATCCACATGTGCCAGTCTGCCAGATGAGGATGAGGCTTCACACCTAGTCCGTGTTGGCATTACAATATGATTATAAGCAGAGGGAATCCAGTAAAGCTACGTAAAGTTAAGTGGGTGACTGGATTCCATTCATTAGCTGGTCGGATCTTTTTTACAGAGAGGATGATAGATGGATTTGGCCTTTGGGGGGTTTAATTTCAGTACATAGTTTTAATAAATAATAATAATGGATTTGACAACTCAACTTGTTAATTCAACCGACATTTTTGCCATTCAAATATTGATTTAAGATAAAGGTGGTCCCAGGCTGTCCGCCTTACTCTCTTTTGGTTTGGGTTAGGGTGCATATTTTCGAAAATAGTCCTCCTAAATAGCCCAACATTTTTTATCCCAATTATGCTCAATCCCATATGACATTACACATCACATGTCACATTAGTATTTTTGTCTATATATATACTCTCCCTCTCTCTTTCTTCTCTTTTCACTTTCTCTCTCATCTCTCCTTTTCTCCCTCCCCCTCACACGAGACAACCACCACAACCAACCGGAGCTCCTCCATCCGGCCACTGATTGGAGCTATCAACCCACCGAACGGAAGCGTCCCAACACCACAGTCATTTCCCAACCCTCCGCACCACCCATTGCCTCTCGTATCGTTGGAAAAAGGCATCCAAAGGAGGAGGTAACCACGGCACAAATCGAGTCGATCCGGCCACCTTCGACGACATCTCCCACAACTGACCTCATATTTAGACTCCACGCATCAAGGCGCTCCTTACCCTTCTATTTTCCTACCAAATAGCTATCGAAATCCGGTGACCCGAGCAAATTACATTGTTCTAACAGCAATGTAATTTTCTAATCCGGACATCCAACCACCTCCAACAGCTCCTTCGGCTAGCTCCAGCAATGTAATAACTAGTCTTTGTGGCTTTTTTTCTTGCTTTTTTTTTTTGTTTTATTTTGAAATTTACACTGTTTTGAGCACAATATAATAATCTGTCTTAATACCATTAGAATGAATATGCTTTTGAAACAATGTATCTACCTTGTTATTCTTGACTGGTTTGTAGATTATTTTTCTCCCCAACTTGTACTTCGCCTATTTTGAAAACAGTGTAACCTGTATGATTGTCTAGCAAGAAAACAGTGTAACATGTAGGTTTGTATGGTAAGAAACAGTGTAACTCGAAGTTCTGTCCAACTCCAACAATGTAATAACTAGTCTTTGTGGCTTATTTTTTTCTGGCTTATTTGTGGCTTATTTTGAAATTTACACTGTTTTGATTACAATGTAATAATCTGTTTGAAT
This sequence comes from Tripterygium wilfordii, assembly GCF_013401445.1. Taxonomy (NCBI): domain Eukaryota; kingdom Viridiplantae; phylum Streptophyta; class Magnoliopsida; order Celastrales; family Celastraceae; genus Tripterygium; species Tripterygium wilfordii. Next base: position 13,644,996 of record NC_052238.1, on the reverse strand, counting down.
ACCATTTGAATGAATATGCTTTTGAGACAATGTATCTACCTTGTTATTCTTGACTTGTTTGTAGACTATTTTTCACCCCAACTTGTATTTGGCATATTTTGAAAACAGTGTAACTCGTAGGATTGTCTAATAAGAAAATAGTGTAATTTGTAGGTTTGTTTGATAAGAAATAGTGTAACTCGTTCTGTCTAGCAATTACATTGATTTGTGCATAAAAAAGTATAAGAGATGATGAAAGTGGGAGAAAAGAGGGAAATATGAGAGGGATTATTTGATTTTCAAATTTTTAAAAAGAAAAGAAGTGTGAGAGAAGAGGGAATATTTGAATTTCAAATATGTGTCATGTAAGCATGGTGAGCCATGTAAGCATCTTAGGTGGCAAAGCCACATAGATTTGGGAACATTTGGGACAAAATTTACTGGGATATTTAACATTTTCGTTTCGAAAACTCTAAATATCCCAACAACTTTAAATCTCAGCAGCTGTCCAATCTATGTGGCAAGCTTATGTAAACATGTCTGGCATGAATTAAAATAAAAATAACCTTTCTTTATGAAAGGACAAGATTACCCTCCCTTCTCACATAAATCAAAACCTAATGACAATGCTTCTGCAGCTCCACTCCCCTCCTCCCACTTTAAACCTTCTGCTGCCCATCCCCATAATGCCGCAGCAATCATCAACGAATACTCCATCTTCGACAGGACCTAGAGTCCCATAGCTTCTTCTTTTGCCGTCGGTAGAAGAAAGCCAAGCTCATCATTGGAAGCTTCTAGAAGATACCCAAGATTCAGTTGAGACTCATCGAAACCTGAAGTCAGATGAACGACGGGCACTGACGATGATGACGAAGCGAATATATCTTGCTTTGCGTGGTGAGGTAGTGTTGTTGAAGAAGATAAAGAGGAGGATGATGGTCGAGGACAAGGTGGTGGTAGGCTCCACTGACTGGGTGGAACAGAGAGTGGCGATCGAGAATGTGTTTCAAAGGAGTTCCGAGATTCTATACCATCCCATCGTCAATGTGGACCACTTACTCGTGTTTTTCTCCATGGAACAAGAAGATACTCTTTCCATTTCATAGTAAGGGATCACATGCAACTGCAAATCATTGGACATTACTTGTCCTTGACATTGAAGAGTGAAGTTGGAAACATTACAATTCCTTACTGCCTCGTCGAAGAAATAGAAAAGATCCATTGCTCTGAAGATGCAAACCTACTGGTACACTTACTTCACAGTCTCTTTTAATATTTATCGACCTAATGCTTTGTTTTCTTTAACAGATTAAGTACTACGATTCCTTATTCCCAACCGGGGGCTCATCAAAGCTAGAAGCATCCTTCTCAACAGTGAGGGACGCACCCCAACAACCAACATCATCGCTAGTTTTCCATCAAATTCTAGCACATTGATCTTAAATGCAATTTATTAATTATCTTATAGATGTCCATGTCTTGTTATTTCTTTTTGAACAGCGTGGATTGTGGTATCATTGTCATGCTTATAATGGAGTGCATATTCACCAACAAACCAATCCTAACGACTTTGAAGGAGGACGATATTCATAGGTTTAGGGCTCATGTTCTTCATTTGCTTCTCAATGACAAATATAATGTATGAGGATCATAATGTAAATATTGTTTTTGCTACTATGGTTGAATTATTATTTTTGTGTGTGACTCGTCAAAACAATGCAATGATATTTTGCTGGGTTGCATTTGTTTTCTTTTCATTATATGATTGCAGTCTTACCAAGGTTAAGCAGTTGTCTTGTTCCACACCCATTGGAGCAATGTCCCAAATTTACTTCCATTGTGTTGTTTTTTTGGTTGATAGTTTGGCCACCCAGTTGATGTAAAACTCCATTACATGTTCCATTGCATTGGTTGATAGTTCGTCCATTGCTTTGTTTTGTGTAAAAGCATTTATTGTTTAGTCTAGGCTATGCCCTCATATAACATATTGGAGGCCAAAGTGGATGTGGTTGTCGAATAGGGCATAAGACCCAACTTAAAAAAATCAATGCAATGAAACAGTGCTCTAAACAAACTCAGCTGGATATGACTTCCCTAAAAACTCCCTACTAAAATAAACAATGCAATGAAAACAATTGGTTCTCATCTCAAATGAGGGTCCAATTAGACCCTAAACCATTTTCCGCATAACAATGCAACGTTGAAATTGTTCCTTCACAGCTGGGTGTGAAGGAACTCAAAAATCCCTAATCAATGAAGCAATGCAATGGACTAACAGTTGGTGCTAATATCATGTGAGTGTGCAATCGAACCATAACCCATTAACTATAAAACAATACAATGCGACCAATTGTTCCTTTTCACAGTTGGGTGTGGCTTTCATAAAAAATCCTTAATCAATTAAGCAATGAAATGGACAAAAAATGTGAGCTGATCTCCAATGAATGTGCAATCAGACAACAAGCCATTAACTAAAAAACAATGCAATGTACCACATTGTTCATTCACAGCATAATCACTGTATAAATAGTCTTATTCTCCAACATAATACATAAATAAACTACAGCATCTCCTCAAAACATGAAGCTTGACTCATCCACCTGACTTGCGTCCTACACATCAAATAAGCCAAATAAATAAAAGGTTAATCAATTACATATTAGATTGAAATAAAATAATTACCACTAAGAATGCCAGAAAAGGTTACCATGCTTCCACTTGTTCCTATTGATGGTGGCAACACTTCATTGTTACTTTTGCTGTTCCTAGCAGACCTCTTGAAAATTCTTTTCTTCCTCACAGATAGAGGACGTCCTTTGCCTCTTGCAATCAATAGATCATTTGAGCTACCAACCACATTCAATGCACTAACAAGGGTGGCAATGCTCTTCGCACTAACAGTACTCATCGCACCTTCAATCAAGTTGGCAACATAATTGAAATTATGTTCACTGTAAATTGCCAAACCTGCCAAATATGTGAACATGTTACACAATTTATCATAGCGTTGTTGGTCGCCTGTAATGGTCATTCCATCTTAATATACCTTAACTCGAGAATAAGGTCTCTTTACGCCTTTTCTCCAATGCCTAAATATGTAATGAGCTGAGATTAGATCATGTACATTGTGAACCAACACGGTTATAGCATGTCTGCATATATACCCCTAAACTCAAATCTGCAGCATGTACAAAAGATCGTCGATGAAGTATTGTCGTAGCACACATTATAGGCAACTTTTTCCTTCCTTTATCTCTAAAAAATACATCTTCTTCAACATAGAAATGTGTCAGATTATCATTTTGCACCACAGTTTTAATACCACAATAAATCAACCTCGTCAACTCATTCTAAAACTCTTTGAACTTGTTTTCAGTGTACAAATTCAGAATTTGTTTCTCCATTCCATACGAAGTAGCACATTTGAGTTGCTTGTTAAATGAATTAAAATCCGCTTTACTTTCCTTTTCAGCTTTGTCCCTCAATGCATTGTTAGACTGCTCCACAAATTGTCTAAGAGTCATTTTCGAGTTCACATCACCATCAAAAAATGCATTGGTACCCTCACTCCTCTGAGTGATCGACATACCAACCCAAAAGAAGTTCTTGACATAAATTGGAACCCACATCTCTATCTGATCAAACATTGTTTTCAACCAACCATTATTTGTCAAATGAAATTTATCAATCATAGCTTCCCAGCACCTTTCAAACTCATACGTGCTCTGCGATTCATAAACAGCTTCCCCCAAATCATAAATAATGTTCTCATATTCCCTGTACGAACCAAGCTTCTCAGGCACTTTCTTCAATATGTGCCACAAACATAATCTATGCCTAACTCTAGGAAAGACGACTTCAATTGCATTCTTCATTGCCTTATCTAGATCAGTTATTATCCCAACTGGACAAACATTATGCATACATGCGAGCCATGTCCTAAATAACCATATGAAAGTGTTCGTGTCTTCATTCAAAATTAGCCCACAACCTAGTAAGATTGATTGTCCATGGTGATTGACACCAACAAATGGGCGAATGACATGTCATACTTATTAGTCAAATATGTCGTATCGAACGTAATGACATCCCCAAATTCACGACAAGCTGCCCGACTTCTTGAATCAGCCCAGAAAACATTTTTCAGTCTACCTTTCTCATCGCAATCAATTAATGAAAAAAACCCATCATTCTATGATTGCATCTTGCTGAAATAACTATGAATTGCGTTGGCATCCCCTTCACCAAGTCACAATCGTCTAGCTTTTGCAAGTAAGCTTCTAGTATCCTGTTCCAAAAACAATAACTTCTCATGCCCCCAGCACCAATGACCTATGCATTGTGACTTTTGTTGGCTCTAATCCCAACTATGTCATTAATCTCCAGTTGCCTTTTAACATTAGGGTTAATCACCCGATTGCAACTAAAATACCTCGATTGCGATGGACTCATTACATGGTTATGCTCATCGATGAAATTTGTAATTTCTCACTTACCCTCTTTAGATAAACGGGCTCTCAACCTAGCTTTACAATCATTCTTCGTATTTGACCGATGATTTATGAAATTGTTCGTCTGCGTACTGCTTTTATCTGCTCTGCCACAAGTGAATGTCAAATATTTTACCAACCCATCCTTGTCCTTATTTACGGTCTTTTTCTTTCACAAGAAATCCCCTCCATTGCCCATATCTCTTGTAATGCTGAAACATTTGATTTTCATCTACAAAGAACATCTCATTAGCGGCACTTCAGATTCATCGAAAACAAAGTCTTCCACACCTTGAACACTCTCATCTGAACTAGATATATCATTGTTCATGCACATGTTCGATCCCTCAATGTGCAAGTCCTCCCACCCTCGATATGCCTCATCATGCCTTTTCATTTCTTGGCCAGATCAATTTTCGTACCCCTACAATTAATTGGTAAAACGCACAATGTTATTCATGTCAAATATGAACCAAATAAGCAATGCAATAGAAGTCAATGGACAATCTGACAACTACCAAAAAACGTACAATGCAATACAAACCGCGTAAAGTAAACAACTCCCAAACACAAATGTGTATCAAATCAGTCAAGAAACCTTCCTAATTAAACAATGCAATACACATTAAAATTGTGGCCAACCTCAAAGTTGACTAAATAAGCTAATAACGCCATAAACGAAAACAATGCAATGCAAACCTCATAAAATAAACAATGCAAAGTACCAAACAAGGAGACACTCTCAGATGGGTGTTAGTTCCCTCAAAAATCCCTAGGCAAAGAAACAATGCAATCAATAAAAGTCACTAGACAAACTCAACTTAGTGTGAACCATCTGCGGTATGTTGGCACAAAACAATGCAAAATTTATGGGACCCATGGAAAACGATGCAAGGAATATCAACAATGAACACATACCGCAACGACAAAACCCATGCAACCTGCAACTGTGGCCCTCCAGCTGTAAACCAAGTTCTCTAGTTGCGTCTTCTCATTTAGCTAGAGAAAGAGATCAATTGGGGAGAAACTTGGTTAGGGAAAAATTACAGAGTATGAGAGAGAAACTAGGTTAGTGAAAAATGAAAAATCAAAAACAGTTCTAAAAGGGGAGAATCGGGAGTCGTACGCGATAAAAGCAACAAAACAATTGAGCCAGACTCGTTTACCTAGGTATATCCATACTAACGTGATGACTATTCCATCCACCTCAGCGCCACATCAGTTTGGGATTTGTTGGGCTGAAATAACTTAGGCCATTTAACATTTTCAATAACTTCATTAGCCCCTCATAGTAGTTCTTGTCATTGACTTTGTCAACATCAACAAAAGCGAAGTCGAAACTGCTTGCATTTCCATGCTCAGTAGCTTATCGAGCACAAATAGAGCCGCTGACCCTATGAAATTGATTTTGTGTCCGACACTAGATTTTTTTTATGATCGACAGTCCTATATCGTAGGACTTGTGATTTACACCTACAGTAATGCATTTAGTATCATGGGTGTTAAGAGGGGGTGCTGCATATGTGTGTGGTGTGAGTTTAGATATTCAGGTCTTGATGTATAATATAAAAAAATAATTTATTAAATTTTGGGATTAATTATTATTTAGTAGTTAATAACTCTCACTGAAATTTTTATTTTTTATTAAGAAAAATTTTTAAAAAAATTGGGTGTACCCTTTATCAGGGGTGCCGGGGCTCTACTGTAATAAAATTACAGAAGGCCCCGCTGTAATGGCAATTTGAGACAAAAAATTTTTTTATTTTATTTTGAAAAAATTATAGATGTGTAGTTTATGGTCTAACGAATTCAACGATATTTTTTTGTTCAAAACAAAAATCATATGCTACATGAAAAATGCTTAACAATTTTAGACCGTCGGATATAAACTCAAAACATTCGGTGTCTGGATCACGATGAATTTTTGATTTTTGTTTCGAACAAAAAATGTACCGTTGGATTCTTTAGATCATAAACTACACATCTATAATTTTTTCAAAATAAAATAAAATTTTTTTTGTCTCAAATTGCCATTATAGCGTGGCCTGTTGTAACCACCCCTTAATCAGTTTATCCGACCCAATTACCAACCCAAAAAATCAATTGTCAATCATTGTCTGACCCACAAAGTCAGACCAATAATGATTTTGAATTTTATCCAAAAAAAAGGTGTGTCGGTTATTGGGTTGATAATCAAGTAAGTAATCCGACCCATTTCCAATCTTATGTCAATCAGCTGGGATTCACCAAAATCAAAGTTTTTTGCTGGCGACAAATCCCATCACCTAATCAAATGTAAGTTGACTAGAGCAACAAAAAAATTCTCCAATAAATTTTTTTGAGTAAACAACTAATAATGAACACGTACATATATAATTGACTAGCTTGCTCTAATAATGAGAATGGGAGATAATTTGATTGGTCAGATTGTCTGTATAGAACCTTGAGGTCCAGAGTTCTATTATCACCAGGGAGGGTTTGGGATTTGAGTAGTTTTCCATCCGTTGTGATGACCTTCATGCCCCTCGGATATGGTTTAGCGTGGGTGTGGCCTGTGGGTCTTTCAAAAAAAAAAAACTTGCTCTAATAATGTCATTATGAATTGGGAACTGAATTAATGTATCCTAATTAAGCATCAATTGCTTTCACACCCTCTTAATTTCACATATCTCCTATCTCATTAGCAAACAAATCCATGAATTCACATAAATTTCGATCAAATATAATTTTTCATCCTTCAAATATACACGTGAAACTATTTTTGCTCTTAATTTCATCACTCACCTATGAAAAAATACTCCACTCGTCCCTAAAAAGTTTTTGATGTCCCACTTGACATAATTTGTACATAATGGAATATAAGTATAATACACATTGGGAACAAAAATAGTTCAAGGACGAAAATGAAATCAGGTGTATAGTTGAAAGATGAAAAATTATAGGAAAATTTTCCAAATATAGACGTGTTTTTGTTAAGTTGAGACCTATAATAATAGGTCTGAAAACTAGCATGTCTTTTTTATGCATTTTTCAATAGAGTGATTTTATTTGCACACCAGGATTTGTTATCTTTACACCAATAATTTGCTCATATAAGTTTACACATTTTTTATCTAAGTTTACACCAAATTATTATTGTTAATCCAAAAATACCCTTGATTTAAGTTTTTAATATACATTTTTTTTTTTTTTGAGTACAAGTACAAACACAATATATGACACACCACCAGATCAAGCCTCTGAAAGTACAGGTGTCAACAGGCCCCACGCAGGAGGCACAAATCAAGCCCACGCAGGGGCAGACTATCAAGCCCACATAGGGGCAGACGAAGCCCACACACCTCCTTGTAAATATTCGGAGGAGGTGAGACTAGAACCCATGACCTCAGTCAGGGACATGCAAAGTCATTGCCACTCAACCAATGGCTCATTTGCAGTTTTTAATATACAAAGATGTTATCTTTACACATAAGCTCATACAGTCAAACCCATTTATCTAACATCTTCTTTTTAAAAATACATAAATCTGGGTTTCTTTTTTTTATAGCGACACTTTCTAAACAGGAACTATCGTCGATATCTACGATCGACATCCAACTATCCTTACCTCCAATTGGGTCACCGACTACACCTCATTTTGCCTAATCATAACCATATCTTGTTGTTATTAATTCTAACTCTTGCTATTCCAAATTTTCTCTGTAAACAGAATTTCACAATTGACCAATCAATGTGTCAAACAAGATCACAAAATTGACAAACAAAGTGACAAAGAAACATTGGCAAATGGACTTCTTATGTACAAGTGAATATAATTAAAGTGATAATAAGAAATCTGGAATCATTTAATCTGCAACAAGTTTGTTTTCATGAATCATCAACTATCATATTGATTAACAAACCATGTCACAAGAAGCCATAGTTCTTTTAAATTAACATAAAAACTCACTCCGAACACTAAATTAACATGCTAGTCAATGTCTACATAAAATGTCTCTCTAGTGGCCACATTCGAGCCAATTAATTCTAAAAAACGTTGAATACGATGTTGATATGCTACATCCCATCCATTAGCTTCTTCTGTATGATATCTGTACCAATAATTTGCCACTGGTGGGATTGAGCACTCATCAATAAGGCTCAACTGCATATGAAATCACAAGTTCAATCAATTCACTCAACTTTAATATACAAAACTAAATTAATTACACTTTTTAGTACCTGTACAAAATGGTTTCCATTTACAAAATCAATCGCTATCTCGTTCCTTGCACTGTATGGAAGTGGGCGGCTTCTAAGAGGTAAGAATGTCAAGCATTGTTGGAGTGACAGTAGTACCAGTACAACGTTATACCTAGAAGCTATCAAGTGTCCCATATCTGGCATAGACATCCAATACTTAACATCAGCTGGAGACATATAAAAGTCCAGTGCCTGTAAGAGGTCTTTAGTCCTGTCACTGAATATTTTTTTGTAAAAATCCTCCCACATTCTTAGCTCTTCATATAGTGATCGGCGTACAATCTTCCAGCTGTCTATACAATCAATTCTCATTAAACCAGCAATCGCACGATATCCACAATTACCGTCACCAGCAACGTCACTAATAGTATTGATGTATACCGCTATCGTGCGTGGGAATTGACGACGAAATTCTTCTATGCTTAGTCGTTTTTCTGCAATAGTTGTTTGTATTTTATGTCGAACCTACGGATAAGATAAGACAATCATGGTACGAAAACAATTTATTTATAAAGACATCATAGTTGTATATAAGAAATATACGTACTGATATTTTCTTTACTCGTTTCTTTTGAATTTTATTTGTAACACAAGTACTTGCTACAGAATTCAGAGTTGATGACGGTATACACATGTCAACGCATGGAACATCAACAAGCTCAAATGCAGATGGTTTTCGGCGTGTTGACTTGTCCTTCTTCGAAACTCTACCTCGTGTCTTTACCTTCTCTTTAGGCTCTACCAAGTGTGTTGTATTGGGATCGAAAATTTCTCGAATCTTTCTTGCATAGTATGGCCACTTGGCACTATCTTCCTTCATGACTTTGTCCACGAACCTACAAAAATCCATAAACAGCTTCACCAAACGTAAGTTAGTTGTAGTGATTAACATAATTACATATATGCTTATTAACATAAAAATAAAAACAACCTGTTTAATTCTAGAATAAAGTCAGGAATTTGTGGTTGATCACGTGGGATTATGTGAAGCCTCTTCCAATGAGTGTCCAAAGCTGATAAAGGGATCGGAACTTCATCTCTCACATAGTGAGCGAGCTCATGAGCACATGGAAGACCGTGTATGCGTCTATTCAAACAACCACACAACTCTGTTGATGCCCCAAGACTCTCTACAAAAGGAAGTTGCTCTAAAATCAGATCAAGTGCTGAGGTGGATACTAATCCCCGGATATCTTTAAAGAGTGAAGGCCTAAACTTGTGTTGTACTACTGTTGCGCTCTTCTCGAATGAGGCCTTTATCTCAGTAAAATGCAACTCCAGAAGTGAATGAATTTTTCACCATAAAGAATCGAAATTACCCAGTGAACAACCCAGTTGTTTCTTAAGCTTTGCATGTGCGCTCTCAACCCTGTAATGTAACACGGAAAATAAATTAATGAAATTGATTATGCATCAATAATTTAGTTAAAATATGAAAATAATATTTTAATTACCTATTTGTAGTCAAATTGTCAAAATGCATACAGTTATTGGTCCATGCAGCAATGAACCTCTCCTTGTATAGATTTAACCAAGTATCAAAGACATACGCAACAACAGTAGGAGTATGGCTAAAGGTGGTTGTTAGCTCATTTATTCTCCGCAAATATTCCACCTCAGTGTTTGCTGCAACCACAGTACCCCATACACTCATAAACAAATTCCATGTTTCCTTGTCACGAAACATCTTCTTACACTTTGCCAAAATATTTTTGTTGATGTGCCAACGACATAATAAATGCTTAGCATTAGGAAAAATAGACTCAATGGCACTCATAAGAGATAATTCCCTATCCGTCACAACAACTAATGGGAGATCGCACCCACAATCCTCCATAAATGATCGAAACCTCAAGAGTATCCATAAATAGTTTTCCACACGCTCTCTTCCTAGATAGGCAAATGCAACTGAGAATGTAAGATTAGTTGATGTAACTCCGACAACCTCTAATAGTGGCATGCGATATCTGTTTGTTTTGTATGTACAGTCTAACAATAACACACGTGGAAAAGTACGTAGCAAATCAATACTTTTCGGATGAGCCCAAATCAAATCAGCGACTGTGTCAGTACCATCAGTAGAAGCCCTATGGAACTCAAAGTACTTGTGCTCAGAAAGCTTACCCAAAAGATATTGCATTTGCATCCTCCCCGCCTTTTCAATGACTCTGTGCTTATGTCGTGCATTGTAAATAGTCCTAAGTGTGGTTGCATTTAATGGATCTTTCTGTTTTATGGTGCAAAGAATTTCCTTCGGCATAACCATATTCTTAGACATATCAACCAAAAGCTCCGTCTGTTCACGGGTCAATCTCCCAGCATAACTATGCCCCTCATAATACACTGCAGAGGGATGATTGTGCTTTCCATTAATGACTTCCAAAATCCAACCATCCCCATTTGTAGTTGTTTTTCCCCTCAGTAAAAATGGACAACCACATTTCTTTGTACCAGTGCACATACGTTTTTTGACACTTTTTGTCTCATTACTAATCACTGGCCTATATGAACCAAACCGTTCACACGCAAGCAAAATTCGTGGCTTCCTACCGGTTCCACCAACATTAGATGCTCTAATTGTAAGGACATGTCCAGTTCGTATGGCAGCTGCTCGAGCCCAGGAAATCAAATCTTCTTTGCTTTTGTATATCTAGAAAACAAATAATAGAATATGAGTGAATACATAGTAACTGCTAAAATATATTTAAATTATAAAAAAAATGAAATCATACTTACGTCATATATGATAAATTCGCTTGTATAATCAACCATGAACAAATCACCACTACTAATAATCTCTTTGGTAGATTCATCCTACTGCATTTAAATACTAAACAATTAATGTAAACCAATATGCTGATTTTTAAACCCTAAATCAACACAACATTCCAGTTTATATAATACTTCACACAGTTTTTTTTTGGTGCAAAAAATACAAACTTCATTAACCCAAAACAAAGCAAAACAAAAGGACATCATGTAAAAACCATATACAAGCAGTGAACCAACTAAAGCGAAAGAAAAAGGGGAAACCATCACAAAAAGAGCATGGACAAACACATACAACATTATTACAATTTCCTAAAGATCAGATCTAATAGCAAATCCTTTTTTCTAAGCATCTCATCATCTTCAAAGAGAAAACAATGGTCATGGGAGAGGCTTGAGACTTGAAGACAGAAAATTTCAATGAGCATTCATTGAACATGGAGAAGATTGGTGGATGCTTGCTGGAGGAATGATTTACGACTAACAGTAGCTGAAAAATTCTTAGCATATCAGCAGCACAATTTCTTAATTGAACATGGAAACTTGTTGGAGGGAAGGACTGCGGCATCTTATCCTTTGTAAACACTAGTGAGATAACCGAATCCAAAATTTTCCATATTCTTTTCATATCCTCAGTATTCTAATCTCACTTGTTCCTAGGACCATAACACAATTGATATAATATATACACAAACCACTAGCATTCATATATATGTCAACGATATGTGATCTCCGTGTATGTATGAACATGATCTCTATATATGCACACACACCACTAACACAATTTGACAAAATTGTATATAAAACAAACCAAATCAATACAAATTATATAAAACAAAAATCAATTTATGACCTCTCTTAATCAAATAGTCGATTTTATATTCAGTAGAAATTCGTATAATTAACCCAGAAATCAGATTATATAACTAGAGATCAAACCAGATTATAGAGTTAGAATCCAAAAGTTCAAATCCCTAAAAATACCTTTATGCCATGGCCATTATTTTCAATGTCGAGAATGGTGTTTCCGTATTGTTGAAGCTCATTTGTACTTCTAATCTCCTTCTTCGACTCATTATTTTCCATCTTCTACAGTATCCCAATGATTTCCTTCACAGTTGAATTGAAATTGAAACTGTTTCACTACGTGTAGAAGTTTTGTTACGTGTAGACTTATAACTTTCTAATTCTACATGTTAAAATATATATATATTTTTTTCATTTAAGGACATATTAGGTATTTCATATAGGGATATATATGTAAATAAAAAATTTAAAAAAAGTGGTGTAGAGATAACAAAACTTGATGTGCAATTAAAATCACTCTTTTCAATAACATCTGTCATATTAAATAATTAAATAAAAATAAAAATAATTAAGATTTGTTCACGTGTTTTGATTCGTTTATATGTACTCACTCAATTATTGGAAATAACAACATTTTTTAATTGTACGTTGTACATGTTTTTGGATTTGATTTTATTTTTCATTGCCCAGTCTTTTCTATACAATGATTTGATTTGATTATACATTTATACAAAAACAGTGAAGTTGTAATATTTAATTATTTAATATTTTTACCGTTTATAGCCTTCAACGCATCCTTTATAAGCCCATTTCTCTATCAAATTTTATACAATCTTCATTATTTTTCTTCTCATTTTGTATCACAGTTTCAAATACTGTCTTGTGTTAGTATTATGGATAAATAATTGAAGTTATGGGCTGAAGATCTACGTTTATCAAGCAATTCGAGTGAGGTAAAAATAGGGTCGAACACCCATTTTAGATTCTGATTAGTATTTTTTATGGACTTGTGTCTCCACTTGTACGCGATATTAACTATTAAATAAAAATCATCACTCTTAACACTTACGGTTTCAAAAATAATTGATGTTATATGAATATATATATATATATATATATATATATATATAAATGCATAAAAATTGTGTAAATATTCAAGTAATTGATATTTCATGCATCTTAACAAAAAAAAAAAATTGTAAGTATACAAATAAAAAAAACGTGTACAATACAAAGAAATATTGTTATTTCCAATAACTGAGTGAGTACATATAAATGCATCAAAATATGTGAATGAATCTTCATTATTTATTATTTAATATGACAGATGCGATTGCATCAAAGATGTGAACAAATTAAATAATTTTATTTTTATTTAATTATTTAATGGCAGATGTGACTGAACCAGTAAGAATATTTGTAGTTATTGAAAAAAATGCATAAAAAGAAACATACTAGTTTTCAAACTTATTATTATAGATGTCAACTTAACAAAAACACTATGCATTTAGAATTTCTCAAAAACTAGTGTTAGGACCCGTGCGATACACGAATAATAACAAATTTATAATTTTACTAACATATTTGATCACAAAAGAAATAACACATAAAGGTTTAGGAAAAGTGAAGAGACATTCTGTACATTAATTAAAATAATGATACAAAGTTGATAATAGTACCATGACAACTATTTTAAATTATGAAACACCTATTTGAATACTACATTGCTTGTAGTATTACATAATTGTCATTTCTCATTAACAATTAATATCTTCAGCCCATCCCTACTTTTTACCATTGATACTGCAACATATAGTTTACCATGACTAAAAACCGGCCTTGACAAATACAAACCAACATGAGAAAGTGATTGTCCTTGACTTTTGTTTATTGTCATGGCAAAACAAATAGCTAATGGATACTGTCTTCTCTGAAATTTAAATGGCAATCGAGAATCTGATGGGCATAGTATCATTCGAGGAATATATACCTTGTGACCCACCAATAACCTTAGCTTCTATAACATGATTTCCCAATTGTGTCACTATCAATCTGGTTCCATTGCATAAACCAGATTTCTGAGCAACATTACTGGAACACCAACCTTCAATTTTAATTCATGGTTTGGAAGACTGGAAGATGTAATGGAATTTAAGAATTCTGTTGTGTATAAATCTTCATGACTATCGACATTCAAATCTGCTTTGCATGCACTGTCGGAACTAAAATAAGTTATTTCTTCACCTACAACTAACGAAAGCATAAAGTCATTCACCATTTGCACAATTTCAATTGTAGGCGCAAGAATTGTCCTCTCCTACAAATACTTAGAATCTCCCATTTTCTAAAGTAATGAAGGATATGTGCTATCAACAATTGCTATCAAGGGATTGTCTAAGTCCTTGATAAGAAGATCATCTGAAATTTCTACAATTCCCTCTCTATCATTATGATCACCAATTTCACCATCACTGATTTTTAGTATCGATTCCGAGAACTCTCTTATATTGCTTAATGCTGAATCTTGACAACTCGTTTGAAGCCTCACATTTTTTGTCTATCTTAAAACCTTGCAATATTTCCACATATATGAAGAGTTTATCGTTGCGAACATGATGTCTTGTCTTGTCCCCTTTGGAACAATAGGCAAAATATGTCTAAACTCACCCCCAAAAACTACTACTTTATCTCCGAAAGGTTGCTGAAAGCTTTTAAGATTTGTAAATCTAAGAACATCACTCAAGGTCTTGTCCAAAGCTTCAAATGAATATTTGTTAGTCATAGGGCCTTCATACCATATTATGAGCTTGGACTTACAGATTAGTTGAGCCAATTGACTTTCCTGTCTAATATTACAACACGAATCCTCATTAATATTTAGAGGAATTCCAAATCTAAAAGCTGTTCTACCACCAGGAATCAATGGAGATGCTATTCCACTCGATGCAACTGTAAGGACAATTTCACCCTTAGATCGTAGTGCTGCTGAAAGTGTTTTCCATATGAATGTCTTTCCTGTACCTCCATATCTGTATAAGAAGAACACACCTCCTTCATTTACTGATACAACATGCATTATTTTTCATAAACACCCATTTGTTCATCAGTGAGACATGATTGTGCATAAATCTACTAACAACACTAACAGCGTATGCAATATCAGGCCTGGTATGAGACAAGTAAATCAAAGTCCAACTAACCTTTGATATCGTACTCTGTCTGTTGGAGTTTGCTTAGAGAATTCTTCTAAGTCATGATTTTGTTCCATAGGAGACCCAATCGATTGACATCCAAGCATGCCAGTTTCATTCAATAGATCAAGCACATATTTTCATTGAGACAAAATATGCCTTGTTCAGAATGAATCACTTCAATACCTAAAAAATATTTCAGTCCACCCAAGTCTTTCATATCAAATTCAGTTGACAAATAGTCCTTCAGCTTGCGTGTTTCTTCAGAATCATTTCCTGTTACTACCATGTCGTCAACATAAATGATTAAAGCTGTTAACTTATCACCTTCTCTTTTCAAGAACAACGTATGATCATCATTACTTTGTCTATATCCAAACTTCCTCATAGCAAGTCGGAATCGACCAAACCAAGCTCGGGGTGACTGCTTCAAGCCATATAACGCCTTCTACAACTTACACACAACATTTGGATCACCTGGTGCATCATATCCTGGTGGCAAAGACATATAGACTTCTTCCTGCAAATCACCATGTAGAAAGGCATTTTTCACATCATATTGCTGCAGAGGCCAACCGAAATATGCAGCCAACGATATCAAGACTCGAATTGTATTAATTTTTGCAACCGGGGCAAAGGTATCTTGATAATCAATCCCATATGTATAGGTAAATCCCTTAGCCACCAGCCTGGCTTTATACCTATCAATCGAGCCATCAGGTTTACACTTGACATTGTATACCCATCTGCAGCCAACCGTTTTCTTTCCTTCAGGCAATGCCACTAATTCCCACATTTTAGTTTTTTCAAACGTTGTCATCTCTTCAGTCATTGCATTAGCCCATTTGGATCAGATAAGGCCTCTTGCACCTTAGTGGGAATATCTATAGCATTCATATTACCAACAAAGCTTTGACACACTTTTGATAATCGATGGGTAGAAGCATAATTGGCAATTGGATATTTCACCTTCTTCACAGATTCTGGTGAAAACCTCTTTGGTAGTATCCCATGGTTCTTCCTTGGTGGTAGCATATACCTGTCACTTTCATGTGGCGCACAAGTAGCATCACAAATATTGTCAGTATTAATATCAAAATTTGTACTTACTTCAAGAGTGTCTGCACAAGGAGCATTGGGAGTGGGTACTGGTGATGCCGAGAGAGAGGGAGCATCATCTGGGGTTTCCACAGCCACGGGAGTAAGAGTAGTGATATCATCAATTGGTTCCACGGTAGTAACCACACCGATGCCATCTTCATTGGGATCAGGGAATAATTCTGTAATATCCTGACCCAATTATACATTGTTCATAGTACTTTGACGCGTTAATCGAGGTGGAGTGAACCTCGGTGATCGTGAATCGGGATTTGGGGAGAATAAAAATAAATCAAGATAAAAATATGAATATATTTTTCATAAATGGGGGATCAAAAAAGAAAATTGTTGGGGCAAGAAACACTCAAATCGGATTTAAATTGGATTTATTACGAATTTTTGAAGTTAATTGAACATTGTATGAAGGGGTGTTTTTGAAAGATTATATAAAAAAGAGAAAAATTAAAATAAGTAAAAAATAAAAAATAATTTGCAAAAATACCCTCTCTCTCACACGTGTTTCTCTCTCCTATTTCTCTCTCTTCTTACACGGGTTCAACGACGATCTCTCATTTTCGGCCAAGGTGACGGTCGAGCTTGGTACCAAAAGGAGCGTATGGACGAGACGAGTATAATCCAACTTGAATCAGGTTGAACGGAGCTTCGGTTTGGGAGAAATCTGGGATTGAAGTTTCGGCCACCGTGAACTTCCTTTGGTCGATCCGGTTGATTCCGGTGACGGTTTGGCTTGATTCAGGTACTTATGAGTTCATTTCATCGAGCTCTTCAATTTGGTGTAAGATTTGGCAGGTTTGGGTGGCCGGATCGCCGGCAGTGGTGTTGAGTGGGTTTTGGCCGAGTTGACCAAGTCAAGGCGAGTTGACTCGGTTGATTGGTGTGTTGACCGGTCTGACCCGGTTTAACTCATTTGACCTGATTTAACCTGGTTTGACCCATTTCACCCGGTTTGACCTGGTTTGACACTAGTTGACCCGGTTTACCACTGTTGACCGTTGACCATGGTTGACCGAACGTATTTTGACTATATTTTCGTATATCGTGTTTTTCGGTGTATACGGTGATCCCGGTTGAGATTTGGAGCGAGTTGATTTTCGGAGTCAGGGGTTTGACGGGGATGCATGCATGGTATTTGCATCCTGATTTCCAGGTAGGGGTTTTCGTGTCTTTCGCGTGTGATTCTAGAGTTCCGGTTTCACGGACTCTTATTATATTGTGGTTCTGTCGGTTTCTAGGGGTGGAAATGCGACCTGTTTGTATGTTTTATACGTATTCTCTATTGATTATCATTGTTGGTATGTTTTTAGGAGCGAGGTGATTGGAGGTGGTTGATGTATACTGTGGGGCCCATATAGGAGCCCAATATATTGGATTATGATGGATTATATAATAAACTGGGTACGTACCTAAAGTCCGTCTGAGGTGAGGTACATCACAGGGGACGCCCTCTGGTGTAGGCTATGCTATCGGGATATCTGATCCTCATCCAGTTTCGATGTGGACCTGGACTGGGAGACACCCTACGGGGGTTAGGGTGGGTCCAGGGGTGGGTTATGGATTATGGATTCTCGGAGACTGGTGTTTGTGGTTACGGTGTTGTATAGCCTTATCGGCTGTCATGTTACTTGGTTGAATTACTGATAGTTACATATTTATTATACTTCATATTATGCTTCATATTCCTGGATTTCTTATTTCTGGATATCGGTGTTCCCTTTCTATGCCCTACTGAGCTTCTTGGCTCACCCCTCTTCTCGTTTCCCTTTCAGGTGAGTTGGATTTAGGTGACGATGGTCAGCAGCGGGACGCATGAGCTGGTGTGTAGCCTCGAGCTGTTTCTTTAGTAAGTTTTGAGGATTTTGGGTATTGTATTTGTATATGTGTCACTTATTTACTCAGTCTGATCTCGGGTAGATATGTCTTCTTATTTCCGCTGTTGTATAGATACTCCGACTGTTTTGGGTGGGTGTATATAGGTGGTATTTTGGAGAGACTGTTTCCACATTATGTTTTAGGAGTTGTTACCATTTTATATAATTTACATATTGGATTAAGGGTTGGTTCGAGGGATAGGGTCCCCTGTCGGTCATGTTCTTATGGATATAGGTACACTTTGGTATACCTTAGGAGAGAGGGGCGTGACAGTTTGGTATCGAAGCTGTAGGTTTCGATACTTATAGTGACTAGGTTACCTAAGTTATGTCATTGGCTACACATCATGCGCTTCCCGGCTACTTGGTGAGTTTTTATTTTTGTGTTTATTACTTTTAGATTTATGTATACGTATGTTACATTTTGTAGATATAGTTGACACACGTAATACTCGAGTACGAGAACATGGACGGGGTAGGGGACGACACAAGGCGGATGAGCCTCAGGGGGTAGATGAGGCGGGTATGCCCGAGGTGGCTGATCATATGATAATTTATCTATTTTTACATCTCAATTTACACTTATTTTTGTCTCTATTTATGGGAATGGACATGAATATTGCATAATTTATCTTTGGTTTGGTTTGTAGGTTAATTTGCACAAAATGGTGAAACAAAAGTATTTCTTGGACCTTTGATTTAAGGCCAACGGAGAAGCCCACAAATTCAAGGGTTATTTCAAGTCCAATCCTAATCAAACAAGAACAAAGGGCATTATAAGGTTTCCTAAAAAGAAGAATAAGAAGAAAATCAAAAGAAGACAAATTAATCAAGGAAAGTGAATCTTGGAAGGTTTTGAAGAGTGAAAGAGGTGGGGCCACCACTTGACAATAGGAAGCAAAGAAACGTGAGAGGAAGGAAGGCAAAAGGAAGCTTTGATATGAAGGACTTTGAAGGAAATATTTTGGCAAGAAAAAAAAGGAAGCAAGGAAAACCGAATCAGATTGAGAGAAGGAAATCAGAGAATGATTTGGAATTGGCATTGATTGAAGGAAGCTTTTGTCACTATAAAAGGGAGTCCTCTAGCATAATAGAAGACACGAATTTGGAGAGCCACATTCTCTAGCTTTTGCTCTTGTTATTCTCTCTAGTTTTCTCTTTGTTCTTGTTCTTGATTCATGACGTTCTCATATTTAGTTTCCTTCTGTTCTTATAACATGAGTAACTAAACCTCTTTGCTAGGGCTTGATGTAGCCTAGTATGATTATTGCAAGTACTTCAATTAGTTGAATGCATAATTTTGGTTCATGATTCTTGTCTTTAATTTCTATGCTTATAATCTATTGTTTGTTTGGTTGATTGGCCACCAATTGAATGCTCAATTAGATTCATCTAGCTAGGACTAAGGAACGAACCGAATTCACGTGTCTTAGTGGAACTGAAATTAGGGAAATCAATTGTCGACTGCCATGAACAAGGTTTAGGGGATTGATTGATTGTTATAGTTCTTTAGATCGTAATGAGTTGCTAGCCTTGGGTTAAAAACTGCGAACCGAACAGGATTAATCCATTGTTAATAATATTTGTTGGCACCGCGAACGAACGAACCAACATATTTAAGAAAGAATCAACCCTTGAATCAGAACCATAATTGTGTGTTTGTTAATTGGATGCTTGTGATAGGATTACTAGGTGAAATCAATGCCCTAGTGTTCTTCTCTTATTGGATACAAAATTTGAATTTTATTTCTTTGTTTTTATTTTATTTTATTACATCAATCATTCTTCATTTTTCCCCAAATCTCAATCATTCATCAAGTTAGGTACATTAATTAGATTAACTAGTCTTCGTGGGATCGACCTCGTACTTGCATACACTGTACTATTCGTAGACTCTTGTGCACTTGCGAGAAATATTAAATCAAGTTTTTGGCGCCGTTGCCGGGGATTAGTTTAGTTTAATTGTGTACTTAATTTTTTTTTATTTTATTTTTTTTCAGGTTTATGCAAGGTAGACGCTCTTTGAAAGGAGAGCTACAACCTTACATAGACGACATTGACAGTTTGTTGAGGAACAAGAATCAAGGTGAAAGTAGCGAAGAATCCTCAACCGAAGACCAGAAGATGGCGGCAATAGTTCCAGCTGAAACAATGGGTGATCTTGACATCCCCACTATTCCGGAATCTCCGTCTTGCATCGTACTTCCGACGGCAGCTAGGAACTACGAGCTTAAGACCATACACTTTAACATGATGCCTTCTTTTCATGGTCTAAGTTCGGAAGATCCACTTAGTCACATTCGTGAAATTTTTAATATGGTTTCTAGCATGTCTTTGTCTACAGGAGTTACTGAGGAGCACTTGAGGTTGAAGATCTTCCCTTACACTATGAAGGACAAAGCAAGGACATGGCTTAATGGTTTGAGGCCGGGTTCACTGGCGACATGGACTGAGGTACAAAATAAATTTTTAGAAAATTTTTTCTCAACTCAGAAAACTGATGCTCTTAGGGATAAGATCATGCAATTTGAACAACAACTTGATGAGTCGTTTTCTGAGGCATGGGAGAGATTTAATAATTTGTTAACTCAGTGTCCCCATCATGCCTTGCCTTTATTAGTGTTGATGCGCATCTTTTATAAGGCACTGACAGTTTATAGCAAAGCTGCAGTTAATAATTATGCAGGGGGATCGATTAGGAATATGACTCCAACCGAATGTCAAACTTTATTTGAGAGGCTTGCTAATGAGATGCAACATTCGAAAGTAAGAGGTAAGCGAGCAGGTATGTATGAAATTTCCAATTTTGATTCTTTTGCACCAAAATCGCAGGTTGATGCCATCTCTACCAAGTTGGACATGCTTCTAGCAATGAATGGGCATACGACTCAAGGAGTGGATTTTCCGGAGTTTGTACAAGAACAAGCAAACATGATGAACTCTTGTAACCGGAATCCAAGGTTTGACCCGTACTCCAACTCTTATAATCCTGGTTTTCGGGCACATCCAAACTTTTCTTGGAAGAACACCCAAAACCAAGCCAATCCACCAACCACCACATTGGAGGACATGGTGCGGCAGTTGGCAATTAACCATCAGAAACTGGAGGCACAAGTCGGGCAAATCGCTGAAGCATTGAGTCAAAGGGAGGCTGGCAAGTTTCCAAGCCAAACTGAGATAAATCCGAACAATAGGGAGCATGCCATGACCATCACACTATGTGATGAGCAACAAAGCCGAGTTGCTAGAAAGTTGGAAGAGCAGAAAGTTCAAGAACAAGAGCAGCCTTTTCAACAGTCGCGTCGTGCGATCATGTATGGGTTACCTGACCCCGATAAGCCTGCTCCACCTGTGAGACCTTATGTTCCTCCAATCCCGTTTCCAGGGCGTCTTAGGAGAAGTAAAGAAGAAGTACCATCATTGCAAAAGACAATCCCAAAGACGGATGTGGAACGTTCTGTTGTGCAAGAAGAGAAGAAAGTAGATGAGAATAAGGTGGTTCAACTAACTGAAGAGTGTAGTGCCATATCACAAACGAAGTTGCCGCCAAAGCTTAAGGATCCAGAGAGTTTCACTATACCTTGTTGCATAGCCAATCAAAATTTTGAACATGCTTTATTGGATTTAGGTGCATCAATTAATCTAATGTCTCTTTCTGTTTTTGAATCTTTGAATGTAGGTGCGCTAAAAAAGACGTCTGTGGGCATACAATTGGCTGATCGATCTATTCGATATTCTAAATGAGTACTAGAAGATGTTTTGGTTAAGGTACATGGACTGATTTTTCCAGCTGACTTTCTAGTGCTTGATATGCAAGATTGCCAAGGTCATGGAGAAGAGTTTCCACTGATTTTGGGACGACCATTCATGAAGACTGCAAGGATGACAATTGATGTGTATGAAGGCATCCTGACAATGACTAATAACGAGGAGACAGTGACCTTCAAGCTCATGGCAGCACAAGGTGAGAAATCAATGGAGAAAGTGCTCACCATTAAAGATTACATTGTGGAGAAAGAAGGACATTCAACTAAGGTTGAGTCTATGAATCTACCTAGAGTCATGCCATACGAGAGAGGTAAGCATACTCCCGCCTTTGAGTCATTTCCTTTATCCACTAACAAGTTGTTTCCCTCTATTGTGAAAGCACCGCAGGCTAATATCCTCCAACAAGTGGTTTTTGATAAAAGAGAAAAGGGATATTCTGATCTTCTTGAGGATGCAATTGCTCATGCAACAATGAAGGATGGAAGTTATACTTTGGATGTTGAACTGGGTGTTGCTAGAGGAAGACGATTGCTACAACCCAATGAACTGAAAGTGGGCTTCCAAGTTCACTAATTTAACTATTTGAAGAGTTACGTCTCGCCTAGACGTTAAATAAAGCGCTTGGTGGGAGGCAACCCATCCGGTAAATTCGTTCCTTTTTATTGTATATTATTTTAGTTCATTATAGAAGAACACTCATCCCACACTGAATTGAATTGCTATTTGTGCATCAAATGCAGAAAGAAAAGTTGTGCCAAAGCGCTGGATTGAAACAATTTTCTGGGACAAGTCAGGATGAACCAGAATGCATGCCATATATGTACAGAAAGATACGGATGTCTAGTTTCTGCAGAATTTTACGGTTCGTGAATCCGAGCTCATATGAAGGAGAAATTGATGATTTTACAACAGCTGCGCAGTGCAGAATTCTACTCGGGAATTACTTCCCGAATGTTTTCACAGTCAGGTTGTATCGCTCTAACTCAGTACTTTTTCTCCACGTTATTTTTCACATTATTTCATGCATTGAGTACATTGCATAATTCAAGTGTGGGGCTGAGAATAGCTTGTTTTGAAAAAAAATTTGAAAAAAAAAAAAATTTTGAACAAATTTATTTAGTTCCTTCCAATGCGATGATGAGACATAAATTGTTTAAGTCTAAAACTAGTTTGTTAGTGAAGAGAATTTTCACTAGAATTGAGCTTGAATTACAATTTTTCATGGGCCAATGTTAACATGATATGTTGATTGAGAAAGAAGTATGTTTAGACTTGATGTAGACTTGCATAATTACCCTTGTGAGTTTTGAGCCTATATGATTGATACATTATGCATATCAATCCAATTTCTTTCTTGTGTGCTCTCATGATTACATGTTTCTCTAGAACTTGCTTTAAACCTTTTTGAGACTATATTGATACATGTGATGACATGAATATGATTGAGGCATTAGGATGATACCTCTATAGCCAAATTGCCTATACCCTAATGTATTTATCCACTAGAAAGCCCTTTGAGCCTAAATAAGCCTTTTTATTCATGAAACTTATCTACTTACCCTTTAACCCGAAAAACAATTACTTACCTAATTCTAAGGAATTAGTAGAGCATACCATGAGATTTTTCAAGTGATGATTGTGTTTAGTATGTTGAGTTTGATGATGAAAAGAATTAAGTGTGGGGGAGTTCTTGTTTATTTTGGGATGTTATTTGGTGGAGAATAAATGTGATGTCGAACACATGTGCATTAATCTGTCGAAAAGAAAAAGAAGAAGAAAAAGAAGAAAAATATGTAGTATGATTCGACATTGTTCTGAAAAAAAAAAAAGAATAAAGAATAAAGAATAAAGGGAAAAAAAAAATTTATGTGCATAGTGAAAGAAATTTTGAAGTTGTGAAGAATTGGTGGAGTAATAAATATTGAGAATGAAGATATGGGCCAACAAGATGATATATGCCCTAATTTTGTGTGTTCTACTAATTCTTTAGAAATTTTGTGATTTCCTATACCACTTTTTCTTTTTACCTTCACCTTTGGCCCCATTACAACCTTGAATAAAGACCTCTTGATTCATGAAGTTACATGTTTTTAATAGTGTAGAATGGGTGGACAAGCAAGCATATGGTAGGACTGTTTTCATGAGATTAATTGAGTGCAAACACTTTACTACCACTAAATTGAGTGAATCTTGAGAGTATTCCCTGTGAGAAGTTGAAATTGAGTTTGAATGTGCGCTATTTCGATTGAGATATGTTATGTTGATATTGGCCTAATTCTAAATCATATATATTTGAGCATGATTCTTTGTGAAATTCTTTAGCTAATGACTAGTTTATAAGACATCTTTGGTGCTTGAGCGAGATTGGAAGGGCTATTTTAAATATTTGTGGGTGTCGTTCTGGTAAACCCTCACGAGACTATAACTCGTCCACTAGGGACACCTAGGGGTTTAAAGGCTTGTGTCACATGCTGAGTGCCACCGCGATTCCTGCGAAAGTGAGTTAGATTTTTATTTTTATTTTTATTTTTTGTTTTACTCGAGGACGAGCAAAAGCTAAGTGTGGGGGTATTTGATCATATGATAATTTATCTATTTTTACATCTCAATTTACACTTATTTTTGTCTCTATTTATGGGAATGGACATGAATATTGCATAATTTATCTTTGGTTTGGTTTGTAGGTTAATTTGCACAAAATGGTGAAACAAAAGTATTTCTTGGACCTTTGATTTAAGGCCAACGGAGAAGCCCACAAATTCAAGGGTTATTTCAAGTCCAATCCTAATCAAACAAGAACAAAGGGCATTATAAGGTTTCCTAAAAAGAAGAATAAGAAGAAAATCAAAAGAAGACAAATTAATCAAGGAAAGTGAATCTTGGAAGGTTTTGAAGAGTGAAAGAGGTGGGGCCACCACTTGACAATAGGACGCAAAGAAACGTGAGAGGAAGGAAGGCAAAAGGAAGCTTTGATATGAAGGACTTTGAAGGAAATATTTTGGCAAGAAAAAAAAGGAAGCAAAAAAAACCGAATCAGATTGAGAGAAGGAAATCAGAGAATGATTTTGAATTGGCATTGATTGAAGGAAGCTTTTGTCACTATAAAAGGGAGTCCTCTAGCATAATAGAAGACACGAATTTGGAGAGCCACATTCTCTAGCTTTTGCTCTTGTTCTTCTCTCTAGTTTTCTCTTTGTTCTTGTTCTTGATTCATGACGTTCTCATATTTAGTTTCCTTGTGTTCTTATAACATGAGTAACTAAACCTCTTTGCTAGGGCTTGATGTAGCCTAGTATGATTATTGCAAGTACTTCAATTAGTTGAATGCATAATTTTGGTTCATGATTCTTGTCTTTAATTTCTATGCTTATAATCTATTGTTTGTTTGGTTGATTGGCCACCAATTGAATGATCAATTAGATTCATCTAGCTAGGACTAAGGAACGAACCGAATTCACGTGTCTTAGTGGAACTGAAATTAGGGAAATCAATTGTCGACTGCAATGAACAAGGTTTAGGGGATTGATTGGTTGTTATAATTCTTTAGATCGTAATGAGTTGCTAGCCTTGGGTTAAAAACTGCGAACCGAACAGGATTAATCCATTGTTAATAATATTTGTTGGCACTGCGAACGAACGAACCAACATATTTAAGAAAGAATCAACCCTTGAATCAGAACCATAATTGTGTGTTTGTTAATTGGATGCTTGTGATAGGATTACTAGGTGAAATCAATGCCCTAGTGTTCTTCTCTTATTGGATACAAAATTTGAATTTTATTTTTTTGTTTTTATTTTATTTTATTACATCAATCATTCTTTCTTTTTCCCCAAATCTCAATCATTCATCAAGTTAGGTACATTAATTAGATTAACTAGTGTCCGTGGGATCGACCTCGTACTTGCATACACTGTACTATTCGTAGACTCTTGTGCACTTGCGAGAAATATTACATCAGTGGCTCCATTAGAGTGTGGGTGAAGACGGAGAGGTAGAGGTGCGAGACTTGGTAGAGGTGTGAGACGTGGGAGGGGCGGGGGTGGGGGCAGGCGAGGAGCTTATGTAGCTCCAGTAGATGATATTGGGGAGGACCAGGAGGTACCACTGGTACAGCCAGCACCACATGGGGTAGAGGCGGTAGTGACTACTTTACGACAGGAGGTCCGAGATGTTACTCAGTTGGTGCGAGCTTTTGGGCAAACTGTTACAGGACCTGTGACACAGATTGCCACTCCAACCCCAACTGCACTACAGGCTCCTGTTGAGGTACCAGTGTAGGTCCCGGTTTTGGGTGGGTTATAGGGCTGTGCAGGACAGATTGTGGAGGCACAGAAAGCTCCTTTGGCAATTGATACTTCGATCAAGGAGCTAGCTGAGTTACGGAAGACGAATCCTCCGGTTTATAGAGGAGTGATAGATCTAGTGGCAGCAGAGGAGTGGCTTCGCCAGTTACGCAGGAAGATGACTTCCTTGCGGATTCCTGAGGAGATGAGGGTTTTATTAGCTGCAGAGTTCTTAGAGAGTGATGCTTTTACATGGTGCGAGGTGATGACAGTTAGTCGAGGCAGGGAGGGTATGCCATGGGCAGAGTTTGAGACAGTGTTTCTGGCACAGTATGTACCACAGATAGTGCGTGTAGCTAAAGATAAGGAGTTCCTTAAGTTGATTCAGTCTCTGGACATGACAGTGACTCAGTATCAGGCTCGCTTTGAGGAGTTAGGGAGATATGGCGAGGAGTATATTTCCACTGAGGAAAAGAAGATACTGAGATTTCGGAGAGGACTGTTACCGAAGATTTCACCTCACTTGGCGGCTCAAACTATCACCACCTATTGCGAGTGTATTGATAAGACACTCGGAGTTGAGAGGACATTAGTGGAGATTAAGGATTATTGAGAGATTCATAAGAGGAAGCTTGAGAATTCTACATCTGCTACTGGTGAGACCAGTCAGCGCAGACAGAGGACTGATACCCGTACGCAGCAGCAGAGTTCTCAGGGTCAGAGATAGAGTTATCGGGGTCCTAGGCAGGAACAACAGGGTCTTAGACAGGGTCATCAGGGGGCAGAGACAGGGTCAGCAGAGGCAAAGATTGGACCAGCAGGGTCAGGCTCCAAGACGGGATCAGTAGCCCCAGCATTGTTATGCATGTGGTCATGTGGGCCATATGCGTTGGGATTGTCCTATGGCAAACAACCCGTTATGTTTCCAGTGTGAATTGCCAGGACATACTCGGAGAGATTGCCCACAGGGTGGAGGACCTGCTCCGCCAGTACCTAGAGGTTAGAGAGCTCCAGCTCCAGTTCTAGCACCAGCACCGAGAGGTCCTGCAGGACGGGGTAGACCATTAGCTCAGCAGCAGCAGCAGGTCCAGAGAGGTGGAGTGTATGCACTAGGCCCTGATGCAATACCAGCAGAGCGAGATCATTTGGGAGATAGGTTTTTCTTATTCAGTTCTTGGGTACGTGTTTTGTTTGATACTGGTGCTACGCATTCATTTATTTCTGCATCATTTGTTGAGGCATTGGGTTTAGGGATTATGGGAGTGGCGAGGAGAACAGTTGATTTGCCCCTAAAATCAGGTACCGTGATTAGTGGTATCTGTAGGGACTGTGTATTTAGTTTCGCAGACCATGAGTTTAGAACAGATTTGTTTGTGATGCCATTTACTGATTTTGATGTTATTCTCAGATTGGATTGGTTGACTGAGTATGAGGCGATTATAGAGTGTGCTGAGAGGAGGATTACACTGACCACACCTAAGTGGAGGGTTAGATTTCGTGGGACGAGACTTCTTCCGTGTCCACATTTTCTAGAAAATCCTCAGTACACTGATTGTATTATAGCAGGTTTGATTACCTCAGAATCTAGAGAGGAGTCTTCTGCGTCTATACCTGTTATACCTGTTGTCGAGCATTATATGGATGTTTTTCCTGATGATTTACATGGGTTGCCACTATAGAGGGAGATTGACTTTGTGATTGAGCTGTATCCTGGTACAAATCCTATTTCTATACCACCATACAGGATGGCACCATCAGAGCTGAAGGAGTTAGACACTCAGTTGACAGGTTTACAGAAGTTGGATTTTATCAGACCGAGCACTTCACCTTGGGGAGCACCTGTTCTATTTATGAAAAAGAAGGATGGTACGATGTGGATGTGTGTGGACTACCGACAGCTAAATCGGGTGACAGTGAAGAATAAATATCCGTTGTCGAGGATTAATGATCTGTTTGATCAATTGAGAGGTAGTCATTATTACTCCAAGATTGATCTCAGATCAGGATATCACCAGTTGAGGATCCATGAGGTGGATATTCCGAAAATATCTTTTCACACACGGTTTGGCCACTATGAGTACTTGGTTATGCCATTTGGGCTAACCAATGCACTTGCAGCGTTTATGGATTTGATGCATAGGGTGTTCAGGCCATATCTGGATCAATTTGTGATTGTGTTCATTGATGACATATTGATTTATTCAGCCACTGAGGAGGAGCATGTTAGACATTTGGGGATTTTGGGGATTGTGCTGCAGACGCTCAGAGAGCATAGATTGTATGCCAAGCTGAGTAAGTGTGAGTTTTGGGTGACTTAGGTGAAATTTTTAGGGCATGTGATATCCCAGGAGGGGATAGCAGTGGATCCAGCTAAGGTGGAGGTAGTGATAGCATGGAGGAGACCGAAGAATGTAGGAGAGATTCGTAGTTTCCTGGGGTTAGCAGGGTATTACCGACATTTTATTGAGGGGTTCTCGAGGATTGCAGCGCCGATGACACAGTTGACCCGAAAGGATATTCCGTTTGTATGGTCAGACGAGTGTGAGCAGGCTTTTCAGGAGTTAAAGACTAGACTCACATCGCCACCAGTGTTGGTGATACCAGACAGAGATATTGGTTATCATGTATATTATGTTGCTTCAGGAGTTGGATTGGGTTGTGTGCTGATGCAGCAGGACAGAGTGGTTGAGTATGCTTCACGTCTACTGAAGCCATATGAGAGGATTTATCCGGTGCATGATTTGGAGTTAGCTGATGTTGTGTTCGCACTTAAGCAATAGAGATATTATCTTTATGGAGAGAGATTCGAGGTATTCTCAGATCATAGGAGTCTCCGGTATTTGTTTACTCAGAAAGATCTGAACCAAAGACAGCGTAGATGGATGGAGTACCTTGAGGACTTTGATTTTACTTTACAGTATCATCCAGGCAAGGCTAATGTGGTGGCTGATGCCTTGAGTAGAAGATCATCAGCGGCGGGACGCATGAGCTGGTGTGTAGCCTCGAGCTGTTTCTTTAGCGAGTTTTGAGGATTTTGGGTATTGTATTTGTATATGTGTTACTTATTTACTCAGTCTGATCTCGGGTAGATATGTCTTCTTATTTCCGCTGTTGTATAGATACTTCAACTGTTTTGGGTGGGTGTATATAGGTGGTATTTTGGAGAGACTGTTTCCACATTATGTTTTAGGAGTTGTTACCATTTGATATAATTTCATATTGGATTAAGGGTTGGTTCGGGGGATGGGGTCGCCTGCCGATCACGTTCTTATGGATATAGGTACACTTCGGTATACCTTAGGAGAGAGGGGTATGACAAATTCCATCTAATTCGATGCTTCCAAAACATTATTACTCGGCCCCAGAAGCGAGGAATTGGCCGAAGTAAAATACATCTCATGTTCAGAAAAAGTGACATCCATAGTAATAAAAAACTTACGGGTAGAGGGATGGTAACACCGGTAGCCCTTTTGTGAAGGATGATAGCCTACAAAGACACACTTGGGAGCATATGGATCAAATTTCGTGCACAAATGTTTTTGTACATGGACGAAAGCAACACAACCAAACACCTGAGGAGGGAGTGTGAGGTGGGACGGCAAGGACATATGGGAAGCCAAGGCACTAAGAGGTGTTTGAAAGTGTCCAATACACGAGTGGGCACACGGTTCAAAAGATACACAGCGGTGGTAACGGCTTCTTCCCAAAAATGCGATGTCATGTGGGCTCCAATTAAAGCAGCACGTGTAATTTCCAAGATTTGTTTGTTTCGACGTTCAGCAACACCATTCTGTTGTGGTGTGTAAGGACAGGTAGTTTCACCCATAATTCCATGAGCCCGAAAGTAATCTTGCAATTACTGATTAACAAATTCACCACCGTTATCAGATCGAAGAACTTGTAAATTAGCGGAGAACTAGGTCTTGATCATAGTATGAAATGTACGGAAACGAGAAGCGACATCACTCTTATGACGCATCAAATAAAGCCAAGTCATACGGGTACAATCATCAATAAATAGAACAAACCATCGAAAACCAATAGAGTTAGTAACAGGGGTAGGTCCCCAAACATCATAATGCACCAAGGAAAAGGGCATATTTCTTTTATTAGAACTATCAGAATAAGTAGTACGATGACTCTTCGCCAAAATACATATGTCACACTGAAAATCTGAAGGTTCACATGTAGAAAATAAAACTGGAAACAAATACTTCAAATAACCAAAAGAGACATGACCCAAATGGTTATGCCACAACCGAATTTGGTCTTCAGATGCTCGAGAGGATCCTTTTGCTGATAATGATCGACCCATGCACACGTCGTCCACATAGTACAGTCCCTCTCTCTTAGTACCACGCCCAATTATCTCCCCGCTGTAGAGATCCTGGAGAAGGCAGAAATTCGGATATATTAATACTAAACAATTTAATTGTGTAGTAACTTGTGGTATAGATAAAAGGTTATTAGAGAAAGTAGGAATTAATAATGTGTGCTCCAAGGGTAAAGAAGAGGTTAAGTCAACCCGTCCAGCTCCAGTAACAGGATAGGGGACACCATTCGCATTGGTGACAGTAGAACAATTAGGCGAACATATATCACGTAGTAATGATGCATCAAAGGTCATATGGTTTGTTGCACCCGAATCAAGAATCCAACCATGGTCTTTTTCATAATTAGTTGCAAGTAGGGCTAGACCAACACTACCTGATTGTTGGAGTAGAGTAGGATCTACCATGGAGTGAGCGATATCAGTGGGAGTAGTGTTGTCCAGTGAGGAAGAAGGAGGCGCCATCGGGTCTGCAGATTGCACGGCCTGAGATGATTGAGAAACACACAAGGCAGCTTTACCTCCTTTCCGAGCCTGTAGTCTCTCTTTATGAGTCTGCTACCAATCAGGATATCCATGTTTCTTGAAGCAAGTATCCATAGTATGTTTGATGCTTCCACAATGAGTGCATGAACCATTGCCAGTTCATATAGCCGGTGACAATGGAGCAGTATGACTTCCAAATTTCTTAACTGCCATCACCATCTGAGGGGCTTCGGTAGACATCATAGTATTCCGACGGAGTTCTTCACATCTCAGAGTTGAGAAGGCCAAATCAGGGCCGGGAAGAGGATTAGTACGAAGAACATCTCCACTAATAGAGTCATATATATCATCTAGTCTGCCTAAGAACTGATATACTCGGTCTTCATCAATTTCGGCCATACGAGTCTTAATCACATCTGCTTGAGTGAAGGTTATTGGACGACGGTATCAAGCTCCTGCCAAATAACCTTAAGATTCGAATAATAAACTGACATGGGTCGCCCTGCCTGTTTAGTCACCATAGCTCTTCGAGATAAATCATACAAAATAGACTTATCAGCCCCTTCATAATATGTTTGAGACACAACATTCCAAACATCATTCACAGTAGGTAATCGGATAAAGAGATTCATTATATTGGCATCCATGGAGCCAATAAGCCATCCCTTCACAATGGCATCCTCCATCATCCACTTGTTATATGTGGGGTCAATAACAATAGGTTTAGGTTTCGTACCATTGAGATATTCCAGCTTTCCTCAGCCTGCAACAGACATAGTAACCACTTGGGACCAAAGAGTCAAATTAGAACCATCCAGTTTGATCCCATAAGGTATTGAGGTCGGTTCTTGGGTTGTCATCATCACGGGTGGATTTGTAAGTGCAGCGGAAGCTGGTGTGATACTTGAGTCTTCAAGTGAAGCCATAGGTTACGGTCGGTCTGGTTTACTGGAGTAGTAGGCTGCAGTAGGTGGTTAAAGTCTGGCTGGAACAGTCGATTCCGGAGGGTCGTGAGATAGGTTTGGTTGGAATAGTCGGTTCCAAAAGGTTAGTAGGTATGGCTGGTGTAGTAGGGTAGAAGAAAATTGCTTCGATACCAACTCAAATTAGAGAATGAATTCAATTGTATTCTTCTCACTATTGGAGGAAATATATATAATATACACAAATCTGCTATACTTAGAAGGAGAGAAATTTGTTCCCTAAACTATGTATACTATAATTACAAAGAATATTACATATACCATAAATACCATAATCAAATATTCTAACACGATTCAACTCTTCTTGAATATATGAATTTAGAGCCGTAGAATATCTCTTAAAATTATCTTCCTATGTGTGACCGAGCTTCTTTTGAATTTCTCTTGGAAGCATTGACCCTACCTTCCACATAAAACTTCAAATTATTTCAGCTTGGTTGTACCTGCATAGCCATAAAACCATGAGCCTCGATAGCATGAAATATCTTAGACAAAAAATAGCTAGAAAGAGTTTCACAGAGTAGATAACATAATAATACTGGAGGAATTTTTGGAATGTGTAAGTATAATTTAGCTCGGTTGTATCTGGATAGCCATAAAACCATTAGCCTCAATAGCATGAGATATCCTAGACAGGAAAAATATATGGAAAGAGTTTCGTTGAGTAGATAAAAGAATAATACTGGAGGAATTATTTATTTATTAAATCATAATTTATATAGTGATAAAAGGTAGTTTTAAATGCTTGTTTGAAAACTAAATGGATATAAAATTTAAATATGTTTATCGATGTTACTACGCAACTAAAGTTTAAAACAATAGGAGAATTCCTTTAAAAAAAACAAAAACAAAAAGAGAATTAAAATATCTGGAAAATAGTAAAAATTAAAACATCTAAAAAAATCTTAAAAGTTTGGGAGGGAAAAATTGTGAAGTGTGTATTCTATTTTTATTTATATATAGATATATTTAGCCATAAATTTCACAATTAGTAGAAAACAGTCAAACATGTCAGCAAATACAATACTAAGTACCGGGCATCTTTTCTCTCCTTTTCTAGACGTTGGATTAGACTAGAAAAATGTCGCTCAC
Source organism: Tripterygium wilfordii (assembly GCF_013401445.1). Classification (NCBI taxonomy): domain Eukaryota; kingdom Viridiplantae; phylum Streptophyta; class Magnoliopsida; order Celastrales; family Celastraceae; genus Tripterygium; species Tripterygium wilfordii. The sequence goes on along the minus strand of NC_052238.1, from coordinate 13,611,588 downwards.
ATGCATCAAATCAATACAACTTTCTTGATTTTTTTGTATATTGAATAATTTGATGTATATATACAACATACTCGTTGTAGGTTTCCTCCTGAAATCATTGTGGTAGAAAAATAGTAAAGAAGTCGAGGGATAAAAAGTAAAAAAGAGGAAAACAAAAGTGAAAAGGCTATCGTGGACCCCACTCATAGTTCTCGAGTCTGATCAGGACGTCCCCTCCAAATTCTTGCCTTTGTTGAAATATATATATATATATATATCTAACGTAATGATTATATTTAGAAAAAAGAGAGAATGTGTAGTAGTACAAGTCAAACATCTAATCAAGAGTTTTGAAATCAATGCATGTGTGTATTTAGTAAAAACTATGTGCATTTAGATGCACCCAACTCATACCTAATCTAGATATTTGACTATAAATATACATCACAAACATCAAATCAGTACCAGTTCCTTCAACATTGAGAATTACCCATATAAAATCTAGAAATAAGACTAAAATTATATCACAAACATACATTTAGGAGGATCGGTCGGAAACAAATTAGGAGTTGCAAATGGGCAGTCGAAACTTGTTGCTCTTGAGTGGGGATCAACATGCAGGGGAAGCTGCAGGATCTATGGGGGTCTTATTGTTGCTTTGGATGATCGTCATGTCAGTGATCATCATATCGATGGTGGTATTCGCTTGTGGAGATTGTGATGATGACGAATCAAACAAGAAAAAGAAGAGGCGTTCAATAAGTGGCGGAGGCGGCCGCGGTGGAAGCAACGGTATTGGTGGAGGGAGCGGTGGTGATAGAGGAGGAGACGTCGGTGGAGATGATGGCGGTGGTGGTAACGGAAATGATGGTGGTGGTGGCGACAGTGGAGGAAACGATAGTGGTGGTGATGGCGGCCACAACCACGGCCATGATGGTGGCCACGACCACGGCCATGGTGGTGGTCATCACCATGCTCATGATGGCGGTGGTCATCATCATCCTCATGTGGTTGATCATCATGTCCATGACGGTGGTGGTCATCATCAGCCTCATGTCCATGACGCCGGTGCCCATCATCATCATGCCCATGATGGTGGTGGTCATCATCATCATGCCCATGACAGCGGTGGTCATCATGGGCATGTTGGTGGTTTTTGAAGTAATAATTAAAGTCGTTTAATTTATGTCTTTTTCTTTTAATTTTTATTAGCTAACTAATAAAGTACTCTCATTTTATAATGTAATGAACCTTCCTTCTTTTTTTTCAATGTAATGACCTTATTTAGTTTCTTGTAAGGCTTATTTTGGTACGTTAAATTTGATTTTGTGGCACAATAATTTTATAAAATTGGTTACATTAATTTTGGTAATAGCATCTTCCCTATCACAATAGCAAATGAGAATCCACTTCCTCAATTTTTTTTAGAAAGAGGACGGTATACCAACGAGAGGTGACTCGGTTGACAATCGACTACGTTAAGCATATGTTTGTCGAATGTTCGATTCTAATGAGAATAAAATTTTTCAATGCTAATTTTTTTTTTAAAAAAAGGACGTTTTCTCGAAAATTTTGTTAACAAGATTCAATTTAAACTTCACAGTTCAACAGCAAACATGTATGCCATATTATAGATCAACAGCAAACATGTATGCCATATTATAGATGGATTCGATGACCATAAAGATTTTCTAAAAACATAACAAAAAATTATAAATAGATAGTATTTAAGCTATAAAATCCAATAATATCTTTATTTTTTCCTAATACAATAGTCAATTTCATTAAACAACTAGATAACATGTATCACCATATGTTATCATCATCCTGGTGTTGTCCGGTGATTGTTTGTGTTTTTTTTTTGTTTTTCTTGAGTTCTGGTGCCTACTTTTCTTGGCTTCGATTTGTAATTTCTTAGACTATTACTATCGTGACGTTAGATGTAACTTTGCTGTCATGATATGAATTATTGGGGGCTTATATGTTTTTTTTTTTTAAATAATAACATAAGTGAATAGTTGAATAAAAGTTAGGTAATCCAGACTATTCTAATTTGGTTGATACGGATGTTTGGCATGTTGGAAATAAATTCAAAGCAGTGATTATAGTCATGCGAGGTTTTCAAATTGTATATTTTAGAAAATATCATTAAAAAAATAAATATCTACCTATACAGTTAACCTATTAAAAAAAGTCAATTTTACGAAAATAAACTATAAAAATACCTTCCATCAATTAAAGAAAAACGAAAAAAACAACGGAAATAAAACAGAAATAATAGAAATCAAAGGCAATTATCTATTAAATTAAGTACTTAAAGTAAAATTATTTTCATTATTTTGATTTCTATTACCTAAAATGATCGAAAATAAACATCTCATAACTTTGTTGATACTTTTATACATAAAAAAAATCTGTAGTAGTCGTAAATTTTTTAAATAATTAAGCTACATACTAATTGTAGTTGAATTAAATTGATCCTAATCCACTTGTTGGGTCTCGTATGAGCCCACAAGTGCGTGGAAGTGTTAGGAATCTCACATCGGTTAGATGTGAGAGTTCCATTCACTTAAGGAAAAATTTCAGGCCGGTATCTTTAAGGAGACTTTTGGGCATCTAGGTACACTCAAAAAACACATGGACACATAAACACCCATTAAAATGCCAATTACATCACTACCCCCACTATATATCAGTTCATGATACTATTTCAAACAGTAAGATGAAAGCAAAAGTCTGAAATCCAGACGATTTCACAGATGGTTCGCTACATCACCACTGCCATTAGACTCCCCTCACTGAGACGCACAATGCCCAGCAAGATTTCGTCCAAAATGACCACCGAAAAGGGAGGCCCGAAGTTGACCCGTTTTGCTCACGTACATTGAAACAATAACATACGATCTCATATTTATAGTAACATTGAAACAGTAACATACGATCTCATATATGGACTCAGATTACGACTTAGATCTCATATTACGATCTCAGATCTAACAAGATGAAGACAAACACTAATAAAAATAAATAGAATAAGAAAATGAAGAAGATGATTGTGGAGGTGCGATGGTGGTGGAGATGGAGGCAGATAGTGGCAGTGGTGGAGATGGAGACAAACGTGACAATGGTGGAGATGGAGAGTAGGTATCACTACAAGAAATTGAGTCATTCACGATGATTTTGAAGGAGCGCCGACGCTTGTTTCATTTTACGATACTTATTTAATAAAGCGTCGTAACGTGCAAACTCAATTGCGACATTCAAAATGAGCGTCGTTACAGGATGTCAATAGCGACGCTAAAGTAAAACTCGTAGTTTTCTAAAAAAAATCACGCTAATTAGTTGGTGCGAAAGATGTCGCGGCACATACCAAAAAACCATTGTCAAATCTCGACGTTTTATTGTAAAAACATCGTCCTATATATTATATTTCACGACATCATAATTGAGCATCGTAAATAATAAAATACTACTGCGCTTTTAGAAAAAGCGCCGTCAAATGATGCTATTTACGACGATGTCCACCGAAGCGTCGTTCTGGTTTGTAATATACTTTTTCCAATAATCTTTCATGACTTACTATTATATGTACAAGTAGAAGTCAATATGTACCCATTATTATATATAGTATACCTTAAATAATATTTTCTTGTTAATATATATAGGTATATATATGTATATGTACATAGCTAGATAGTATACGTACGTACGTAAAAGATTTACATGCATGATTAGATCAATATTGATTGCTAGCTAGCTATAATATATATAACTTGTTTATTTAGGTATAGGTTTATATATGTAAAGGTTATCAATTGCGGTTTAATTAAGAATAAGGGTTGTTTAGAGTTTAGGGTTTCCCATTATTATATATCTAATGAGATTTACTGAAAGGGGCAATGGTAATAACCTTTAACATGATAAATTTAACTTTATTCCTTTATTATTGTGAATGTATGATGAACTGGCTTGCCTTATGAACCTTGTCCTATAATATGTGTTACTGGTTCATAGGGTCCAAGCCACAAAGGCTTTCAAGTTTGCTTTAAATTTTCCTAGTTGAAATAATCACAAAGTGGAAATTTTTGGATGAAACTCAATTAACTTGCTTTAATTTTCTCAGCAATTACTGGACGAGGGCTAGAAGCACTAGCCTGCTGCATGATGAAGTGGAGAACTTAGGGATGGCAGGCACAATGGAGCATATCAATATTACCTTTTGATTAACATGGGAACAAGCTAGTAGTATTATGTATGTTTTTGGGAACAAGCTAGCTAGTTTAGTTTTTTTTATATATATGTATGTTTTTGGGATATTATCACTTCTTGAGAAGAGAATTGAAGTGTTTATTTGTATGAAACAATGATTGTTTTTTCTGTTATGAAGTGGAGAATGGAAGCAGTTGTAATATTGTCCAGTATATTTTGATTTTAGCTGCTATTGGATTTCTGTAGGGTGGGAAACCATTTAATATGCTATTTTGGTTGAAGGTTTAGCTATGTAAGGCGCTTGTAAAGTGTCGGAAAATTAAATTTAAAAAATGAATTTTTTTTATTAGGATGCTTCTCTAGTGTCGTTAAATTTAAAATTAAAAAAATTAAAAATCAAAAATACTTTCGCGACGCATGAAAAGCGCTGTAACTTATGATTAAACGGTGGTTTTCCAATTTATGAATAACAATCCTACATTCTAGACAACGACACTTTTTTATTTCATTTATGGCGATTTAAAAAGCACCGTTAACTATATCGGCATTTCACGTAAAGCGTCGCTTTATCATTAACGACACGAATATTTATAGTACTTGTTCGGCGTTTTGAAAAGCGCCGAGAATTACCTTTAACGATGCTTTTTGCTTATTACCGACGCTTTATAAGTGCCGTAACAGACATCACTGTTGTAGTGTGTCTTAGATCTAGGTATTTTTTAGATCCATGCCTATAGAAAAAGAATGAAAAAGTGAGATTATGTAATTATTAATTTTTAAAATAGGTACTTCTGTAAAAAATATTTACTTATATGTCAAAGTGTTTTTTTCTTTGACCTAAGTGTCCAACTTTCATAAAATGGACACTAATATGTTATTTTTCCGTTCACTTAATAAGAGGTACCCAACCTCTTAACACTTGAGGCCCTTCTTAGAAACAAAACCCACATGGGCCTTTGCCTCAATGTGAAACAATATTATATCAAGTGTTTGTTGGGCCAACATGTATTCTCTATCCATTTTTCAAATTATTACGAGTGGTGGTAGTTGACATTTTTCAAAGTGTTTGGAGAGCTCTTCTTTAATTCTTGGGGAAGGATGTTATTCTCTCTCCCTCCCCCCTTCCCTCCCTCTCCCTATCCCTCTCCCTCCGGCCCTTCCTCGTTGTGCTCCTATATGAATTAGTTTTAAGGGGCTACACCATTATGTACGTTTCCATTGAACGTTCATTTGGTGGATATTGTAATATAAAGTACGTATTTCAGTTTGCAGGATGTTGTATATATTGCATGTTACTGTACGTTGCAAGTTTAATGGTGTGATCTTTAAACTTCATTTGTTTGCCATTTAACTTTTGTCTAACAAACCATGGCAGTTTCTTAGTCTTTTCTAGTCTCTTACTTGTACCTGTACCAGGGTAAATGGAATCACAAAACAATTCCTACTTCACTAAGTTTTTAAGCAAAGGATCAAACACCAATAACACATTTGTCTCTCATGATTATAGTTAACCTAATGAGGATAGTCATAATATGCCTGAGTTCACCAATACCCCTTCCAATGCCAGGAAGGGTGATCTATCTTTGGAAGAGAAGATGATTTGTTGTTCATTTCAACGTACCTATATACTAGCTTAGATGTAGTGCATGGAACGCAACAAAAACTAAGAAGCCCATAGGGAAATGATTGAAAAAATACTTCAATGACAACAAGAATGGTAATAATATCATTCTGAATCTGGGATGGTTTGTGTGTGAGGAGAAGACTACAACCATTTGAAATTAAAAAAAAAATTAGTATTTTATGTAGTCATATTCCATTGTAATATAACCTGATTGAAAGATTCATTGTTGATTCACTGATCCTCTGCAACCCGACATTATTGGTTGTATTTTTCTATTGGGAGGGTCTTTTGGAGTGCCATTTCATTGTTTTAGAAAATTAAGGGCCATGTACAGTAATATTTACTATATTTACAATTTTATTGGCAAAGTCATATTATTGTGGCACTTTATTGACGGATTATGGCAGCTAAATAGATGATTAAGAGTTTTGAAGTTCCATTTGCTGTCGTATGCAGTAATAAAGCAATAGATGCAGGAGATAAATAACAGAAGAAGCAAAGGAGAAATTTTATTGAACACAATATTGATCAAGTACATATTGGACTATTAAATAACATAAAACAGAAATAGATCATGGTATCTGACTCTGTAAGGTGAGGTACAAGGAACTCGAATCTCCTTAAGGCGATAGCTCCTACCTATTGTGATGCTTAGTAGGTTTGTAAGCTTCACCTCCCAAGATACAACACCTTTTAACCTGATCTGATGCAGCACTATGTGGATTCAGGTCTTAGTCGAACACCCTTGAACTCGACAACACTCAAGAACAAAAACGGATGCAGCACTATGTGGATTCAGGTCTTAGTCGAACACTCTTGAACTCGACAACACTCAAGAACAAAAACGGATGAAAAGAATATTATGAGATAAAGCTTCAGAGCTCTATGCGGAAAAAAAATTTTGAGAGTGAAAGCTTCTATACATGTATGATATATATTAAGGAGTCGTCCATCATGTGGGTTATATAGACTCATACTTTGAGACGAGGTAGAACTCCTTTCTAACAGCAAGTTTGACATGAATTAGAATTGTATCTCCTGTTATGAGATTAGAATTTGATCTGAGATGAAACTTTATCTTTTTATGAGACAAGAGATAAGAGTTTGCAACTTAATCACCCAACCAAGTCTCATTGAGTTAGGACTCCAATCAAACCTTAACAAAAATATAATAATATTTTGTATTATCTCACTCTCATGTTTGGCCCAGCCCGCGTATGTGTAGTTCGGCCCATTGGCCCATTGGGTTATTGAGCCATTCACCCTATGGTTTTCCAACAATTCCCCACATGAATGGATCAACAAAACACTTTATTTTGACTTGGAAAGTTTGAGTGTGCCTAGGAAGAAATACTACAAAAAGATAGGTAGCATTCGCTTTGAACCTTTTTTAGTGAAAGTCTATCGGATCCACTTAACTAGTCGATGGACTAAAGCTGCCTTGAATCGCAAGTTCTTTGTTTAAGCCCAGACAATATACCTCACACAATGTCTCTTCAGAACAAGTTTGATTCTCGATTGTGTTCCTTCTTTTGGCCTTGAACTTCTTGGGATTCATGCGTGCTTTAGAAAGTGTAGTCTTCAAGACTTTCATAGAGACAACCAACTATTCAAGCATATAGGTGATCTCCTATCAAGAATATCTTACAATACTCTACTTGAATGTTCAGGTATCGGAATCATTAAACGCATAGTGTATCCTTAATAAACGTTGTAGGATGCACTCGTGCATCTAAGAAGAGGAAGAGATAAACTCCTGAGTGCTTACTCTTGAGTTTCTCAAGATTTATGTTGTCCTATTGAATCTAGTCCATAGGATATTCAGCCGCTAGGTTAGGTTTCCATCAAGAGAACTCTTCTAGTGAGATAATGCTTTTAGCCCAATTCCCCTTGATGTACAGTTAATTTGGTCTCTCGTTAGCCCTTTTGTAAACGGATATGCTATATTTTCATTGGACTTCACAAAGTCTATTGAAATTATTCCATTAGAGAGTAATTGCCTAACGGTATTGTGTCCTTGCAATTGTAGCTTGATTATCACAATGTATGCAAATCATAGGCACATGTTGGGGCCATAGTGGAATATCCTCTATAAAGTGACGAAGCCACTATGCTTCTTCACTTGCTTTGTCTAGGGCGATGAACTCTGATTCCATCGTCAAGCGCTATCAATGTTTGCTTAGTGGATTTTCAAGCTGCGGCACCTCCTAGAGCAAACACATATCCGTTAGTGATGTGAGATTTCAAACTACTAAATTATAGCGATTCAAAACTAAGTTTATTACTCGCAAGTGCACGAATCAATGGTAGTATAGCATAGCAAATACGAGTGTCGAATCCACGAGGATTGAGTATTAATATATCCTAATTCCAAAATTCACCATAGACATCACCGAATAAAAACAAAAGATTATTTATGATTGGAAAATTATGAAATTAAAAGAGAAAATTATAAAAAGCATGCAAAGAACAAACAAATGGGTGAGCTAGGGTTTCGATTTCACCATCTTTATTGTACTTAAATCCTTTAGTCGTCAATTATCAATTCCTTCATGTATGTCAAAAACCAAGTCCCCTGATTCATGTAATAGTCATGGTGTCTAACTTACTACTTCTATTCTTAATTTGCAACTATCCATGGCGTCTAGACTAGTTTAACAAGCAAGAACGCAATTAGATCTATGGCAACTTATGTAGTGATCACATGAATCCTAGTATATGGCGTCTATGTCAAGGCAGTCATGGTAAATTGCAAGATGGTATTCCCAATCCGAGCATGGCGTCAACTACAAATTGCATCAAAACAATCAAACCTAGATGGTAGCTAAGCATCATAGTTCAATCATCAATTAAGCACAACAATCAACACTTGGCATAGCACAAAGAAAATAATAATTAATCAAACCAAATTCATATTTACTATATTTACAATTTTATTGGCAAAGTCATATTATTGTGCTATGCCAAGTAGATGATTAAGAGTTTAGAAGTTCCATTTGTTGTCGTATGCAGTAATAAAGCAATAGATGCAGGAGATAAATAACAGAAGAAGCAAAGAAGAAATTTTGTTGAGCACAATATTGATCAAGTACATATTGGAATATTAAATAACATAAAACAGAAACAGATCATGGTATACGACTCTGTAAGGTGAGGTACGAGGAACTCGAATCTCCTTAAGACGATAGCTCCCACCTATTGTGGTGCTTAGCAGGTTTGTAAGCTTCACCTCCCAAGACACAACACTTTTTAATCTGATTTGATGCAGCACTATGTGGATTCAGGTCTTAGTCGAACAACCTTGAACTCGACAGCACTCAAGAATAAAAACTGATGAAAAGAATATTATGAGAGAAAGCTTCTGAGCTCTGTACGGAAAATAGTTTTTGAGAGTGAAAGCTTCTATACACGTATGATATATATTAAGGGGTCATCCATCATGTGGGTTATATAGACTCATAGTTTGAGATGAGTAGAACTCCTTTCTAACTGCAAGTTTTACATGAATTAGAATTGTATCTCTTGTTATGAGATTAGAATTTGATCTGAGATGAATCTTTATCTTTTTATGAGATAAGAGATAAGGGTTTGCAACTTAATCGCCCAACCAATTCTCATTGAGTTAGGACTCTAGTCAAACCTTAACAAAAATATAATAATATTTTGTATTTATCTCATTCTCATGTCTAGCCCAGCCCGCGCATGTGTAGTTCGGCCCATTGGCCCATGGAGTGGGTCATTGGGTTATTGAGCCATTCACCCTATGTTTTTCCAACAATCCTCCACATGAATGGATCAACAAAACACTTTATTTTGACTTGGGAAGTTTGAGTGTTCCTAGGAAGAAACACTGCAAAAAGATAGGTAGCTTTCGCTTTGAACCTTCTTTAGTGAAAGTCTATCGGACCCACTTAACTAGTCGATGGACTAAAGCCTTGAATCACCAATTGTTTGTGTAAGCCCAGACAATAGACCTCACACAATGTCTCTTTAGATCAAGTTCGATTCTCGATTGTGTTCGTTCGTTTGGCCTTGAATTTCTTGAAATTCATGTGTGCTTTAGAAAGTCTAGCCTTCAGAACTTTCATAGAGATGGCCAACTATTCATGCATATAGTTTATCTCCTATTAAGAATATCTTACAATACTCTACTTGAATGTTCAAGGTATAAGAATCATTAAATGCATAGTGTATCCTTAATAAACGTTGTAGGATGCACTCGTGCATCTAAGAAGAGGAAGAGATTAACTCCTGAGTTTCTCAAAATTTACATTGTCCTATTGAATCTAGTCCATGGGATCTTTAATCTCTAGGTTCGGTTTCCATCAAGAGAACTCTTCTAGTGAGATAAGGCTTTTAGCCCAATTCCCCTCGATGTGCAGTTAATTTGGTCTCTCGTTAGCCCTTTTGTAAACTGATCTGCTATATTTTCCTTGGACTTCACAAAGTTTATGAAAATTATTCCATTAGAGAGTAACTACCTAACAATAGTGTGTCCTTGCAATTGCAGCTTGATTATCACAATGTATGCAAATCGTAGGCACATGTTTGGGCCACAGTGGAATATCCTCTATAAAGTGACAAAGCCACTCTACTTCTTCTCTTGCTTTGTCTAGGGTGATGAACTCTTATTCCATCGTCAAGCGCGAAATCAATGTTTGCTTAGTGGATTTTCAAGATACTACGGCACATCCTAGAGTAAACACATATCCATTAGTAGACTTTGATTATCAAAAATTCAATTAGCATCACTATACCTTTCTAGTATCCCTGGATACTTACCAAAATGCAATGCATAATTTTTTATTTTATTCAAGTATCCCAACATGCTTAGTAACGCTTGCCAATGTTCATGACCTGAATTACTTACATATATATATGCTCAGTTTACTAACTGAATATGCAATATTAGGTCTTGTACAGTTCACGATGTACATGATGCTGCCAATCACTTGAGAGTATTCCATTTTCAGTATTCTTATGTAGAGTTAGGTGTGGTAGAAAGGGATTGTTTGCTTCTCTAATGCCAAAGTCTTTAAACCTTTCATCATTTTCTCAATGTTGTGAGATTGCGTTAAACCTAGGGCTTCCATTCTCTTCCCTTCCCTTCACTTCACTTCCCTTCCCCCAAACCCCTCGTTCCAAACACACTCTATGAAAGTTTGTTCTTGTTCAAGAACAGTTAGTCAAGTATTATGGAACTTGCGAAATAAGTAAACAACAACCAAAACACACTAGAATAACGAGAAAAATTTAGCAGGGAAAAACCTCGAGTCTATCAAGCAATCAACCTTAGAAACAATCCACTATATGAATAAAAATTACAAAGGATCTAACCTTAAGATACCTTAGTACATCAACTATCAATGTATGTTTCCTAAGACGCAGCAATTATGTTAGCTGTTTAAACTCTGGGTGCAAACAAAGCATCCATGTTGAGAAGAAATTATTTGATACGCCACCGGCAAGCTATCTCACTCCAGGATTCTTCTTTAACTATCAAAACATACGAAACAAATAACTCCGAAGTTTGAAATAAACTGCTTTGTATTTGTGCACTGACTTCGGTATAACTTCCTAGGAATCTTAATTGTCTTAGACTTCAAATCTTCTGAGATCCAACTTTCCTAGGTTGACTTCAATCACACTACCTAATTTTAAGCACCTTCCTTAAAACCGAAACTAGGAAACTTACAATACAAGTATTTCTCCAATTAAAACCTAGACAAAGCGTTTCTAATTAAAGATAACTCTACTCTAGTATTTTATAAAAGTCGCGATAGCCCATAAGTCTTCTGATCCATGTCAATGCTGAGCTGGAATACTTAGATCGTGTTTGCCCTAATCCAGAGCACAGTCACTACAACCTACATCAAGTCACTTAGAACTATCTAGTAGGATAGGCTATTTGAGGATACATCAATGAACAAAAATAAGCAGACAAAACCAAACAAGGCATAGAAATAATAAGCAATAATCACACGATGTCTGAGCACTCAATCTGTCATTAATAGTAGGGGTAAAAACCCCAAGACTCACTCCCTTGACAATTGAGTGATCAAAAACCAAAAAGCTGAAAAGAGAGGTCAACTGATTCAAACACAAGCAGATTATCCAAATAATAAACCAAAAATAGACTTACTCCCCCTAACTAGGTCAAGATCATGATATCCAACACCATAACATCAATAAGATAAACTAACACACTCACACATCTGTCCAACAACTTTTAACTCTTATAAGCTACACAAAATATAAGAGAAGGAAATCCCAATTCGTGTTTGGTTTCCAACTCAAAACCTAATAAAAATTTGATTTTATAACTAAAAAAAAGTCAGGTCCATTGTTCCTTGAGTAGGCCCAAGCTTTACTTGAGGAAGGACAATCTGGTCTGTGTGTGCCTAAGCCTTCCTCGAGTGCCCGCTCGAGGAAGCCCAATCTGCCACATATAAAAACACACTTCAATTCCACAAGGAATTTGTTAATCCAAATTCATTACTATAAAATGATCAAATGCATATAAAAGACGCTATTTTTTAAATGTCAATTTATATTGACCAATTAGTTCATCAAAATATATTGTGTTATATCTCAAAATTTTAAAATTACTCTCTTAAAACATATTAAATTTTATTTTTGTTGATGCAGATGTCAAATATTATATATGTTGACCAGCCTATCGGAACGGGTTTTAGTTATACAACTTATATATGCTAGTGACACAAGAAGTGACCTAACCAGTGTCACTAATGATAATAACTTCTTAAAGTTTTTTTTTATGCTCTCATCTGATTTATTCTCAATGCTTAAATAAAAAATGGTATTGATGTTTGTTAATTTTGTTTTCAATCACAGAAGTTCGTGGAGGAGTATCATGATTTTGTCACAAATGAATTTTTCATAACTGGGAACTCTTATGCGGGATACTATGCTCCAGCTCTAACTTCTCGAATTCATCAAGAAAATAAAAAAAAATGAGTGTCTTCTTATAAACCTCAAGGCATGCTCTTTTAATCTCACTTGATAATTTTTTGATATTATTTTCTCATTATATGCGCTCAAATCTATAGTTTTGTAGGGATTTGCTACTGGTAACGGACTTACGAATGCTGGAATTCAATTACCAACCATACCCTATTTTGCTAAAATTAATGGATTACTTTCTGACACAAATTACTCGCACATAGTGCAATATTTGGTTCCAGAATGTTAAGAATCCATACAAGATTGTGGTGCGTACAGCTTATAATTTTATGCTTCGTTTGGATGAGCGGATAAGACTTCGTATAGTATAAAATTATCTTTTAATAAATTTATCGGGTGTTTGGACGATTTTTAAAATACTCGGGATAATATAACTTTCTACGAAAGTGGTTCTTATACGAAATAGGCCATATAATATTAGAACACCTCCCACTCGTTTTTATTTTATACGGAGCGTTTAGTATAAAAAATAACATGTCAAATGACAAAAAAGACCCTCACTCTCACTTTAATTGAGGATACACCAGACATATTACCATAAATCTTATATTATACAAGCCTAATATCATATTATTTCCAAACACCGGATATGATTAACTTATACAATGATTAAATTATACATTGGATAGGAAAATTATATTATCCCATACGGAGTTCCAAATGGAACCTTAAAGTATTCTTTATTTGTATATTTTTGTGATCATGGTATATTGCATTTTCCATGTGTGAGAAACTAGTTAATAACAATTGAATCACACCTACGAAAGGTGGCTTTCATGTTAATATTTGTACATATATATATACACACAAAATGTTAACATGAGGCGTACAGTTTTTCGATATTAGGAAGCGACGTGTGGGTACCTCCAATTAGAGTTCTTTATCAAAATAACACTCTCACTCAAAATATGTCCCAATATAACATCCGAGTAAAAATATTTCTCAAAATAACACTACACGCCACTGCCAATGATGTGTTCTTTGAAAATTTTAAACAATCACGACATCAGAGATGGCGTGATTTAATTAACGTTGATCACTCCATTGGCAATGGAGTGACTAATGGATATTTTCATTGTTGGCGTGAATCATATTTTTATGATGATCACGTCAACTGTGTTGGTGTGATCATCATAAAAATATACATATATATATATGTATCTATATATCTATACATCTACATACATACATACATATATATATATATATATATACATGCATACATATATACATACATACATATATACATCTATATACATACATATGTACATACATACATACATATATAGAATAATTATTCTATGTGAACAAAAAGTGTGAACCAACTTTTCAACCATAGATGTGATGGGTCCCACAGAAAATTTATGGTCCCTACTTTTGTTTTGTTTTATTACAATCATTGAATTTGAAGTTCACAAAGTTGGTTCACATAGGATAATTCCTCTATGTGTGTGTGTGTGTATGTATGTATATATATGAGAATTCTCCTATGTGAACCAACTTTGTGGATCAAAATCCAATGGTTGTGATAAAACACAACATAAGTGGGGGCCACATATTTATTATGGGACCCACCATATCTATGGTTAAAAAACAAGTCTACAAAGTTGATCCACACTTTTAGTCCATATAAGAAAATTCATGTACACATATATATTACATGTATATGTATATATCTATACATTTATGCATTAAGATATATATATATACACACACATATATATACATACACACACATTTATATGGAGTTTTTTTTTTCTTTTTAAGGTTCACGCCAACCTTGTTGGCGTGACCTTTACAAAGCAAACAGTGACTAATTTTTATACATTATTCACGCCATCAGAGATGGCGTGAATGAATCACTCCATCTCTGATGGTGTGATCGTTAAAAACATACAAAGAACACGCCACTGACAGTGGCTTGTAGTGCTATTTTGGGATATACTTTCCCGCGGATGTTATATTGGGATATATTATGGGGGAGAGTGTTATTTGGGTAAAAAACTCCCTCCAATTATGACTACTCAAAGATGGAGTCACTTCTCAATACACAATCAGTACAAGATGCTTTTGGCATTCAGCGCAGAACATTTGTTTCATGGAATCTCACAGTATTTAGAGCATTGCAAAGGGACTATTGTGAAGAGATAAGACACAGTAATTCCAATTTTAATTGTAATTCCAAATTTACTTAAGAATAGAATCAAGGTCCTTGTATATCATGGAGAAAAGGATCTCATGCATGTGCAACTAGATTGGTAAGTCATATACTCTCTTTTTTGTAATCGAGAATGAGACCATACAATTTTGCCATTTTGATATCCGATATTAACCTAAACTTGGACTGTCAAGCGCACAAGCACAAAAATCACATGGGCACAAGGGTATTGCTCCTAATGAAAATCATACTCAGAACCTTCTGAATCCATACGATTATTCCAACATGCATGATCTATTTATTATTTATTTTGTGCTTACATTTTTTGTCTAAATTCTTAGTGTTTTTATGTATGAATAGGAAGTTTTCATTGGGCCACGGAAATGGAATGGTTGGTAAAGAAGGAGTTTGACAAAGCGCTACTTGTTTCATTTCGTATTTTTTATGTTTCGTGTAGCCTGTAAAAGTTAAAGTTTGTTTCATTAAGATTCGTTCACGTGTTTTGATTCATTTATATGTGCTCACTAAATTATTGAAAATAACAATATTTTTTATTTTATATTGTACGTGTTTTTTGATTTGATTTTTCATTGCCCAATCTTTTCTCTACAATTATTTGATTTGATTATACATATTTATATGAAAACAATGAAAGTTGTAATATTTTAATTATTTAATATTTTTACCGATTATAAGCATATCTTTTATGAAGATCTACGTTAATTTATCAAACTATTCGAGTGAAGTAAAAATGAGGTCAAACACTCATTTTAGATTCTAATTAGTATTTTATATGAGCTTGTCTCTCCACTTGTGCACAATATTAACAATTAAATAAAAATCATCATTCATAACATTTACGGTTTCAAAAATAATTGATGTTCTTATAAATAATTATATGAATGTATATAGATGTATAAAAGATGTGTAAATGTTCAAATAATTGATATTTCAAACATCTTAGCAAAAAATAAAACAATTGTAAGTATACAAATAAAAACAGCGCCACAATAGGAAGAAATGTCGTTGTTTTCAATAATTGAGTGAGTAGATATAAATGTATCAAAACACAACGAATCTTCATAATTTAATATGACTGATTTGATTGCATCAAAGACATGAATTTTTTAATAATTTTTATTTTTATTTAATTATTCAATGACAGATGTGAGTGAATTAGTAAAAATATTTATATTTATTGAAAAAATGCACAAAATTATATTTAGCCCATAGATTTCACAATTACTAGCAAACATGTAGGCAGATATAGTACTTACTACTGGACATCTTTTATCTTCTTTTCAGAATGTTAGATTAGACTAGAAATATGTGTATCACATGCATCACATCAGTACAACTTGTTTGAAAATTCCAAAACTCAGACCCCATCTGTATAGTTGACTATAAATATATATCACAAACATCAAATCAGTATCACTTCCTTCAACATTGAGAATTACTCATATAAAATCTAGATAAACATACATTTAGGAGGATCGATCGAAAACAACTTAGGAGTTGCAAATGGGCACTCGAAACTTGCTGGTCTTGAGTGGGGATCAACATGCAGGGGAAGCTGCAGGATCTATGGGGGTCTTATTGCTGCTTTGGATGATTGTCATGTCAGTGATCATCATATCGATGGTGGTATTCGCTTGTGGAGATTGTGATGATGACGAATCTAGCAAGAAAAAGAAGAGTCGTTCAGGAGGTGGCAACGACGGTGGTGATGGAGGAGGAGATGATGGCGGTGGTGGTGATGGTGGCCACAGCCATGGCCATGGTGGTGGTCATCATCATGCTCATGTGGGCCACCATCATCATGCGCATGACGGCGGTGGTCATCATGGGCATGTTGGAGGCCATCATCATGGCCACGTTGGTGGTTTTTGAAGTAATAATTGAAGTCGTATAGTTTATTTGTTTTTCTTTTTAATTTTTATTAGCTAACTAATGGAGTACTCTCATTTTATAATGTAATGAACCTTTCTTCTTTTTTTCCAATGTAATGGCCTTATTTAGTTTCTTGTAAGGCTTATTTTGGTACGTTAAATTTGATTTTGTGTCCCAATAATTTTATTAAATTGGTTACTTTAATTTTAGTTATATTTCGCGTCTTTCCTATCACAATAGAAATTGAAAGAGGAAGGTATACTGAAGAGAGGTGATTTGGTTGACAATTAACTAAGTTAGGCGTATGTATATACAAGATTCGATTCTAATGAGAAAAAAATTTGTCAATGATATTTTTTTTTAAAAAAGGGCGTTTTCTCAAAAATGTTGTTAACTAACAAGAATCAATTTAAACTTCACAAATCAACAGAAAATATTTATATGCCATATTATAGAAGGATTCGAGGACCACAAAGATTTTCTAAGAACATATCAAAAAATTATAAATAGATAGTATTTAAGCTATAAAATCCAATAATATCTTCTCTCTTTTTTCCCTAATACAATAGTCAACTTCATTAAACAAATATATAACAAGTATCAACATATGTCGTTGTCATCCCGGTATTGTCGGGTGATTGCTTGTGTTCTTTGTTGTTCTTGAGTCTTAGTGTCTACTTTCTTTGGTTTCGGTTTGTAATTTCTTAAGATGCTATCGCGGCGCTAGATGTAACTTTGTTGTTTATGAAATGAATTGTTGGGAGACTTATATCCTTTAAAAAAAAAGAGTTTGACAAATCAAATAATGCAAGAACTTATACGCGAAGCTGAAATTATTGAAGAAATTAAAAACTTAAAGTTGTCAAGGCCATAATGGATTGATGATAGTTCTATCGATGTTGATGAATGAATAGTCATAAATAATAAATTGTAGCTTAATAATTATGTATTTATAGTCAAAGAGATGATATTGATGCAAATGATTAATAGATTGATGTACATATAATATATATGACGCAATTTCACCCTCTAAAAAAATATTGTTCAATATTATTCAATTCTATAAAAAATTTAGTGCAATTATTCAAGTGTATATTCAAAAAATAATTAAAAAATTGTCAAAACCCGAGGCTCGAGTCCAAAGGCTCGAAGCCCGGGCCCAGCCTTAATGCCAGAGCTTTATGGGCCCAGGCCAGGCTTGGGCTTGATTTTTCCATTCAGGCCTAGCCCGAAGTTCGATGATCAAAATCGAGCTTGGGCCCAGGTCAAGCTTGGGCCTGAAAAAGCCAAGCTAGCCTCGCCCAATGCCAACGCTTAGGCTCGACTTGACTTACTAAAGTCAATTTCGTGTGGCTCGAGGTTTATTTCTAGTTCGATCAACTCAATTTTTAGATTACAATCAAATTAAGTAGAGTTTGGATCCAATAAGCTCGACTAAAAATTTGGGTGGAAATTCGAATTTGAGCTTTGTTTAGCATATAACGATGAATTCTCTTATAAAGTCTTAGCTTTTAGGGTTCAAATGTTTGAAAAAAATTTTGAAAAAAATACAAGGTTTTTATCCATAGAGACAAAAACTAAAAGTTGTATTCCAATAAGGACAACCTAAAAACAATTTTAAAAAAATGACGAAGCCTACCAACTTACCAAAATACCCTCCCTCCTCCTCCTCCTTCTTCTTCTTCCTCCTCTTCGTCCTTGCACCACCATATCTGAAGTTGGCTGTCTAACCATCATTTTCGACGAACGAACTATTAAAATGAAGCTCTAGGTCAACCCGACCAAAACCCAATCATAACTGATCATCAATGATCACTTGAGTGACAGGAAAAGCTTCGTGAAATCATGGACCACTGTTTGAAAGATAGCTCGATCCGGCCAATGCCGGTGACCATCACCACCAATCAACTAACCGGACCATGGCGAATCAAATTTGGAACTAGATCTAATAAATTGAGTGAATATCAATCTAGTTTTTATATATGATTTTTCATATCTGCAGATATTAAACAAAAATTTTGTGTTGTAATCTTCATTGTGATGACATTACCAAATTAAATTCTCATGTTTCAGTGTTTAAATAGATATAATAAAACAGATGTAATAAAAAATATATAAGAAAACAAATAACATATGAAACAGATAAAATATGAAACATATAACATATGAAACAGATAACATTTTATGCAGATTCATGGGTATGGTTGACCACCTCAGTTCGACCATTGATCAAGGCCGCCGACAGACCAAAAAGAAGCACTGGAGCACCACGACCAATCCTCAACCAACATTCACATACATTAGCTATTGATTTCACCGGATTTTGACCTTGAAGTCGTAAGCAACCGTGAAGAAAAGTGTTTGATTTGGCCACTGGAGATGATGTCGCCGCAAGCAACTACCACGGGAGTGTAACCTAGACATAGGCGCACCATCCCCACCCATTGGCTAGGTGGAATAGTCACCAAAGGAGGAAACTTAGACTTGGGTGTTGTCGCAACCGGGGTCACGACGCGGACCGGCGATGAAAGGATGAAAAATGATTTAGAGTCGCCACCAATTGATTTAAGTGCAATTGAACACTAAAAATGGTCTGCAAACCAGAAAATGGGTAAGGGGGTCTATTGAGTGTGGGGAAGATGTTAAACACCCCACAACTCCCTAAAAGGTTACCTAGATTAATCTACGTGCTTTTTCTTGAAAATTTGTTGTATGTCCCAATTTGTTTTAATGAATTTTTCATATGCCCGAAAAAATCATATATTATCAAATGGGGTGGAATCTTTCCATTAATGTTAGAACAAGGCTTTGCTTTTTGAAAATCTCATTTTTGATGGGTTTTATTGAAAATCGACTTGGAAAGATATTGGATGGAATTTGCAAAAGGGACATTGGGTTTTATACCAAGGGGAGGTCTCGATCACATAGTCAAAGAACAATGAATAAAACGGAAAGAACAATCTAAATTTGTTTGACGAATATAAATGACACTTTAATTTGAAAAGATAACATAATTAAAATTTAGGCAGGAGCTGAACGTTATCAAGTCCTCCTCCTAAAGAACTTTAATTTAGGTATCTAATAAATTAACTTATCATGTTTTTTATGAATACAAGTGATATTTTAATTTAAAGAGATAACATAATTAAAGCCTAGGCAAGAGCTGAATTTTATCAAGTCCTCCTCCTAAAGAACTTTAATTTAGGTATCTAGTAAATTAATTTATCATTGTGTGTACGAATACAAATAATAACTTTAATTCAAAGAGATAACATAATTAAAGACTACGCAAGAGCTGAATTTTATCAAGTCCTCCTCCTAATTGACTTTAATGTAGCATCTATTAATTTGTTTATGAAAATTTGATAAAAAGACGGTTGTTGAATTGACGGATTGACAAAACTAAGCATACAACCTAACATATAATCTAACAATGTTCAAAATAATTTATCCACTACTCCTACTCATGCATCTTTCATATTCTAAATTTATCAACCCCTAAACATGCATACCACTAACATTAAACATGCATAAAATTCAACTACGCTACTTTTCATTATTCTCACTACTCTGTTACATATTTATATTTACAAAGATATATACAAATAAAAACAAAATAAAAATATATACAAAATATAAAAATACAAATATGACCCATGGAGCCCGTATGTTGCTCAAATCCAGTCCAATCTCCAAATAAACTCTCCGGCCCCAAACGAAATCAAGTCCGGCCCAAGTGGGATCAAGCCCGGTCCAAGCCCAACATCAAATACAAGGAAGGAATGATCAAAATTAGATACTCAAATGTAATCAAGATCCAAATTAAATCAAAACCACATTATGAGATTCACATATATATATATATATATACAAAAAATTTATGTCACCTATAAACATATCTTCAAATCAAATCTGGACCAAACAAAATGAAATCCACATTTTTTAACCGGACATAGCTCCTGGATAGTTTCTCTTTCACGAAATCAGTTCATCAGTCATCAACATTTCGGTATAATTTCATCAAGACTAAATATCAAAGCTAGATATCACAACCAGATGTGAAAAAAAACCATATCTCCACACAGTGAGCAAACAAAGATGTCAAAGCCAAATATTAACACAAAGAGCAAACAGATCTCCAAGCCAAGAACATAAAAACCAGATATGCTTCAGAGAAATAGAACCGGAAAGATGGACCCAAAGAGATACAGAGGTAGCACCAAAGAAATGGAACCAGAGAAATAGAAATAAAGAATGATATAAATGTGTGTAGATTATTACCCTTGCAGAGAAATAGAACTGAAGAGAACGAAACCCTTTTCTTCTTTGGTCTTTCAGAGCACCTTGACTTTTCTTTGTTCTCCTCTGGTTCTACTCTCTCTTTACTTCTCCTTTTCTCCACTAATCACCAGTGGCTTCCCTTGGCTGCTTTCTTCTCTATTTCCAATCACCCAAAAACAGTTGTTTTTTTCTCTCTTTTTGTTCAACTATTTCTCTTTTTGCTCCTTGTCTCTGTTGCCTCCTTCCCCCTTTCTTTTCTCTCTCACATCCCTTTTTCCCTCTCCAATTGTCCGGTTGCTACCTCCCTCTCTCAATCCAAAACCCCTTTTTTCATTTTCTTGTGCGGCTCCCCTATTCCTTTCTCTCCAAACCTCTAAAACCCTTTTTCTCCCCTCTTTTGTCATGCGGCTTTTTCTTTTTTTTCTTCTCCCTTGTTCTCTCTCACCGGCGGTTCTCCCAAAATGCCCCCAAAAACCCTATTTTTCTCTCCTTTTCTAAAACTCTTAAAACTTACATTTTTGTCTTTTCCTTACTTTTGTGAAACCCTAATAAAGGTACCACCTTTCCCTCTTAAGGTTTTTCTTTTGTTTATTATTTATTTAATTATCCTATTTTTAGATATTTTCTAGGGTTTAGATCTTTTGGGCTTAGGTTTGAATTTTTATGGGCTTATGGTCCAAGAAATGGGCCTTAAGATTTTTGTATGCTTATGGGTCCAAGAAACAATCTTTGAATTTTTTGTAAGTACGTGAGCCTATGAAACGGGCTCTTGAATTTTGTTTTGCATTATTATTTTTTTATTATTTTTTTGTTTTTTGGCCGGACAAAAACCGGGTACTACAGCTGCCCCCTTTTGTATGTCTTTTATGAAATAAAAGGCAAACAAAGGTGTAGTCAACCGAGTTTCGTACGGGAACTGAAAAAGGTAATGCGTGGGATCATTATGGCCATTCCCAGCTTGGCCAGCAAGAAAAGAAACTGCATGGGATCACTACAGTCATTCCCAGCTTGGCTGATAAAAAGAAAGTGCATGGGATCACTACAGCCATTCACAGCTTAGCTGATGAAAAGAAAGTGCATGGGATCACTACGGCCATTCCCTGCTTGGCCAACAAGAAAAGAAAGTGCATGAGATCACTACAGCCATTCCCAGCTTGGCTGATGAAAAGAAAGTGCATGGGATCACTACGGCCATTCCCAGCTTGGCCAGCAAGAAAAGAAAGTGCATGGGATCACTACAGCCATTCCCAGCTTGGCTAGAAATGTTTGTTTGAATTTATGCAAGAAAATATCCATGAGTGTATGAATGCATGAAGAAAATTGTATTTTCTTTTATTTTTCTCATTTTGAAAATTTGATTTTGGTTACTTGTCGTAAGCACCATCACCCCTATCATCCTACAATCATCCATCATGAGAAGACTGCATCTTTTGATTCCATCCTATCTTCAATCTGCCATGTTACGCTTATTCTTGTATCTTTCATTTTCTTTTTGTCTGGTCTTTCCATCGATTTACTGCTTCCATCAAATCCGACATACCTTTAACGCCAAACAAAAGCTTTTCGGCTCCAAAATCTCTTGGGCCCCACTATGTCTTTTACGTCATTTAATTTCTTTTAGCTCTCTTAGAGTTAAGAACACCACAATCTCTTCGGCTCCACCGTGCCTTTTAGCGCCATTTAATTTCTTTTAGCTCATTTACAGTCAAGAACACCAAAATCTCTTCGGCTCCACCATGCCTTTTAGCGTCATTTAATTTCTTTTAGCTCTTTTAGAGTTAAGAACACCACAATCTCTTCGGCTCCACCATGCCTTTTAACGCCGTTTAATTTCTTTTAGCTCCTTTACAGTCAAGAACACCAAAATCTCTCAAGTTCCTGCTAAGAACAATGTCCTAATACACTTATCATGATTCTTTTATTACTTTACTTAACTTCCAAATAAATTCAATAGTATGGCAATGCTTGTACTACATGAGATTTTTGAAGGTAAGATATACAAGCAAAAAAAATCGTGAAGAACACAAGCAATGAATAAGGAATTCAGAAATGAATTGAATGACCTCAGAGAGTTTTATTTAGAATAGATAGATAACAGGAGAGACTGATCAAATATATATATGATTCAAAAGGGTTAGAAATAAAGGAAATAGCAGAAACCTTCACAGGATATAAAATGAGATAACTTTGATTCCGCACAAAACTACCCCAGTTTTGTGTGCCCCCCACTTTGCAATTATTGAATCTGACTACTTCCATATCAATCTTCTCCTTCACAAATTCATCATGGATACCTCTGATCATAACCAGTTCAACTATGCATAGTCTTGCTATCAAATTCTCAAAAAGGCCTCTGCCTCATTCCCCTTAGTTGCTTTCTCCACACCTTTCTGATATCAACGTTACTTGAAGCTCCCAAGAAGGGTTTTCACTCTTGTAGAGACTTTTCTTTTTCTCTAATTTTTTCCTGAAGCGCCCACAAGGGGTTTTCACTCCAACGGGATTTTTGTTCCTCTAATTTTTGCCTAGACCACCCTTTCGGGTTTTCAATCTAGCGAGCTTTTAACTCTAATTTTTGCCTAGATCGTCCTTTCGGGTTTTCAATCTAGCGAGTTTAGTTTTTTTTTTTTAACTCTAATTTTTGCCTAGATTGCCCTTTCGAGTTTTCAATCTAGCGAGTTTTTTTTTTTTTTTTGTTATGGGTAATACTTTTTGATGGTGTCTGCAGTCACCGGATTAGGTAATTCTTCTCCATCCATTCTTGTCAAAATTAATGCCAGGCTTTCTTCACCACATATGATCCCTCATAATTAGGTGTCCACTTCCCTCGGTGATCCTTTTGAGGTGGCAAGATCATCTTCAACACTAAATCGCCCTCCTTGAAACTACGAGGTCGAACTTTTTTATTATGTGCTTTCATCAATCTTCTTTAATACAATTGCCCTTTACAAATTGCTCGTAATCTTCATTCTTCAATCAAATTCAACTGTTCATATCGCATTCGAGTCCATTCTGATTCTTCCAAACCCGCCTCCATAACTATTCGAAGGGATGAAATCTCCACTTCTATAGGCAAAACCGCTTCCATACCATACACCAAAGAGAAAGGAGTTTCCCTGGTAGATGTGCGTATTGATGTTCGATAACCATATAAAGGAAAAGAGAGCTTCTCATGCCAATCTTTGTAATTCTCTGTCATCTTCCCGATGATCTTCTTGATATTCTTATTTGCCGCTTCGACAGCCCCATTCATCTTTGGACGGTATGGAGTCGAATTGTGGTGATGAATTTTGACCTGGTCACAAAAATCCTTCACCATTTTGCTATTGAAAGTCGTGCCATTATCAGTGATAATTCTTTCTATGACTCCATATCGACAAACAATCTATTTCCTCAAAAACCGAACAACCACGCTACTTGTCACATTAGAATACGAAGCAGCCTCCACCCATTTGGTAAAATAATCGATAGCAACCAGAATAAACCGATGCCCGTTAGAAGCCTTCGGCTCAATTGGACCGATGACATCTAATCCCCACATTGAAAAAGGCCATGGTGATGTCAACACATGTAATGGATTAACGGGAACATGTGTCTTGTCTGCATAAATCTGGCATTTGTGGCATCTGTTTGCGTAACTTATACAATCCCTCTCCATGGTTAACCAATAATACCCTGCACGAATAATCTTCCGTGCCATTGCATATCCACTGGAGTGAGTCCCACATATTCCTTCATGAATTTCCTCCATAATTTGTTTAGCCTCTGCCATATCAACACAACGCAAGAAAACTATCCCATCATTCCTTTTATAAAGAACATTTCCACTCAAGAAGAAAGATCCTGCCAATCTCCTGATGGTGCGCTTATCATTCTCTGATGCCCATAATGGATATTCTTTCTTTTCACTGTACTGTTGAATATCATGATACCACGGTTTACCATCAGGCTCTCCCTCCAAATTTGAATAGCAACCTCGAACTTCTCGTTTCTCTATTTTAATCACATGCACTTCCCCTTTTGGGTCTACATCAAACATTGCCGCCAAAGTTGCCAAAGCATCTGCTATTTGATTTTCTTCCCTTGGGATATGATCAAACTCAACCCAATCAAAAAACTTGACTAACTTTTTGATATGCTGGTAATATGGAATGGGCTTGTCATCTTTGGTTTCCCAATGCATCATTCAATTACCTAATCACCAACCGTGAATCACCATAAACCTGTAGCCTCTTAATCCCCATATCGATAGCAGCTTGAATTCCCATCGTACATGCTTCATACTCAGCCACATTGTTAGTACATTCAAAATACAACTTAGCTGAAAACGGGATAATATTCTCATCAGGTGATATTAACACTACACCAATTCCACATCCCATGATATTAGAAGCACCATCGAACAACATAGTCCATTTTGCCAAATCCTTCTGATTCTCCTCTTCTATCACCACAGTCATGACATCAATATCTGAAAACTTCAAATCCATAGACTGAGTATCATCAATTGCTCCATCTGCCAAATAATCTGCTATTGCACTCCCTTTGATTGCCTTATGTGTGACATACAAAATATCATATTCTAGTAGTAACATGTGCCATTTAGCTATCCTCCCTAAAAGAGAAGGTTTCTCAAAAATGTATTTGATAGGATCCATCCTGGAAATCAACCACGTCGTTTGATAAAGCATATATTGTCTAAGTTGATGTGCAGCCCAAACCAAAGAGCAACACGTTTTCTCCAACATCGAATAATTTGTTTCACAACTAGTAAACTTTTTGCTTAAGTAGTAAATGGCATGCTCTATCATTCCCGATGAATCATGCTGTCCGAGCACACATCCTATCGAACTATCTGAGACAGTCAAATAGAGAATAAGCGGCCTGCCAGCCACAGGAGGCATCAACACTGGAGGACTTTTCAAATATTGCTTGATCTTTTCGAATGCTATTTGACAATCTTCGTTCCACTCAGTAGAGTTACTCTTACGCAACAATTTAAAGATAGATTCACAAGTAGCCGTCAACTGTGAAATGAATCTGGTAATGTAATTCAACCTTCCCAAGAAACCCCTAACTTCCTTTTCTATCCGAGGGGGTGGCATCTCCAAGATCGCCTTCACTTTATCAGGATCTACCTCAATTCCTTTCCTGCTTACAATGAAACCTAACAACTTCCCCGAGGTTGCCCCAAATATGCACTTAGCTGGATTCAACTTCAATTGATGCTTTCTTAATCGATCAAACAACTTCTGAAGATTCACAATATGATCTTCACCTTATTTGGAGTTTGCTATCATATCATCGACATATACTTCAACTTCTCTATGCATCATGTCATGAAAAAAAGTGACAATGGCCCGTTAATAAGTAGCACCAGCATTCTTCAGACCAAACGACATGACTTTATAACAAAAAGTTCCCCATAGGGTAATAAAAGTCGTTTTCTGTGCCATCTTGATTTGATTGTAACCAGAAAATCCATCCATGAAAGAGAAAGTTGAATGTCTAGCTGTATTATCCACTAAAACATCGATATGGGGAAGTGGAAAATTATCCTTCGGGCTTGCACGATTGAGATCTCTATAATCGACACACATCCGTACTTTTCCATCCTTCTTGGGAACAGGTACAATATTTGCCAACCATTTAGGGTATCTAGCCACCGCTAAAAAACCAGCATCAAATTGTTTCTTCACTTCATCTCTTATTTTCAAAAGCATATCTGCTTTCAATCTCCTTAGCTTTTGTTTCACTGTGGTACATTCTGGAATCAATGGCAACTTGTGCACAACAATACTTGTATCAAGGCCGGGCATGTCCTGATAAGACCATGCAAAGACATCCTGGTAACTATACAATAAATCTATCAATTTCTTCTTATTCTCTCCTTCGAAGGCAGCTCCTACCTTAACCTCCTTTTTCTCCGTTTTAGTTCCCAAATTAACAACTTCAGTTATCTCTTGGTGTGGCTTTATTAGTTTCTCTTCCTGATTGACTTGTCTTAACATTTCCGGTAAAATCTCAATTTCTTCCTCTATTTCATAGTCAAATTCAACATTACTAATGGGTGCATCAAAATCTGGTTCATTAAGTTCGTCATCTTCGTTATCATCATTTTCAATCCTGTGAAAGAAATGAATAAAAATGGTTTTGAGAATGGAGAACAAAACTTAAATGGAAATGGAGAAACATGAATATGGATGACTGTCAAAATACTTTCATTTCATGGAAAAGGGAATATGTACAAAGATTGAACATGCAATCGCCATACTATAAGATTTATTGAAAGCAAAGTAAAGCATGCTCATTACAAAAGACCCAAACGAAGGCCGTGAGCTGGGCCCACGATGGTAGTGCACTCGGGATTACTCTTGCAGGTTCTTAAGAGATACTGGGAGCTCCAGACTGGTCCAATCGCCTAATTTGAAATTTGAAGGACGCGAGATGACAAAGCAAGGTCTAGCAGCCGAACTCTGTTCCTCTTCCACCACAGCAACTTGGAACTCCTCAAACTGATCACATATATTTGTCAAAATTGCCCCAGTTACATCAGTCGAGTTTTCAACTGGCAGTTTTCCAAAAACTACCCCAGTGTCAGCCAAACCTATCTTGTTCCGCATCCCTCCATACACAAAACTGTCATAAAGCCAAGGAATCGGTTTCTTTTCAACTTCCAGCTCCTTTCCTTCCAGACGAGCAAACCTCTTCGCCTGTTTTTCTGCTTGCACATGGTTCTTGTCAATCCTAGTTGGCTTATAACCCAAGCCCCAACGTTCTGGATGTTTCACCATTTCTACTGGCTTCTTAATTCCTTGTCGATTCTTACCAAGTCTTTCTCCCGGGCGAAACCCCTTTTTCAACATAAATTTTGCTACATTCTTTGTAACCTTGGATACTTGTGGCTTTAAGGGAGAAAGTCCTTCCTTCACATAGCTAGCACTAGCAATTTCAAAAGATTGGAATGAACTCTCAATCCCCTCCGTCGGAGCATCAATAGGAAAACTATTAGACAAACTAGCAACCATCCATTCTAACTGGCCCTTTACTATATAAACCCTTCCATCATGAACAAACTTGAGAATCTGATGCAACGATGAGGGAACGGCTCCTGCAATGTGAATTCAAGGTCGTCCCAACAGGCAACTATAGGTTGGTGAGATATCCATTACCACGAACGGCACATTGAAAGTTACGCTTGCAACCTGTAAAGGTATTTCAATTTCTCCCATAATCTCTCTACGTGTTCCGTCGAATGACCTTACCACCAACGGCACTTGCTTTAAATAAGATCTGTCAATCGGTAGCTTTTCAAAAGTCTCCTTTGGTAAAATATTGAGGGATGACTCATTATCCACCAAGATACTTACCAATTCCTTTCCACGACACATGGCTGAAATATGCAAAGCTTTGTTGTGTCCCATCCCTTCATGCGGAATATCATCTTCAGTAAAGGACAACAAATGGGACGCCAACACATTTCCCACAATGCCATTAAAAGAGTCTGTAGGAATCTTGTCTGATACATATGCCTGATTTAACATTCTCATCAAGACTTGTCGATGCGGTTGAGAACTCATTATCAACTCCAAGATCGAAATCTTTGCAGGGGTTTTCTTCAATTGATCCACTATCATGTACTCACTCTGTCGAATAATTTTCAGGAACTCCTGGACTTCCACATCAGTTACAACTTTCTTTTTCTCTTCTGGGCGTACAAAAAGATCTTCTTCTAGAATAGAATCTGATCCTTTAACTTCAGGTATTGCTTTCCCTTTTCTTTTGCGTTCAGCTTCAAAATCCACTACCGGATTCCCTTCTGGCTCATTTCTCGTGTAACATCTCCCACTTCGGGTAACTCCACTGACACCAGTAATATTATCTACCATTTCTCCTTGCTTTCCACTAGCTCATGCTTCATAACCCATACAGGGAAGTGAATCCCATGAAAGTGGTAGGTCAACCTTCACTAATCACTAAGTAACCCGGGTATAGGGTTATGTGTGTGCAGTGATAAGTGAATGTG
This sequence comes from Tripterygium wilfordii, assembly GCF_013401445.1. Lineage (NCBI taxonomy): Eukaryota > Viridiplantae > Streptophyta > Magnoliopsida > Celastrales > Celastraceae > Tripterygium > Tripterygium wilfordii. Next base: position 13,582,434 of record NC_052238.1, on the reverse strand, counting down.
TGTGCGGGGGCATACAAACCAATATCCCTAACATTTAAATCTCACAAGGCCCATATCTGATGAAGATATCTATAACATTGAACAAATTTATCAAATTCCTCAAATTTAATATACAAACACAAATAGGAACTAACAAAAAGCTATATAAGAAAAGCACAAAAATCAATCATATCGGCTCAACCCCTTTGGTATAAAGACCAATGTCCCTAGCAGAGTCGCCAGTTGTCGCAACCGGGGTCACGACGCGGACCGGCGATGAAAGGATGGAAAATGATTTAGAGTCGCCACCAATTGATTTAAGTGTAATTGGACACTAAAAATGGTCTGCAAACCAGAAAATGGGTAAGGGGGTCTATTGAGTGTGGGGAAGGTGTTAGGCACCCCACAACTCCCTAAAAGGTTACCTAGATTGATCTAAGTGTTTTTTCCTGAAAATTTGTTGTATGTCCCAATTTGTTTTAATGAATTTTTCATACGCTCGAAAAATCATGTATCATCAAATGTGGTGGAATCGTTCCATTACTATTAGACCAAGGCTTTGTTTTTTGAAAATCTCATTTTTGATGGGTTTTATTGAAAATCAACTTGGAAAAATATTGGATGGAATTTGCAAAAAGGACATTGGGTTTTATACCAAGGGGAGGTCTCAATCACATAATCAAAGAACAATGAATAAAACGGAAAGAACAATCTAAATTCGTTTGACGAACATAAATGATACTTTAATTTGAAAAGATAACATAATTAAAGTTTAGGCAGGAGCTGAATGTTATCAAGTCCTCCTCCTAAAGAACTTTAATTTAGGTATCTAGTAAATTAAATTATCATGCTTTTTATGAATACAAGTGATATTTTAATTTAAAGAGATAACATAATTAAAGTCTAGGCAAGAACTGAATTTTATCAAGTCCTCCTCCTAAAGAATTTTAATTTAGGTATCTAGTAAATTAATTTATCATTGTGTTTACGAATACAAATAATACTTTAATTCAAAGAGATAACGTAATTAAAGCCTAGGCAAGAGCTGAATTTTATCAAGTCCTCCTCCTAAAGAATTTTAATTTAGGTATCTAATAAATTAATTTATTATTTGCTTTTCGTTTAGATGAAGATATCATAATTAAAGTCTAGGCAGGAGCTGAATGTTATCAAGTCCTCCTCCTAATTGATTTTAATGTAGCATCTATTAATTTGTTTATGAAAATTTGATAAAAACGCGGTTGTTGAATTGACGGATTGACAAAACTAAGCATACAACCTAACATCTAATCTAACAATGTATTCAAAATAATTTATCCACTACTCCTACTCATGCATCTTTGATATTCTAAATTTATCAACCCCTAAACATGCATACCACTAACATTAAACATGCATAAAATTCAACTACACTACTTCTCATTATTCTCACTACTCTATTACATATTTATATTTACAAAGATATATACAAATAAAAACAAAATAAAAATATATACAAAATATAAAAATACAAATATGACTCATGGAGCCCGTATGTTGCTCAAATCCAGTCCAATCTCCAAATAAACTCTCCGGCTCCAAACGAAGTCAAGTCCGGCCCAAGTGGGATCAAGCCTGGTCCAAGCCCAACATCAAATACAGGGAAGGAATGATCAAAATTAGATGCTCAAATGTAATCAAGATCCAAATTAAATCAAGAAACAATCTTTGAATTTTTTGTAAGTACGTGGGCCTATGAAACGGGCTCTTGAATTTTGAATTTTTGCATTATTATTATTATTTTTTTTTTTTGGCCGGACGAAAACCGGGTACTACAGCTTGGATGCTGTGGACAAGCCAAATGTTAACGAAAGGAATAGGGGAGCCGCACAAGAAAATGAAAAAAGGGGTTTTGGATTGAGAGAGGGAGGTAGCAGCCGGACAATTGGAGAGGGAAAAAGGGTTGTGAGAGAGAAAAGAAAGGGGGAAGGAGGCAACAGAGACAGGGAGCAAAAAGAGAAATTGTTGAACAAAAAGAGAGAAAAAACAACGGTTTTTGGGTGATTGGAAATAGAGAAGAAAGCAGCCAAGGGAAGCCACCGGTGATTAGTGGAGAAAGGGAGAAGTAAAGAGAGAGTAGAACCAGAGGAGAACAAAGAAAAGTCAAGGTGCTCCGAAAGACCAAAGAAGAAAAGGGTTTCGTTCTCTTCAGTTCTATTTCTCTACAAGGGTAATAATCTACACACATTTATATCATTCTTTATTTCTATTTCTCTGGTTCCATTTCTTTGGTGCTACCTCTGTATCTCTTTGGGTCCATCTTTCCGGTTCTATTTCTCTGAAGCATATCTGGTTTTTATGTTCTTGGCTTGGAGATCTGTTTGCTCTTTGTGTTAATATTTGGCTTTGACGTCCTTGTTTGCTCACTGTGTGGAGATATGGTTTTTTTTCACATCTGGTTGTGATATCTAGCTTTGATATTTAGTCTTGATGAAATTATACCGAAATGTTGATGACTGATGAACTGATTTCGTGAAAGAGAAACTATCCAGGAGCTATGTCCGGTTAAAAAATGTGGATTTCATTTTGTTTGGTCCAGATTTGATTTGAAGATATGTTTATAGGTGACATAAATTTTTTGTATATATATATATATATATATATATATATATATATATGTGAATCTCATAATGTGGTTTTGATTTAATTTGGATCTTGATTACATTTGAGCATCTAATTTTGATAATTCCTTCCTTGTATTTGATGTTGGGCTTGGACCGGGCTTGATCCCACTTGGGCCGAACTTGATTTCGTTTGGGGCCGGAGAGTTTATTTGGAGATTGGACTGGATTTGAGCAACATACGGGCTCCATGGGTCATATTTGTATTTTTATATTTTGTATATATTTTTATTTTGTTTTTATTTGTATATATCTTTGTAAATATAAATATGTAATAGAGTAGTGAGAATAATGAAAAGTAGTGTAGTTGAATTTTATGCATGTTTAATGTTAGTGGTACGCATGTTTAGGGGTTGATAAATTTAGAATATCAAAGATGCATGAGTAGGAGTAGTGGATAAATTATTTTGAATACATTGTTAGATTATATGTTAGGTTGTATGCTTAGTTTTGTCAATCCGTCAATTCAACAACCGCGTTTTTATCAAATTTTCATAAACAAATTAATAGATGCTACATCACTTGATAACATTCAACTCCTGCCTAGACTTTAATTATGATCTTCATCTAAACGAAAAGCAAATAATAAATTAATTTATTAGATACCAAAATTAAAGTTCTTTAGGAGGAGGACTTGATAAAATTCAGCTCTTGCCTAGACTTTAATTGTGTTATCTCTTTGAATTAAAGTATTATTTGTATTCGTAAACACAATGATAAATTAATTTACTAGATACCTAAATTAAAGTTCTTTAGGAGGAAGACTTGATAAAATTCAGCTCTTGCCTAGTCTTTAATTATGTTATCTCTTTAAATTAAAATATCACTTGTATTCATAAAAAGCATGATAATTTAATTTACTAGATACCTAAATTAAAGTTCTTTAGGAGGAGGACTCGATAACATTCAGCTCCTGCCTAAACTTTAATTATGTTAACTTTTCAAATTAAAGTATCATTTATGTTCGTCAAACGAATTTAGATCGTTCTTTCTGTTTTATTCATTGTTCTTTGATTATGTGATTGAGACATTTCCTTGGTATAAAACCCAATGTCCTTTTTGCAAATTCCATCCAATATTTTTCCCAGTTGATTTTCAATAAAACCCATCAAAAATGAGATTTTCAAAAAACAAAGCCTTGGTCTAATAGTAATGGAACGATTCCACCACATTTGATAATACATGATTTTTCGGGCATATGAAAAATTCATTAAAACAAATTGGGACGTACAACAAATTTTCAGGAAAAAGCACATAGATCAATCTAGGTAACCTTTTAGGGAGTTGTGGGGTACCTAACACCTTCCCCACACTCAATAGACCTCCTTACCCATTTTCTGGTTTGCAGACCATTTTTTTAGTGTCCAATTGCACTTAAATCAATTGGTGGCGACTCTAAATCATTTTCCATCCTTTCATCGCCGGTCCGCATCGTGACTCCGGTTGCGACAGGTGTCAAATAGGGAAGATGAGAAGAAAATGGTATATTTGTCAATAAACCAAATGTCTATAACTTTTTGTCCTTTATGGAATATTTTTTATACTTGATGGACCTTAACGAACTACTCAGATGAAGCTCTAGGTCAGCCGGCCAAAGCTGAATCATCACCGACCATCAATGATCGCTTGAGTTTCATGGACCACTGTTTGAAAAATAGCTCGGTCTTGCCAACGCCTGTGATCATCACTATCAAACGAATCAATGGACTATGGCGCATCAGATCTAGAACTCGATCTAATAAAATGAGTGAATATCAATTTGGTTTTTAGATCTAATTTTTCATATTTACATATATTATATCTGTTTAGATCTGCATATATTATATCTATTTTGGATAGGATGATATTATATATGTTTAAACGAAAATTTTGTGTTGTAATCTTCATTATGACGACATTACCAAATGAAATTCTCGTGTTTTAGTATTTAAATAGATATAATAAAACAGATGTAATAAAAAAATATATGAGAAAACTGATAACATTTGAAACATATAACATTTTACGCAGATTCGTGGGTATGGTGGGCCACCACCGATGAAGGCCGTCGACCAACCAAACAGAAGCGTCGGAGCACCACGACCAACCCCTAGCTAGCATTCACTGGCATTAGCTGTTCAATTCACCAGATTTTGACCTTGAAGTCGCAGCCAACCGTGATGAAAAGTGTTTGATTTGGCCACCGGTGATGCAGTCGCCGTAAGCAACCATCACATGAGTGTAACCTAGACATAGGCGCACCATCCCCACCCATTGGCTAGCCGAAATAGTCGCCGGAGGAGGAAACTTAGATTTGGGTGTCATAGGGAAGATGAGAAGAAGATGGTATTTTTATCAATAAAACATATATTTCTAACTTTTTATCCTTTATGGAATATTTTTTAAACTTGATGGACCTTATGGAACAAAACTTATTGGAGTGTCCTTATTGGAACAAAACTTTTAGTGGAGGGACTCATCACTAATTTTCTAAAAAATATATATGTATTTTAATTGGTGTTTCGAACCCAACGATATATTTATTTTTCAAAACAAAAATCAAATTCAACATGAAAATTGCATGATAATTCTGGATCGTTGGATATAATACAAAAGACATTTCATACAAGTTTCAAGTAGCATTTTATTTTTTGTTTCAAAAAAAAATATCATTGAGTTCTTAAAAACAATCACAATACAAATATTATTTTTCCAAAGTTAAAAAAAAATTGAATCTTAAAAGTTAGGTTCACAGGCGAATTCCTCAACATATAATATTATGTCTCGTGTGAAAAATTTCCAATAAATGTAAATATATATGAAGTAAATTTACTAGATATCATTAATATAAATAAATAAATAAAAATATGAAGTAAATTGAACTCGGTTCCAAGATTTTGAAAACCAGACCGGACCGGCCGGTCGGACCGGTCCAACCGGTGACCAGTCACTTGTCTGGTCCGGTTGAGGTGTCAGAACTGGTAATTTATGAACCGGGATGTTTTCGGTTGAACCGGCCGGTTCTTCAGTTGAACCGGTCAGAACCGGACCGGTTTTGGCCGGTTCGGTTCATTTATTAAAGTTAATAAAATATTTTTTAATTTTGTTATTTGTATGGTTTGAACTAATGACCTTTTGTTCATTTAAAAATGCTTTAACCACTAGGCTACGAGACTTTCTTTGTTTAAAATGATACTTTATTTGAATATATTGTATTTGTATGAAGTTTTCTTATATATTATATACATATAATATAAATATATATATAAATAATTCATTACGTTAAAACCGGTTTGAACCCCGGTTGAACCTTTAAACCTTAAACTGAAGACTTTTCCTATTTGATGACCGGTCCGGTTTTAAAAACCTTGCTCTGTTCACGAGCTCTGAAGTCGAATATCGATGGATTTAATTTTTGTTTATTGATCTAACTTTCGAATTCATTGCCACTTGGAATAATTAAGAATAAGAGTCACATGTGATCCATATATAGAGTACTATTCTGAAATTATGTGTTAAACTAATTAACACTTGGATCCATTAATTATAGTTTTGTTAGTGGAGGTGGAAGATATGATTATTTATTTTATTATCATCAAATAGAGATTTCCTCTGGCTATGGGCTACCTGCGTTCGGCGAGCCAACTGTCAGACTTCCATGGCAAACGGTCAAGTCATTGTTTTAATTTCCTTTCTCCAACGGAAATTGATAAACAAACCCCCCTATTTTAAACCCCCTCCCCTAGGTTGTCAGTATTTGTCTTGTCATATCATGTCTTTTCATCATGTCTCATCTCATATACACACATATATATAGATATATACATACATACACACATATATATAGATATATACTTTTATATATATATATATATATATATATATATATATATATATATATATATATATTACGTTTGATTAAGATTTTTTGTTTGGTTTTTTAAATTATTATTATTTTTTTAATTTTTGTGTAAAGAAAAGAGAAATTATATTTTTTTGATATTAATTTCATAAATTTGTAAGACATAGACAATAATTTATTTAAGTACATGAATAAAAGTTTCAGATGAAGATTTGATGAATCCATATGAGTGCGTGTACGCATTTAATCGTTCCGCATACGGAGTCGCCCATGCAGCTGCACAAGTATGCCTACAGTGAACTCATTCGGGTGTGATGGGAGGCATTGGATAATTCCTTGTCAAACCAACTTTGACGTAGTGATTACCATTTATGTGCCCTATAGCAATGGCAACGCGTAGATAGAGTGATGGAGGAGCTGTACGTAGTGGTAGATATGTCCAACTCTCTGCATGATGAAGAACATGCACTATCACATTGTATGCAGAAGCAATCAATAGACCCATATCTGGCATTGTCATCCAATGCTCAAATGGTGCTGCAACATCATCTTGAAAAAAGTTCATTGAGTGTTTAACACTGTATGCCCTCTCTTTACCGCCAAGTATTTCAACATATTGTTTCCAAAATGCTTCCAACTCTGCCATCAGGTTATACCGAACATTGGGCCATTCATCTTCCCCATGACCAAGACACACAGCTATCGATCGAAAGCCGCAATTTCCATCAGCTTTTACATCATGCACGTCCCTGATGTAAGGATGCAGTATAGCTGGAAACTGATCAATATAGGATCGTAAAGAGTAGTTTTCCTTTCTTAACATCGAACTTTCCTGTGTAGAGAGAGACTGAGTATTGTAAATTGAGGAGCAACTGTGTCTCTCTGGTTCATAAGATTGGAAAAAATCGTATTCAAAAATCTTCGATTCGGGGCTTCCGGATGAAGAACTGTGTCTGTGAGGCTCCCGAGGCTGAACAAAATCACTCCTATCAATGACATATGCTGTTGGATTATTACGAGTGCTGGTGGCTACCTTTTTCTTTGTGGACGGACGCCCTCTAGTGTTGGTCTTCACAGCCGATTCACGAAGAGAAGTTGATGAAGGTCTGAATATTTCCCTCAATTTCCTTAGCCAACTGACTTTTACATGTCTTGGCTGCTGCTTGAAATGTTCTGTGAACATTTGTACATCAGCGTTACAGTCAATGTCATCCTCTTCAATTGACTGACATTGCATTAGATCAAGCTTTCTCCAAAATTTATCAATGGCATCAAGCGGTACAGTATGACCTTCGCTCACGTACATGGCTTGTTCGTTAGCCAGTCTGTTTCGTTGATGGTTTCTTGCTCTGGTAATTGCCACCGCGATCACATTTGAATTGTAATCTGTGTTTTTTGTCGAACCCACCAATATCTGATCTATTAATGATGATGATATATCCCAAGTTGTGTCCAGTTTGTTGAACCCACTCGATCATCGATTGCCGCGATTTGAACACTTGATCAGTTTCAAATTCACATCTATTGTTAACTTTGATATTATCGACCATCTCGTCCGCATGTTCGTCTTCTTGCTTTATTTCGGCTGAGATAAAATCACCCTACAAACAATATAATTTACACTGAGTATTTACAAAAAAAACAACAATATAATTTACATCAGTATATGTATTTACCTGTTCATTTGAACAACTTGACAAGTGGTAGTCAAAAATATCACTAAAGTAATCCATATCCACAATAGGTTCAGTCTCCTTTTATCTCAAAAACAAACTACTTTAAGACTCTCTCTCGTTTTTTTCTCACACACTACTGCTATCTCTTACAGCTTCTTCAAATACTCTGCGAACTCTTCTCAATTTATAGACATATATGTGTACACATGTACAGACAGAGAATATATTCTCTGTACTATATAGAGAATATATTCTCTGTCTAGATTCTCTGTCCTATACAGAGAATATATTCTCCGTCCTATTCAGAGAATATATTAGGACAGAGAATATACAATGGATACCCATATATAATTGATAGATAGATATAATTGAAAAGTTATATATATGTTAGCATGACATGACAAAAAAGGGGTCTAAGATAGGGGGTTAAAGTAGGGGGTTTTAATAGTGCTTGGCGTGTACATACAGACATATATGTGTACACATGTACAGATAGAGAATATATTCTCTGTCCTATACAGAGAATATATTCTCTGTCCTATATATATATATATAGCGGGGACGAAGACTGAAGACAACTAGACAAAAACGTGAATGTATCATTTATATATAAGAGAGTCTGACAAATGACAATAATGAGATGCATGGCATGACATGCTATTGATTTGACAAAATTGATTAAAGGTGTAGGGGGTTGAAAGTAGGGAGGGTTTGAATAGTGCAACCCTTCTCCAACCCTATTCTTACCCCCTTCTTACACCCCCCACATCATGTCAAATCATTTCATGTTTGACTCATCAATCTGTCTCTCTCTTTCTCTCTCTTCAATCAATCATAGACTAGGAATGAGGTTGTGGTCGGCTATCAAAATGCCTCAGAAGCGAGTCAGCATTTGCCACTGGATTCGTGCCACTTGTCAGGCCAATCCAAATCCATCATTTGTCGTTGGCATGAGTTGGCCCCTTCACTTTCCACGTCAATTAAGTTGTGCATGTTTTATCTTTTTGTAGAGTTTACAATTTGAATTAGGGCTGTTATTGGTACGGTTACCGTTACCAAACACGGAATACCGTTACCATACCAATTCTTTCGGTAACTCAAAAAATGTTACCGTTACCGTTACCGGAAAAGTCGGTATACCGATGGTCGGTATACCGATCTATCGGTAATGGTAAGTCGGTAATTGGTAAATTTACCAATTCTTAAACTTATTTAAAAAAGAGAAAGAAAAAAAATGCATCAAGTAGCATTGTGCATAATAGTCATTATATGAAACTACAACACTTTCATCTTGCCTACAATACCAATAATAAAAATGATAGATTAATGAGAAGGATCATTGTGCTACATGTGAATAAGAGAAAATACCTATCAATCGGAGAAAACAAGAAAGGAGAATTCACATAACATTATTCCAACAATCTATAACGGAAAATCTTTCATTTCATTAATTTCTAATATTTTTAGTATCCGAAGTGTTTTAAACTCCATAGCATGAAAGCTCGAAGAAACAAGATAAATAAAGATAAAAGACCATAATGAAAATGGAGAATAAAAGCATGTAATCAATACCAACAAAGCATTTTGTTATGTAGCAAATGCTGCTTTAAAGTTAATGAAATTGCTACGAGTGATATATAAATGATAACCCTAAAAATAATCAATGGTCTAGATTAAATTAGATCAATCTAATGGTCATAATTAAATAAAACTAAAACTAAAAATAATATTAATATATATTTAATATATATGTCGGTAATCGGGAAATTTACCGGTTTTGAACTTTGCTTACCGTTACCGTTACCGAAATCATCAGTAAATTTACCGTACCGAACAATTGGTAACGGTATACCAATCTTCTGCTATTTTCGGTAACCAATTGATCGGTAATGGTATACCAATGGATAATTTACCATACCAGTAACAGCCCTAATTTGAATATAATAATTTTGGAGGTGTATCACATCACATTACATTTAATTAAAATTTTTATTTTATTTTTAGGACCACAAGCATAAAAATGTTTCAATATACACATAAATTTTTATTTTTATTTTTATTTTTATTTTCATTTTCTATTTTCATTTCAATTTAATTTTTATTTTTATTACTGCAAACATAATATTTTTATTTTGTTATTTTTATGCTTCAATAATTTTTTTTATACATATATATGTTTTGGGGCACTCATTGATTTTCATTGGTTTCACTAATATGATAGCTATCTTTGCCAAATATTTAACTAAAATACAAATAAATAACATTTCAATACTAACAATTTGAAACATTCAAAAGAATGAAAGTAGAGTATTGTTTTTCAAAAAAAAGTTATGAAAAGATTTAATGAGGCTGTACAGGAGAGCTGAAAATGTTGAAATTTTTTGAAAGAGCTGAAAAGAAAAGAGAGGAAAGGACAAGGGAAGTTGGAATTTTTCTGCAGTGATTTTGGGTCATTCAATGAAGCAAGCAATTACTGTGTAGACCATACCATGCATGCATATATGGTGACGATGCAGATTGCATCTTTGAAAGATTGATGAAACATGGATGGAGTCTCATGGAAGGGAAGATCCGATCTTCCAGATCCGCTGCTAACAGTCCTTCCTAAGTGGTTAATGAATCCCGAGAGAAGAAAACACGAGACTAATTGAACCTTTGTGAACTGGAACAACTACCATAGGAGAGATGGTTGACTTTAGGGAACTCATCGCAGTGAAGTTTTCCTAGAGGCTTCAAGATAGAAAGTAAATAGCACTTGCAAGAGGAGTAGTGATTCAGTTAGTCAAGGCATTGGAGTCTTTATGTAGATAATTGAATAATTGAAACCCCCTCTCTAGATCAAGACATACAAAAAGTTGAGACAATTATAATGTTGAGAATCATGTACTTTTTCTTGTGTTCTCACACAAACTGTAGAGACATATGCACACGCATTTGACCAGGGATTTGAAAAAGCCAGGGCATGAATTATGGAGAAGTAAAGTTGTTCCAAAGCACCCCATCCTACCTCTACCTACTTACCTACCTACCAAGATCATCATCATATCATTGTACCAAAGAATCTAGACCACTCATCACACACACACACACTCTCTCTGTCTTCTTCTTATTGGCTTCCCATTGTCACCCACTTGGGTAAACTTAAATTTATTAAGAAAATTAAATGATATTTTTTTTTCTCGTCACTGGTCTAAGCACGTAAACTAGTTTTATTAGGGTGCCTTTCGTAGAGTGGTTAAATTAATTTTTAATTAATTTTCTTGATTTTTCGTCATCGATCTCAGCATGTAAACTAGTTTTACTGGGGTGCCTTTCGTAGAGTGGTTAAATTAATTTTCAATGCTAATAAAAAGTTGTGGAGAAAAAAATTGAGCTTAAATTTATGTAAATATGTTGGGTCCATTTTGGTAGAGCGAAAAGATTAATTTTCAATGCTAGTAGAAAATATGTGAAAAAAAATTGAGCTTAACTTAATATTAAATTTAATCTAATAAATATAAATTTTATTTAAATTAATTTTTGGTATAAATTATTAAACATTTTTATATCAAAATTAAAATAATTATCTCAAAGTATTAATAATACGATTTATTAATAAAATATAAATTATTTTTTTAGTCAAATTATTAAAAAAATGTTAAGTAAAATAATATATAATATACATTAAATTAATAAAATTGTTAAGTAAATAAATGCTAAGATAAATAATAAATAAAATAATAAAAAAAGGTGCAAAAGAATAATAATATAAACGTGGATCCCATCTTTTTTATTAAAAAAATAATGAATTCATAAAGTTATAATGATTTGCGGGACAAAGTCAAATCGTGGTCTTCGTTGATTTTAAAAAGAAATCATGAAGGCTCCAATCCCGTAAAAAGGGGTGTGAGAAGTAAAAATGGAAGTGTATATAGTATCACCCACCATCTTATTAGAAAGTGCATGCCAATTATCAAAACTACCCTTCTATTACGTCTATGATCACTCTTAAGCCCCGATTAGTTTATTGTATTGCGATGGTAATTAGATTTCCATTACATGTAATCAAATTGTCAGAATTCTCATATGCAAACATATATTTTCACCATTGATTTAGAACACGTGGGACTCAAAATAGTGGGCTCCACTTGTCATTTAACTCATGTACATCCTTAAAAGTTGTACGAATTTTAAATTCGCACTGTAAATGCACATAAGAGAATTCCTCATATATATGTGTAAATATATATGAGATATAAAGATACAATTGTAAATAATTTATATTCATTAGCAATATATTTGTTGATATCAAAATACAATTGTAAATAATTTATAATCATTAGCGATATATTTGTTCAAAGAACAAATACTTGGTTTTATAATCAAAATACTAAATTTTAGTTGGTATTGTGATTCTTTCATTTTGTAATGAATCTCATTACCAATCAATTGGATTACACTACATTTTTACATTAAATGGATACCAAACATTGTAATGTAATATGAATACAATTGTCATTACGATACAGGGTAATCAATAATCCTTATTAAAGTTTTAATCAAAATTCCCTACTCAAGATTATAAATTATTTACAATTAACCTAATGAGGATAGTCTTAAAATGCCTCAATTTACCGATACCTCTTCCAATACCAGGAAGGGCCAATGGAGATCCAACTTTGCTAGAGATCGAGGATGATTTGTTGCTCATTTCATCGTACCTAAATACTAGTTTAGATGTGGTGCATAGAACGCAACAAAAACTAAAAGTCTATTGGAAAAAGATAGAAAAATACTTCATTGACAACAAGATTGATGATAATATCTTCATAACCAATGTTTCATCACAGCATTGTTGAGATAGACTACAAAAAGAAGTAAATAAATTATGTGACATTATGTGAAAATCGAAAGAAGACAACAGAGTGGTATTATATTTCAAAAGGGTTTTTATGTTTGGGTTTTCTTTTGCAAAAATGTTAGGGATTCCAATAAAAAACATCTCAGTTATCCCAATAGTGGATCTTGTCCCTTGATTGATGTAAGTGTAGGGACCCACAAAACGTGGTGATTGAACCAAAGAGTGACACATCCATTACTGGGATAACTGTGATGCTTTTTACTGGATCCCTATCACTTCAGTTTCTTTTGACTATTTTATGATTGTCCCTTTTTTAGATAGCTTTTTGCAGTTTTTTTATACTTGCCTACCACTAGTGATTGTTTTAGGCAAAATATCATTCCCATTCTGGGATAGTTTGTGTGTGGGAATAAGACTACAACCATTTGAAATAAAAAAAAAATTATAAATATTGTTTTGTAGTCATATTCCATTTTAATATGAGCTCAGTGAAAGATTCATTGTTCCTATGAAACCCGACATTATTCGTTGTATTTTTTTATTGGGAGGGTCATTTGGAGTGCCATTTCATTGTTTTAGAAAACCAAGGGCCATGTATAGTAATATTTACTATATTTACAATTTTATTAGCAAAGTCATATTATTGTGGCACTTTATTGACAGATTATGGCAGCTAGCTACACAGATGCTTAAGAGTTTAGAAGTTCCATTTCTCACACTGTTTCTATGAGTTGAGACATCACCCCAAGTGGATAATGAAGATTTCTACAAAAAGCTAAGAACACGAAGAATGCAAGTCTACATTCCTCTTCTCCGATAACTCTTGATGTTGTCAGTCTAGATGAAGAGAATAGTGTACCAAGAACTTCTGTTGGATTCGAAGGACCAGCTGGTAGAAAAACAAAAGAAAAAAAAAAGCATTCGAAAAGGCAAAGCAAATGCTCGTGATCGTAGGGGGGTTCAATACCCGCTTCAGTGATCATGCAACAAAAAATCCGATAAATCTTGATGTTGTTGAGAGACTACTTCACATATCCGCTGCTGCTTTCAGTCTTCCCCTCTCGTCCTTGTCTTCTGGTTCTGAGTTTTTCTCGTCCAGCTTATGGCTCCTGCCCTTTGGAGATTGGGCCTTCTTCTTGAAGGCTCTCATTCTTTTAGTTTGGGCTTATCAAGTTATTGTTTCTATTCTTGTGGGTCTGTTATCCTTTGATTTACTTATTGGTTTTATTATAACAAGCCCAACTTGTTTGGCTTTTACACATTACAATTACATTTCTTTATGTCTTTTCCTTGTACTGTATATGTCAGTACTTGGTTTCCCTATTTGAGGCTCCAATGGCATAGCCGTTGTGTGTGGTTTTTGAATCTATGAAATCTGAATTCTCTTCTCTCTTCTTTTCTTTCTTTCTCTGTTCTTCTTCATCTTGTTCTGCTTCTTGTTGATTCACAAGACCTGCAAATATTCAAAAGACTTTGTTATTACAAAGTATAATATGGTATCGCAGAGTACCGATTTTCCACCACCACCAGTAGCTACTGAAGCTTTTATGACCTTAGACTCCATGTCTAAGGTACCTCATTTTTTGAGGAATGCTAAACTCATTTCCTCAACTATTGCTGCATCTGCAGCTCATCCAAACAATGTAGGATTTACTTCTTTTCAACCTTCCATGCCTACATTGACTTCATCAGAAATGTCAGAAATGATAAGGAACATGCAAGCATCTTCAACCATCAATTTCAACACCTCTGGCTTAGCCGCTTAGGACCTCACACTCCCACCCTTCATTACCCTACCACTCATCTACCAAATAATACCATACCACCTCTACTCCCTACACCACCCACCCGTACCACTTATACAATACCACATACATATACCATGCCTCAGATTATGAATAATTTTGCTCCACCAACCCCAGCACCTGTTTATCCAACAAATCCTTTCCTAAATCCATTTAATCTTCTTCCTAGTGATTTCTCAGTGAGTAAACTAATTTCCCTGGAGCTGAATGGAGCTAATTATCAAGTCTGGAGTGCAAATTTCACGAATGCTTTAGAAGCCAGGAATAAGGTGGGGTACATTGATGGTACTTTACCTATACCAGAAGTTGAAGATCAAAATCATCAATTGTGGAAGCAAGCTAATGGTAAGATTTTACAGAGCATTTCCACTTGGAAAACAACCCAAGAATTGTGGTCAGATTTAAAGGCTAGATTTTCAGTGTCTAATGCTACTAGAGTCTATGAAGTGATGAAGGAAATTTCAAACATGAAGCAAGGTAATCAATCAGTTTCAGATTATCATACCAAAATGAAGAGTCTTTGGAATGAGCTCCAAGACTATCAAGTCATTCCTAAATGCAAGCGTCCTTATGACATTGTCAAGCCTCTTCTACTTAAGAGAGAAAATGAGAAAGTAATGCAATCTCTTATGGGCTTAAATGACAACTTTAGTGCAGTTAGTAGTCAGATTCTACTAACCTTTTAAGGCTTTTAATGGTAGTGTTTTTTTGTTTAATTCATACATAATTGTCTACAGAATTTATAGATGTTTCATAAGCAAGCATCCTTAGTTCAGTTGTTAACTTTTGAAGATGAGACAAACCAAACACGCTGAGAGCACCTCTCTTGTACAAAATATGGATCATACCCTACGATGGCAGATCAAATAAGGAGAAATAAAGAACGGTTCATTCGAAACCTGCTTCGAAATAGGTGGGGGTATATATGAGCATTTTAGCAAAATAGTCATGATAAAGTCTTTCATGACCTTCAACTCGACCGCGATGAATTACAACATGGCCTATCTAGAACCACGACGTGCCACAAGGGATGCTCTTCTTCCTCCTTCACGATTATAGTTGCGAGCATGGAAAAATCATCATTGATGGGACCTCCTCGAGTAACATATTAACCAAACAATTATGACGAACCATATAAATGTTCAAACTTGTAAGAGAAACATAGTGGAAATGAGTGAAGCGGGGAAAAAATATTGAACATGAGCGGAGGTGATATGACCAATGAGCTTATTTATAGGTAGTTAAAAATGAGTGGTAAATGAAATGCGAGGTACTGATAATGACTTAGTGGTAGTTAAAATGAATGGTAGCTAAAATGAGTAGTAGTTGAAATAATTAATATTTACATTATTTTTAAATTAATTGTGCTAATGATTATTGTTAATATTGTCCGAAAATTATATGCATTAGCAATAATAAGTTAAAGTTAAAGGTAATATTGGAAAATATTAAAATGTTTTACTGGTGGAGCCTTAGACACCAAGCTTGCCCAGATACTTGCAAGCATAAACTATTTATTAACTTCATCGAAAACGAACCCTCAAGATTAAAGGAATGGTCCCTTACATATCAACGCACCGAAGCATTGTATGGAAACAACTGGACTGCTTTGTGAACAAGGGTATTGGGGATGACCTTCTCGTATCAAACATATCAGTAGTGGATCTGGAGATTCCGGTTGTAGGGGCTTTGATGAACATGTTAGATTATGTAAGTCGTAGAAGAAAGTTCAATATTACGACTTGAGGCTGGGTGTTGATGTCCATGCCAGACACAAGATGGGTGAGCGTCTCAAGGGTGGCTCAAGGGGATTTGGGGGCTCTAGAATTTGTAGAAAATTCTAGAGTCTCAAATTCTTAAATATGGACCATTGATTGAATCTAAGGGCTATAAGTTCTTACACATCAGTTAGAAATAAAAATTTAACAATACTAAGAATCCTAGTAATAACCATCCCAGAAACATCCAAGTAGTATTTGACATGCATTCATTGGATATGGTGACATCATACCAAGGGACCCATTGAAAATCACACCCAATCAATTGCATGCCACATTCTGCTGGGATGCTTTTGAGATGAGTATTACTGGGTTTTTTATTATTTTTGATAAAAATTGTAACGGTGTCTAAGAAAATCATGTCTATAGGATTTGTTTTTCAAATCCATCTCAATGCAATTTAGATCTGCCATTTATCACCTTTGCTGGATTTCTTCTTTGTTGGCAACTCATTCTCACCAAGTTTTGACAATCTCCTCCCACTTATCATTGGATTTTTGGTCGATTTTGCAAGTCGCCGTAAACTCCTGCAACTCTCAAGCACTATTAGCACATTTGGCCGGATTTCAGTCGGCGACAACTTTTTCTCACCGGGATTCGGAAATCTTTTGGTGAGAGTTATGAGACTGAGTTGGGATGTTTAGGTTTGTGTATCAGAGAAGAAAGAAGGAAGAGAATTGATGGAGATTCTGATGTCACCAAATCACCAATGATTTGGACGGATCCTATTTGGACTTGAGGATTGGAAGGAGAAGGAGAAGGAGAAGGAGAAACGAAAGTTATACTGAAAATAAATTAAATATTTTAATAAAAGATTTGATGAGTTGTATAATTTTTAAATGGTTAGATTTGTGTTGTGGTTGACATTTTTTGGATAACAAAGAGTACAGGCTTTTGAAAACTAATTTATTTATAGCCCTACGATGATAAAATGTGGCAATCCATCAGCCATACAATATGAATTGCTCAAATCCGCCTCGAGGTCCCTCTAATAAAGGCGTGCCTTCTCAAGTATGAGGTGGCAGCTTGAAGTCATGGGTTTGACGTTGGGACGAGCACTTGGCTTGTGAAATCTAATGAAGCTTGTGACCATGTTATAGTTGGAATTAAGAGATTCTTAAGCCTTCAGAAGCGATATTTGAAGACTTCTTAAGCTATTGGCCTAGTAATATCGAACCTCGATGTTAAGCTAGTAGTTATCTAAGTCGTGGGCTTGTTAGGCTAACAGTTCACCTAAGTTTTGGGCATGTTAAATTGAAGTTTAAACCTTAATCTTATTTACGCTCATGCATATTTTAGGTCATGGGCCTGTGGATTCTTAAGACTTGGGTCTGTTAAGCTAGAGTTGGGCCTAATACCTAATTTGACCTCAGCAGGGTACAACATGCCAAACTACGCCTGTGAATGGGTTAGTTTCACTAGCCAACTAATTCATTACCAACCCATTTTTTTGACCAACGAGAGGTAGTTCGATTGACAATTGGTTAGGTTAGACATATGTATGCCCAATGTTCGATTCCAATGTGAAGCATATTTTTTAATTGTATTTGAAAAAACAAATCCATTTTTCTAACTGATAATCAATCGTCAACTGACCTACAAAGTCGAATTGATAATTTGTCTCGGCCACGTAGAAATGGATTGATTGGTGGTTGTCAAAAAATCAATAGTCAATTTGGCCGATAATAACCCGATCAAACGACTATTCAAAAAATTTATAATTCTAAAAACCCAGTCAAGTTAGTTAATGTCAAAAAAACTAGCTGATGTCAACAGTAAACAATCTAGCTAGTTTTCAATTGACATTGAAAACTAGCTAGATTGTTTACTGGTGACAAATCCCATCACCAAGTCAAAGTTTTTGACTGGTGACAAATCCCATCACCAAATGTAAGTAGAATTGAGCAAAAAAAGAAAAAAAGAATCTTCAATAAACAAGTAATAAAGAACACGTACATATATAATTGACTAGTTGGCTCTAATAATGTCGTTATGAATTGGGACTGAATTAATGTATACCTAATTAAGCATCAATTGCTTTCACACCCTCTTAATTTCACATATCTCCTATCTCATTAGCAAACAAATCCATGAGTTCACATAAATTTCGATCAAATATAATTTTTCATCCTTCAACTAAAACTATTTTCATCTTTAAACTATTTTTTCTCTTAATTTCATCCTTAAACTATGGAAAAGTACTTCATTCATTCTTAAAAAAGTTTCGACGTCGAAAAAATCTTATGTGACATCTCACTTGACATAATTTGTACATAATGGAATATAAGTATAATACACATTGGGAGCAAAAGTAGTTTAATGACGAAAATGAAATCACGTTTATAGTTGAAGAATGAAAAATTATAGGAAAATTTTCTAAATGCAGACATGTTTTTGTTAAGTTGACACCTATAATAATAGGTATGAAAACTAGCATGTCTTTTTTATGCATTTTTCAATAACATCTGTCATATTAAATAATTAAATAAAAATAAAAATAATTAAGATTTGTTCACGTGTTTTGATTCATTTATATGTACTCACTCAATTATTGGCAGTAACAACATTTTTTAATTTTATGTTGTATATATTTTTTGATTTGATTTGATTTTTCATTGCTTAGTCTTTTTTGTACAATAATTTAATTTGATTATACATATTTGTACGAAAATAGTGAAGGTTGTAATATTTTTACCGTTTATACTCCTTCATCACATCCTTTATAAGCATATTTCTCTACCAAATTGTATACAATCTTTAGTATTTTTCTTCTCATTTTGTATCATAGTTTCAAATAGTATCTTGTGTTAGAATTATGGATAAATAATTGAAGCTATATATGGGCTGAAGATCTACATTTATCAAGCAATTCGAGTGAGGTAAAAATGGGGTCGAACACCCATTTTAGATTTTAATTAGTATTTTACATGGACTTGTGTCTCCACTTGTCCGCGATATTAACTATTAAATAAAAATAATTACTCTTAACATTTACGATTTCAAAAATAATTGATGTTTTTTCAAATAATTATGTGAATGTATTTATATAGATGCATAAAAGTTGTGTAAATATTCAAGTAATTGATAGGTCATGCATCTTAACAAAAAAAAATAAAAAATTGTAAGTATATAAATAAAAAAAAACATTCACAATACAAAGAAATATTGTTCTTTTCCATAACTGAGTGAGTACGTATAAATGCATCAAAATATGTGAACGAATCTTTATTATTTATTATTTAATATGATTGCATCAAAGACGTGAACAAATTTAAAAACTGTTATTTTTTTTTAATGACAGATGTGAGTGAACCAGTAAGAATATTTGTATTTATTGAAAAAAAATGCATAAAAAAGAAACATATTAGTCTCGAGACTTATTATTATAGATGTCAACCTAACAAAAACACGTATGCCTTTAGAATTTCTCAAAAATATATTTAGCCCATAGATTTCACAATTAGTGGCAAACAGTCAAAAATGTCGGCAGGTATGGTAATAAGTACTGGGCATCTCCTCTCTCCTTTTTCTAGATGTTAGATTAGATTAAAAATATGTATATCACGACATCAAATAAGTAACTTCCTCGAAATTTCCGAAACTCTCACAGACATCAAATAAGTCCCAATTCATAACGACATTATCAGAGCCAACTAGCCAACTCTCACAGACATCAATTGTACGCGTTCTTTATTACTTGTTTATTGAAGATTCTTTTTTTTTTTTGGCTCAAATTTAGATATCTGACTATAAATATATATATATCACAAACATACATTTAGGAGGATCGATTGGAAACAAATTAGGAGTTGCAAATGGGCACTCGAGGCTTGTTGGCCTTGAGTGGGGATCAACATGTAGCGGATGCTGCAGGATCTACAGGGGTCTTATTGTTGCTTTGGATGATTGTCATATCAGTGACCATCATATCGATGGTAGTATTCGCTTGTGGAGATTGTGGTGATGATGAATCTAACAAGAAAAAGAAGAGGCATTCAATAAGTTGCTACTGCTGCGGTGGAGGCGATGGTGGTGGAGAGGACGGTGGTGATAGAGGAGGAGACGTCGGTGGAGATGATGGCGATGGTGGTAGCGAAAATGATGGTGGTGTTGGCGACAGTGGAGGAAACGGTGATGGTGATGGTGGCCACGGCCACGACCATGGTGGTGGTCATCATCATGGCGATGTCGGTGGTGGTCATCATCATGCTCATGATGGTGGTGGTCATCATTATGTCCATGACAGTGGTGCTCATCATCATGCTCATGTGCCCCATCATCACATCCATGACGGCGGTGCTCATCATCATCACGTCCATGACGGAGGTGCTCATCATCATGTTGGAGGCCATGATATTGGTGGTCATCACGGCCCCGTTGGTGGTTTTTGATGTAATAATTAAAGTCATTTAATTTATTTGTTTTTATTTTAATTTTTATTAGGTAACTAATAAAGTACTCTCATTTTATTTTATTTTTTTCCAATTACAACCAATAACAGGATAAGACAACTATAATGTAATGAACCTTCTTCTTCTTTTTTCAATGTAATGACCTTATTTAGTTTCTTGTAAGGCTTATTTTGGTACGTTAAATTTGATTTTGCGACACAATAATTTTATAAAATTGGTTAAATTAATTTTGATCATATTTCACATCTTCCCCATCACAATAGCAAATTAGAAATAAAGTTGATATGATAAGGTGGTGGTAACTTCTAACTGGCAGAACATGACGCAAATAAGGGAATAACTGTAGCAAGATAGTGGGTTATGGAGATTTTCGTGCAAGAGAGGATACATATATAAAAACTGGTAGACAGACAAAGAAGGCACACACAAACACACAGATAAACACAAAAACTCAAGCCCAAAGGCATTTTCAAGCATTCTACCATTCCAATTGCTTTTCAAGTTCTTATCAATTTCGAGCAAACATTATGTTGTTCATTCCAAAGTACGTTGTATTTGCAAATATTTCTTGTCAAGTTTTAATACCAACTATCGTTATGTAGATTGTACTTGGTGTCTATCTATTTATTTTTCTTCTTCCAATCTCAACAAAACGCACTATAATGGAGTTGGGGAACCTAGAACTATTGAGATCCCAAGATAATTCGTTCAATCGTCTAGATAAAATTCTAATTTACATTCAGTACATTTCCTTCAAATTAGTGTAGGAAACTATAAACTTTAGCACACCTGCAATTCATTACTACCTTGGGACACTCTTTGATGACAACAGTGTCCAAGGTTCAATTTTAATGAAAATAAAATTTGTCTATGGCATTTTTTTTAAAAAAGGAAATTTTCTCGAAAATTTTGTAACTAACAAGAATCAATTTTAACTTCATAATTCAACACCAAACATGTATGCCATATTATAGATGGATTCGGGGACCACAAATTTTCTAAAAACATATCAAAAAATTATAAATAAATAGTATTTAAGCTATAAAATCCAATAATATCTTCTTCTTTTTTTTTTTTCCTAAGACAATAGTCAATTTCATTAAACAAATAGAGTATCAACATATGTTGTTGTCATCTCGGTGTTATCCGCTTATTGTTTGTGTTTTTTTTTGCTGTTCTTGAGTTATGATACCTATTTTTCTTGGCTTCGATTTGTAATTTCTTAGGCTACTACTATCACAGCGCTAGATATAACTATTCTGGCATAGAATGAATTATTGTGGCTTATTATTTTCAAAAATAATGAAAGTAATTTTTAAGAATTACCTCAAATGACAGAAATTAAACATCTCTTGACTTTGTTGATACTTTTATACAAAAAAAAAAAATTACGCGTAAATTTTTTAAATAATTAAGTTACATACTAACTATAGCTTAATTAAATCAATCTTATTCATATCAGCAGTGCTATGTAGTCCATATAGTGATAGTCCATGGGAGTTCAAGTCTCTTAAACGAAATTTTAAAACGTTTTAACCCTCAAAATACATGTTAGATTTTTTTTAAAATTACATATTCAGAATCAGTACATAAAATTCTTTCTAACAAGATGCATTATCGATGAGTTTTATCAGGTAAATCTTAATTCCATTATTTTTTTCAATGGAATTTCTTAATTTCAAAAAAAAATAAATTCATAATTAAAATAATAAATTCTAGATTGTGTTTTAAAAAACAATAATCTATATTACAACAATAAATTTTGGATAATGAATTTTTGGATAAAAGAGTGAAAATAAAACTATTTCATTAATTAAATCAATGGAATAAACCTATTCGGCTCCATGGGCTACAAACTGATGGGCTATATGTCATTTTCATATTCAGAGTTTTGATAGAATTATATTACTTTTAATTTTAATAATTATATTAATTTAATTTAAAATATCTTCAACAATAACATTTGTCATAATTATAATACTCAATAAGAAGTCACGTGGCGTGTAACATTCTGTCTCAACATGGGTCATGAAATAGACTAAAATCCCCTCAAACAACAAGTGACCCGTATACCAATGAGAGTTGATTTGATTAGTAATCGTTTGTATTAGACATATGTGTGTGTACAAAGTTCGATTCCAATCGCAAACGTCATTCTAAGTGATATTTAAAAAAAAAAACAAAAAAAAGTGACCCGTATGAAAATAGGAAAACAAAAGAATGGATGAGTAAAAAAAAATTCAATAGGGGTAAATATTCAATAAAAGCTCGGTTACCTATGAGATAGATATTTGAGTGAGAAAATTACAAGACAACAACATTGTAGAAACATGATACCAAATACTAGTAATTCTTTTCTGAAATCAAACTTTGGCCCCTCTACTCTCCTTAATTAATCTTTTGATTCTTAAAACTTTTGCATACTTCAATTACATCCCTAATTTCAGGTTCAATTACCCCTAAATAATTTGTTATGCTACCAAAATTAGGTGTTTTAGAGCAAATCCAATCGATAACCCAAAATGGGTAATTTTGTTTTAGGTGGTATACCCGTTGTATCCCAAAAATACAAAAAAAAAAAATTAATTTTTATTTCATCTCTCGTCTAGAACGCCATCTATCTGGCATGAATCTCGCACAATCTATGGTTTCCTACTCCGTTGATCTCTCTTACAATTTTGTTTCTTCTACTTCTTGTCTTCACATTATCTCTTTTGTTGTTTCGATTGGAACACAAAACCTCGTTGTTCTTTGCTCTCCTCTGTGTATTGTACATGAGATTTGGATTTTCTTGATTTTTGTTTGAATTTGTTTATATCCTTGTTCATTTTAGTGATGAGCAATAGAATTGTGGTGAACCTTTAAAATGATTTTTTAGTGACTAAAACAGAGAAATTTGGTTCGATGAATGAGGTAAGGTTGTTACAGTGTTGGTAGCTGACATTTTCAAAGTGTTTGGAGAGCTCTCTTTTTTCCGGCCTTCTTTAATTCTTGGGGAAGAATGTTATTCTCTGCCCTCCCCCTCCCTCCCTTCCTCTTGTTGTGCTAGCTCCTATATGAATTAGTTTTCATTGCAGGTTCACTTGGTGGATGATGTAATATAAAGTATGTATTTCAGTTTGCTGGATGTTGTATCTATTGCATGTTACTGTTGTAAGTTTAATGGTGTGATCTTTAAACTTTTATCTGTTTGCCATCTAAGTTTTTCTTTATCAGACAATGGCAGTTTCTTTGTCTTTTCTAATCTCTTATTTACCAAGGTAAATTGAATCACAAATAGTTCCTACCCAAGATTATAGTTAACCTAATGAGGATAGTCTTAATATACCTCACTTCAACGATACCCCTTCCCCTTCCACAAATATTAAGTATCCTCTTCTATAATTGATGAATTATAACCTACATGCTATTCTCAGGCATCCAAGAGTTCTAAATGGCCCTCTGCTATTGTCTGACCAGATTATTGCCCTCCACAAAAATAACACCTGGTCTTTGGTTCCACTGTCCTCCTACCAGAACACAGTTGGATGTAAATGGGTTTTCCACATCAAATGCAAGTCCATATCCAGTTCTTCTTTATTGTGCCAATCTCTCGACAACCTATATGGCTGCTAATCCAGTATTTCATGCTCGTACACATCACATTGAACTGGATTACCATTTTGTTCACCAAGATGATACAGATTTTATGGACTTATAGGAAAGCATTGCTTTGTCAAATGCAGCTTCAATTCCATGTCGACTATGCCCTCACGGCACCCTTCTATCTTTTCGAATAAGAATTGGCGACCAAACCCACAGTCGAAATCATTAGAATGAAGACGAAGTCAATCTCCGATCCGATTGATAAGTAGTTGCCGATTGCACCTCTAGAAACACCATCAAGTACAAAGGAAATTGCATGGTCTACATAGTTGACAAACAAATAAAGATGGAAGATAGACAAACAAGAACTGTTAGTTCTGGAAGAAGAATAATATTATTGCAACTTATTATTACATGACCGGGACATGCTTTCTTATACAGTCGTAGAGAATCTCTAATAATTACAAAGATAATTGTGGAAACAATCATTCCTATAATTCACTCCTATAGTTTCTCCTAATCACTACCGTAATCTCAGCTATCAATTCCTATAATGTAGGACTCTCATTTACATACATCTTAATTACAAGGAAAGTCAACATACATCGATCGGCATGTCGACTCCAAATGACCTAATTCTCAATTCAAGGCAACATGACACCGGCTGGTTCATAAAGATTACAATATAGGTCAACTGCAAGTTAAAATCTTATGTCATTAATTAAGCACGACAACACAACTTCAAAATTTCCAACATTTTCACAAAACTTTAGTCGACACACAATGACTCCTCATTTCGTTTAATAATTGCATGATCTACTCAAGTCAACTAAAATTTGGCTACAACATGTACGTGACAACCCAAACCTATGCAAATTCTAACTTGCACTAGACATTAATTTTTATCGATTGCAACCACACACATCTTCAACCAAAAGCTTATTACCACCGTCAGCTAAAACGTTCAATGAATTATATTGACTGCGAGTTTGTTTTTGCTTGATTCTTAACAGAACTGAAACATAGTATTATCAGCCCAATGCCTCATGGGTCAAAGGGCAAAATCTTGAGGCTACTCACGTTGTTGCTCCCATCGGGTCTCTAATGGTTAGCTAACCCTGAGATTGGAGGAAGACCTTCTTCAACCTCAGGAGCCACTCATCGAGTCTCCTAACTTCTATAACTAGAACCTTGGGACTACAGAGTAGATCATCCGAATTCTAGTATCATCAAACTCTACCATGAACGCTCTCTTGCTCTGTATTTCTAGGCCCACCATCAGACTACCCCATTCATCACGGCGCTCCTCAGAGCATTCCACGCCGTGCTTTTTTTTTTTTTTTTTTTTTTTTCCCTCTCTCTTTTTGTTATTCTCTACTTATTTTCTAGCATCACTTTGTTAACTTGACCATCGGAGGTTGATTGACCAACACCATTCCAGTGTCTAGAACTCACGAACGTCTTTATCTTTCTTCTCTTTACAGGTTGCTGGTAGCCCTATCGACAAATAATCTATGGTAGGATACTTATACTTAAATTAAAATGGAAAAAAGAGTATATAAAATAATTTTCTCTAGATGCAAATTAAGCAATGTCGTATACATAATTATAAATTCAATGGATTTTGAATTTATATCAATTGAATGTATCAATTTATATATGTAAAACGGAGACCCAACTCTCTTTACCCGTGAATTGCGGAGAAGACCACATAGGAAGTGAAGATGCTCACCCGTGATGTACGGAGTACAACAATTTATATTATATATTATATATACTTACTGACATAATATGAAGAATTGTGACTTGTTGACATAAGAAGCAATAATAAATAATAAATACATTTAAAAAATTATAATAATTACTTTAAACCCATCATGTGATCAACCAATTAAATGTGCATAAATACTATTAGGAATAACAAAAAGTAATAAAAGAGGTAAAATAATGAAAAGTACCGGTTAAGCAC
The DNA here is from genome assembly GCF_013401445.1 of Tripterygium wilfordii. Lineage (NCBI taxonomy): Eukaryota > Viridiplantae > Streptophyta > Magnoliopsida > Celastrales > Celastraceae > Tripterygium > Tripterygium wilfordii. The sequence continues at coordinate 13,555,889 of NC_052238.1, read as the reverse complement.
CAATTAAATGTGAATAAATACTATTAGGAACAACAAAAAGTAATAAAAAAAAAGGGTAAAATAATGAAAAGTAACGACTAAGCAATTGAAAAATCATAATCATAATCATATAATTAAGATAAGTGTATTACAAAATACTGAAGTGATTTAGAAGCTGCCACATCTGCTTATGTATGGTTCAAACTCTTGCCACATATAATAAAATAATACTGAAGTTGTGTTAAGAAAGGCTTTCAATCATCACGCCTTTTTCGCCTCACGTGATCAACCATATGTTACAATTCAATAATGGCATGTTATATATAGCAGTGTTATTATCTTGTTACTGAATGTACTCGCATTATAATTAAAATCTTTATGAAGTGTATTACACTTCAAACTTGGTAACTTTAAAAAATCTTTTAGTTTTACCTTTTAGTCGTGTGGATAAATGGGAACACGTATTTTCGCTTTGTTAACGTTATTGAGTACTCAGGTTTAGAATGAGCATGATTTGTTCATTTATTACTATGCATGGAAAGTTGTTCATACACATGTTTTTGGTGACCTTTGCCACTTTCGAGAAAAAAAACAACACAAACAAGAATTGCTAAACTCTAAACATATTTTTTCCTTATGTATCAAATTTTATCGCTCCCTCTTAAAAAATTATTTCTTAGCATATTAAGAAAAATGTATTGTAGTTATTTGTTCATCTTACAATTATCCTCATTTTCTACAATTCAAGCTTTGTTGTTCATCATGGTAATAAAGTATCGAAAAATTATCAAAAATCTTTATTTTTTAAATTAATTATGTGTAGCGCGAAGCGCACGCATACAACTAGTTTGTATAAATGTTCCTGTTGTGCTTGATTACTGTATTTAGTTCGAGATCTTGTCCCCCAAAGAAAGAACTCAGTGATTGCTCCTTTATTGAATATCATAAAGAGTGTCCCTAGCAAAGAAGTATTATGTGACAATTTAGAAGAAAAAAAAATGATTTGTGTAATATTCATTCATGCTACTAATTAATTCAAATTGATAGATATACTTTATTTACCAGATTCATTAACACGAGTTTCATTTTCTTTTATTTGTACCAGCAAACAATGATTGATTCAGCTTTACCTGCAAAATTAAAAACTCACCACCCCATAGGTACAAAGCAATAGTTGTGTACCTAATAGATCTATAGATCAAGAATTCACACAAGGATTCGTACAAGTTCAAGATGGTAATGAATCCATTCTCCACCAAACAGCACCAACATCTCAGCCACCATTTTAGCTGCAAACAAGGTTCCCTGACTCAAAAATTCCAAAGGAAAATTCTATAATTATCCATCGAGTGATCAATTACTGAGTGCTATTATACAACAACGATATGAGTAATAACTAATAAGATAACATCACTACAGCTATTACCAAAAACTTTTGGATTCCTGGCAATCGCCCGCAATAACTTACATAACAAACCAACAGCTCTGTGAATGAAACCAGTTGGTGTCAGCAAAATAGCACCCCTCAATCTTTTGGGGCATGAAAGGAAAGCACCTCTATGATCATAATGACTCGGGACTAGTGGAAGGTCGTATTCTCGAGGGCATTTGCATTTGTCCATGAAATCGACCTCCAAACCTGCCGCCTAAGCCATTACGAGGTGTGATCGACATTTTGTCTAATGCATAATCAAGATCAACTTCTTGCTCCTCATAGCTCCTTCCCATCCCTTCATCCATGATATTTAATTCATTCAAATCTGCAGAATCTTCATGGTCGTCTTCTTCATCACTGCTATTGACTTCATCATCATCATAAGTGGTTTTGACCATAGACCAGTACACAAAGTTTGGCCGGATGAAGCTGCATATAAAATTTCAAAAAGTAGTAAAAAAACAAAAAAGAGTTACAAGTACTATCAGCAAAATGTTGAACACTAAGGTTGTGCGATCCATCCTACTGCATGTATTTCAACAAAAACAGATCATCACTCCATACAACCTGACTGACAGTTTTAGAAACCAGAAAACCCAAAAAAAAGTGGGTTTGAATATTAAAGAAGAAACAAAGAGGACTTTTATGGGGTGGGGGGGGGGGGGGGGGGGGGGGAACAAATCCCCAATACTCAACAGAACAAGACTGAGCAGCACTTTATTGTTCCAAACAGCCCAACAGTGCTATAGTCCATCTTTTAAAGTGTACTTTAAACCTACTCAAATTGAAATAGATGAATTATCAAAAGACAACTAATCAATCCCAAAGATAAATATAAACCTGTCACATCTTTTCAGCAAGCATGGGTCAAAGGGGAAGAACATGTCCAGCCTTTCACGTCCACCAAAGTCCCTGGAATTCTCCGACTCTAGCAAGTCATTGAAAATAAATGTTTGAGACACGGTGAATAAATGAGCTGCTTTGGCCTGTCGGAGAAACTCTGCTACTACAGATGGCAGGCAGACCTATTGTCGATAACGGAACGAAAGTTAGAAGCATCAGTTGACTAAATCTGAGAATTATTCAGACTACAAAGTTTCAAAAAAAATATATATATATATATATGACTACTTGTGGACAATCATTCAATCAAGATTAAAAAAAATGAAGGCCAGTAGGACACTTTAACCCATGCACGATACTTTTCTGAAGTACTATACCACAATGCCTCACCTCCAATGGGTTCAGTCTATGCTTCAAGACCAACTCAATAGGCATTACGAGAAGCTGAGATTTGAGTCGAGGAACGTCCATCATTGATCTCATACGGAAGCAAAGCACGTACATGATTGCCTGTGTATGGGATCAAATAATAAAATTACTGCAGAAATACATTCAACTGCCTTTTAAGCACTTTTTTCAGAGATAGCTACATATTATCCCACATAAATAAGTGAGAGAGAACATAGATCATGTTGATTGTATAAACTTGGGAGCCTCTTATCAGGACAAATACTGCAGATGTTTTGGGAAAGTGCCGCCGTAAACAATGGGAACACACCAACCATGCCACTTTAGTCTCATTGGGACCATGCAACATTAAAAGAGGTACTAAATAGGCAGATCATGGACTCCAACATACAACAGGTTCAGTATCATGTAGTTAAATAGGAATACAGGCACACACTACACACAAACAAAAATAGACTCACTTGTCAAGGTAACGCCAAAGTTAAAAGTTTTAAAAAAATATCCACATACACCACGTAGTAACCATGACTCGTAAAAAATACCACTATGACTTGTGTAATAAAACAAAGTGCCTTTTTGGGAAGAAAATCTAAAAGAAGTGCTCTGCCATTTTCAGAAAAAATCATGAACCCTTTGCGCAGAAGACTGCCCTACAAAGAAATGATGAATAAAATAGGGACTGACACACGGAAGGCTGAAATAAACCTTAGGCACCTACATATTAGGTGACCGAAAAAGCATTAGGCACCCAAAGCAGGTGCATTCTCTTTTCAGGTTATGTATTATTAATTACTAAAATAAATCAAATTTTATTTCCCCATTCAAAAACATAATCAAACTTTGTTTCATTTCATTTTTTATTCCAAATTTCAGTTAATGAAATATCACCCCCTCTTCTCATTCCATCGATTCAATATATTACTATTCAAACTTTTCTCCAAGCTTATTACAAAAGCTGAACATACCTGGCACCCAGAATAGAACACTCTATGTGCCTTTGGGTTTATGGCACCGTCCTGACTTGTGCAATAATCAAGGCACCAATCCACAAGTCTGATACCACAATGCACAAATGAGCCACATTTACCATGTAAGTAGTCTTAAAAACACAAAGTGGATCGCATCATTAAAAATTAACAGGTAAAAGGCCAGAACCTCTTCAGTATGGTAACCACAGTTGATGCTGACACGAATTTCCCACGAGACAAATAGCTAGCAAGATATGCCACAGCACTCATCCTGCATCGGGCAATTGAATATGAGTACAGTGACCCGCTAGTCGTGATATAATCATAAAACTCCAAATCACCATTTTTCTATCTAGAGGACTTTAGAGCAAAAAAGACTTCAAGTTTCAGACAAATTTAAAGATATCCAAATTTTAATTAAACTAAGATATAACACTGAAAATAAAATAGCAGATTAAAATGAAAAATTTTCCTTTGCCCTTCTTCATTTTTAACCAAAGAACAGAAATGAATTTAGAGTTACTCTCTCCCCCACACCTCCTTACCTTTAAATAGAGAATTCCAACAAGGGAAAAGCATATCCAATGCCACCCAGAGCACAAATCATCATGGTACAAGAACGCACAACACCATGTGGTTTGGATCATTATAATATAGGGATGTTTGTTTCATCAGAACTCTTGGAGAGGGAAATATTTTTAGTTTAACATCACATACACCTGTTAGTTCGGACATAAGCCTGAGAAATACAGTTGCAACTATATTGACATATTTGCTGAAGTCTTAAATTTAATTGAGACACCAACTCTGAAAGAACATAGGGGACCAAAAGAACAGAACATTGTGTCAAAGCAGCCATGAAGGAAACTGAATGAAGAACTGGAAAATGAAAGAATTCATAAATTGTAAAATTGAAAGCAGACGAGGAAATATTAGTTTCTAAATGCATGGTAATATATTCGACATAAATTAGAATTGATTAATGCCTCCACATGCTACAAAGAACCAAAGTATTCACTTATAGGAGATTTATTGAAGTAAATGGAAATGAAAGAACTCTTTGCCTTTGCCTTTCCCTTTTTGGTTTCTTGGTTTCAGGAATTTCCAGAAACCTCTTAAATTACCTGGTAACTGGAGGGTAAGCATCCAAAATAAAAATATCAGCAAGCGTCATTGCAAATCTAATGCCACAGTTTTCGGGATCCAGAGCACAGGCATAGAACATCACAAACTGCAAATAAAAAAGCAAACATCTTCTCACATAAATGGAAAGAACAACATACATATTCACACTTAAATTAGAACACTATCCTTTCACGAAACACAAAAAATAATAATAATAATAAAGATGCACAATAAGAGGTTAATCAACTCCAGAAAATATATAAGGGGAAAACATACCTGCGCAAATTTTGACTTGTATGTAGTCATAACAGTTTTTTGGAAAGACTTGAGAAGAATTTCAAATACCTAATCATACCAAACAAATCACGTTGAGAAAAGAAATATCAAAAAGCAATGAGATGAAAACAGGAGAGTACAACAATGTTCAACAGATATATTTAACTTTGGAAAATACCTTAGCCAAACGACCAGAATTTTCACAGGATTCAAGATGCTCAAAAGTCAGAACCATCAAGCTATCTAGTATCTCAGCAATTACATTTCCACTTAAAAACTTATGGGTTAAAGCTCTTGGAAGCTGGTAAAAAAACTCACCATTAGTTTATGATATCAAACTAAACTTTATATAAGGCTCTAAAAAAGAGATATTTCAAGAGGCATGCCACATAATTAGAATCAAAAGGATACAATTTCACTGATGCTATAAAATTACCATGCCACTGTATTGTAGCATGAGAAGCCATCCAGATAGTTAAAGCTTAGAGCCAAATAAGTTCACCAAGAAAGAAAATATCCCAATTTTATTTAAGAAAATGAAAGAAAGAAAAGTTCATCATACTTATCAAATAATAACCTGCAGTATACCATCTACTCATCCACAGACCCCACATGCGCTAATTTATAACATGTACTTATGTGCTGGATTCTTCCAGAGTTCTTTAGGCATTTCCTTTGAGGGCAAGGGACTATAGCCATTAGCCAAGTCCTGAGAGCACAAGTTTTCGCCTGGTTCAGATTATGATGAATTGCATCAACCAATGTTTTCAAAAATGCGAAAACGTAAGCCGATGAGTTATCGCCTCTTCAAGGCGAGGCATAAGTATTGATGCGTAAGTTTTCCGGGTAAAATATTTGTTATATTAAAAATATACAAATGTAATACAAAAAAATGATACAGACTAATAGCAAGTCATTCTCACACAGTGAATTTTATATACAGTTATACACATAATATGTAATATTATATGTACATAGAATATGTAATATTATATATATACATAATATGTAATATTATATATATACATAGAATATATAATTTATTCGTCATTTTTAATATTATATGTATACTAGCTATGAAATACATTATCTTCAAGTGAATATTATATTAGTTCTCAGCCAGTATATATACAAATGAATTGCAATTGAATAACAATTAAAAATGATTAAAGAGTTTTTGAGTAAAATTGTGCCGTTTGGTGTCAAAACTTAGTCGACCAAAGCATATCTACGTGTGACCTAATCACTGTGGAGAAACCCACAGCGCAAAGAGACAATTGAGATAAACTGTGGAGAAACGGAGGAGTTGCCATGGAGCTGTGCGAAACCTTCTCTACCTCCTCCTCTGCCGTGGTCGCACTCAGAGGTGGGTTTCGATCTCTCCATTCGATTCAGGTGGTCGGACACTCGGACTCGCAGCTTGCAAAGTTCTCCAACCCAGTGCATCTTGATTTTGATTCAGGGCCTGATAAGCTAGGATTTGCAATTCAGGTAGATTCAGAGGAGAGTGCCCATGGGTTCAGGCAAGCAAGGTTTTGCTTTTGACATCAAATCTCGACCAAATTTCAAGCAAGATGGTTTTGACTTTCGAGTCTCTTCTCGATTTTGTTTTCTTTATCCACAAAAATTGGTAAAACCATGTAATTTTGGCCAAACCTGTGAAACAAACGCCTCTCTACAAGCATCAATGCATTTTTACGCTTTTCATCCAGAGTACGTATGCATAGTGGGAATCATATAATACATACGATTCGGTTCCTTTTGGTTGCATTTCGCATCAATTTGCACCTCAAAGTGCGCATCAAAAACGCATTTCAAAACACTGGCCTCAATCATTGGAGTTCAGTGTCAATCTCACCCTATGCTTCCTCATACACGTTTAGAATCTCAAACCTGTTTTCGGCCTTTTGTTGAGGCTTGCTCTCTTCAACCAGGTTTTTCCCCTTTTTCACAGAGATTGTGCTGGTTTTTGAAGCGTATTTTTCACTTTCTGAATTTCTTTTGTAATTGGTAAAACAATTATAGTTTCTATGTGCAGCATTTCGTACACTACCGAGTATATCGAAGTCAACAAAATACAGAGCATTAATGGATTGGAAATACCTGGCACTTCTTGTGAGGCTCAGCTAAAAATTGAAAAGTATCCAAACCCACAATTGCATTTATTTGTTTCTAGATGGTAAAAATCAGAGAAAAAACTTTCCCCAAGTGCAGATTGTGTGGTCTGGTTATCGACAAAGTGATTACGAAATGGCCAATTAAAAGTGCGTCATACCTCTCCATCATCTTCACCATCATAATCTATAGCCTCATCTCCTTCTTCTAGCTCCAGTTCAAATATGCCTTTATAAGAATCATCTTGCAAAATTTCTTCCAACCCGATCTCAACCTGTAAGAAGTGTCAGCATACTAGGAAAATAAGGGACAATAATTCTCAAATGTAAATTTATCAGGCAATTGCTATATACATACATCTAGGTCTATCAACCTGTCCACCACTGCCATAAGCATTGTGCTTCCAACAAGTTCACCCATTGAGTCGCTCTCCAACTTTAGCATGTTCTCTATATATATCAGAATCAACTACAATCACGAGGGACAAGCCTTTAGATTTAAATCGAGATCAAAATCTATATCTTAATAAGTATAAAAAAACATTTAGAGGAAGCAAACATGCTATGTTCAAAAATCACTAACAATATATTGCAATCAAAAACAGCAGAGCCAGACACTCAGAAACAGAAAGGAAAATGGAGCACCAAGATTTTTAAGACTTATAATAGAAAATATTTCAATTGACTGACTACTTTTGTCCAACGCCAAGACACGCATAGAAAAATATGTGACTTACGAAGACAGCATGCAACGAATAGTTAAAAATAGTTGATATCTGTACAAACCAAAGCTACTTAAAGCTCAATCATCCTTTAAGTATCCAACTCGATCAATTTGAACTTACATGGTCCTTCTTATAGACACTTGGCATTCTTTGTGCAACTATAGGCGGTAATCTCATGGGTACAAGAGGAACCAAAGCAGCAATATCTTTTAAAGCCGTATGGACTCGAGAAAGAACTTGCTCCTTTTTTGCAAGACCACGAGGCTCCTTTAGTGCATCCAGGAGATAGTAAGGTGGCATGAAATTGCTTACAAGCATATCCAAGCATGAATCCAAAAGTTTTGCATTAGAAGCAGCCTGTAAGTCAATATGTATATAGTAAGAAAACTGCACTCACATTCCTTAGAGTGCAATTGCAGACAATCATCAACTCACATACCAGGGATATAACCAGTTCAAGCAATGCATCCAACATATCAGGGCCATAGTTCCACATGCTCATTCCAAAAATCTGAAGAAAGAGTTTTTTAAATAGAAAAGACAACAACTCCAAGGATAAACAAAGCACAGTAAACAAAAAAACTTACAGACGAAAGAAGAGAGCTGTGGCAAATCATGTCGATATGAGAAACCGCTCCAGATAATGCCTTTAAACTTGTCTGCAGAGTGGATACAGAAAGGGCATAATGCATTGACATAATAAACTAATTAATTATCTTAAGAGTAAAAAGAGCCTTGAAATTTAATTTTGCTTTTGAACCTACCACAAGCAAGGCAACCTCATCAGGAGCACGACGTTCCTTATGATGCAAAACCCCAACAAGATGATCGTAATTCTCTCTATCACCCTAAGGCACAAATCAAAATTCCAGTGAAGTTTCTAACCAATTGAAAAGCCACAAAAACATAAAAGATACTTGATAACAGGTGCATTTATCAGGTGTCAAAGATACTCTACAAGAAATAAACATTTTCTTATAAACACTAGCTTGAAAAAGTACTTCATGAATGCTAGTGTGGCAAGTTTGTTTCATCAGGGAGCGAGTCCAATCCAGGACCAAAACTAACAATTTACATCATTCTCCCCAAGCCCCCTTAATTTATCAAATACCTATACAACCAAAAGAAGACTTATAATGATAGTAAAGATACAGAATTTTGTAAAATGACGACCACGATTGTTAAAAGGCAAAAACCAAAGACAGAGTAAACAAGAATATAATCATGGAAAAACACTATACCAAGAGGAATAAATAGCACACATTCCGAAGAAACTTGCAATTACGTGAAAAAATTCAAAGTTGTTCTGTAAGAAGTTTTTCTGTAAGCAATGCTTTTGTTGGCATATGTTATATCAAAAGAAATTTTACAATTGAAGTTTTAAAAACAGTATGTCGGATCCAAATAGACTCTATTTAATAGACATGGTTAATTATAGTCATATATCTAAAACATAATTTGCTGAAAGACTAACAAAATAAATAATAATTAAGCATCAATATTTGGAAAAACAAAAAACAAAAAAAGAAAAACGAAAAACAAACAAACAAACAAACAAACAAACAAACAAATAATCCAACCCTGTTCTTCCCTCAGCACACCTTTTGTCATTGTTTCTATTAAGACCAGAATCAAATCCAAATCTCCCCTCAATAGATTCGGATATTTCATTCAGGTAATTTATAGGTCAATCTATTTTTTCTCATCCTCAGACCCATAATCCTAGCTCTAGTTTGTTGGCAGTTAATTCCAAGGAGCTGGCATGATATGCATCAACTGATGGGCCATATGAAGATTCAAGGAAGTTTTCTACGTTTTCACTTGTTTCTTCCCTAACCTAGGAAGTCCCGTTGCTTGTGCCTTAGATTTCAAGGGTCTCTTTGGCTTCTTTGCAACTTCTTGTTTCCCTAAGGTGTAGTGGTGTTTGGTGCTGCGATTCCCTGTGTTTTGATTAGAGGGTTACATGGTTCTCTGAAGTCGAGTATTTTCAGCTGATGCTTTGAAGACTTTGCTAGTAGCTTATCTTAATGGATTTCACTCATTCGAATACATTATAGTAAAGGAGACTACTTTAGTTATTGAATTAAATTTGGATAGAGTTATCTGCTATTCTGCTAGTACATTTTGAATTTTTATAGGATGCTTCAGAATGTTTGTGTTTTTGTTATTTATTTCCCCCATTTTAAGATTTCCAATCTGACTGATGTCAAATGGAGAATATATATGGAAATACTTCAACTGAATCGAACTCACGCATGAAAATACAGTTCTATTCAAGTAAAACTCGAACTTCAGCATATACTAATTAGCACTAGCAGAACCCATACACACAAAGGCCGCATTGGGCTCAGCTCAAGTGTAGCCCTCCCAATAGCAGATAAACTAGTAACTAAGCTATGAAAATTACAGCACAACATATACTTTGATGAGGAGAGGCTATTTCAAGGAATTAAACATTGACCTATTAGTTGTGGTTATACTTCAACCATAACAGCTAGCAAAAAATAAAAACTAAGCAATGTGTGTATATATGCCATGCCATATACGTACCAATCGAACTGATGCAAGCGCCTCCTTAACATATTTGACAATTTCAGTTTCACTGTAATCAATATCATCCATTTCGTGAAATCTTGGATTGTAATCAGCTATTTCAATACGCATGGCCTTCTGAAGCTGACCGACTAGAGAACCAAATTTGCTCTCCCCCTCCAAAAGTGTAAAAGCACCAGGTCTGCATAAACAAGCAAAAACCATAGTTGTCAATGGCGCAAGGCGCACTCAAGTCACAAAGGGTCTTATATCGCGTACATGGTTGCAAAAAATCGTTAGTTGGCCGCTAGGCGGTTCGTGGGGACTAGGGATTCATCGGGGACTAGTCGAGGATTAATCGGATTAATCGCTTTGAGTTTTTTCAATTAAAAAAATAGATAAATAGATATATGCAATACATATCATATATGTGTGTGTAAAAAACACAATATAAACCAAAAAAATCATCCAATCAATTTACATATACATATATATATATATATATGAGTGTATTTGATTGAACTAATGAGATAATGCAAGTACAGAATACAGAACACAACAGAGAGAGCACAAGAGCAGAGACTCTTCAAAGGATTGAATCGAAGAACACAACAGCAGAGACTAGCAGACAGAGTACAGAATACGAGAGGGTACAAGAGTAGCAGATAGAATACAGAACCTGAGTCGACCAGCAGACTAGAACAACCGACGAACAGGAACACCTCTAGAATGCAGCAGAGACTAGAACAAGCGACAGCAAAGAATAGAACAAGTGTTTGAAGTGAATAGCACAGAACCGAGTCGAATCCCCAGCGCAACAAGCGAAGAACATACGTATGCGAATTTTAGGGTTCAAAGCATCTGCAGTTGGAAGGTGAAGTCGCGCAGCAGAAGACTAGAAGAGGGTTTTTTGGGCTGTTGTGATTGGACTTGAATGAGAAACTGGGCCGAAAGAAGAAAATTGGGGCAAAAAAAAAAGCTCATTCAAAAAAAGGCCCATGCTCAAAAAAAAGGCCTAGGCCGACTAGGTTCGACTAGATCCAACTAGGCCCGATTAACGATTAAGTGCCCAATTAGCCTTTAGTCGAAGCGGCAAGTGCCACCTAGCGACTAGTTGCCGACTAGCCCGATTTTTGCAACAGTGATCATCTAGGCGCAAGAAGCACTTAAAGCGCACGCCCGAACAAAGAAATGCGCAAAATTAGAATTAAAAAAAAATAATTCTAAAAATAGAGAAATTCAACATAACAAACGCATAAGTGACAAGTCATAACATCAACCACACTACAAAATTCAAAAGTAAACTAAACTTGTAAGTCATAATCATAATTCACAACTCATAACATATCTTATGCTCTAACAAAATTAAATTTAAAGTCATAACTCATAAAGTAGTAAAGCAATGTCCATCATTCCGTGACAATTAGTAGCCATGACAATGACATGATTAATTATTAAAAATTCTCCCTTTAGCTACCGAGCAAAGCATGCGGAAAGAACAAACAAACCATTATGAATCTTAAAACTAAAAAAAAAAGCAAAAAATAAGATTTAGAAGCTTTAAACTGACTTTATTAACATAAGAAAAAAGGGCAAAAGAATTAAAACACCAGCTAAGAATCCAAGAAGAAGATTCATTGACAAGAGCAATTTAGACACAAAGAATCCAAGAAAAAAGTTTAAAGAAGTGAAAATAAGTAAAGACTATACCTTTTTATCCTCTGTAGACCCACTCACCACAATCCGAAGAAGAAGAAGAAGAAGAGCAATCGCGAGTCTGTCTGCTGCGGCTTCTTTTTATTTCTTTTTCTTTAAAAAGAAAACAAAACATCAAAACTACGTCGTTTTGTTGATTTGCCCTAAAAAAATTTAAAACCATCAAAACTTCAGCAAGTAAATATGAAGCAGTGAAATATTCATATTCAAAGCTACAACAAACTATTACAAGCTAATATGAATTGAACAAAGTCACAGTAAACAAAATCTATCCAAGTCCATCGTGATTCGAATTACACTAAAGAAATCAGATGGTACAAAAGATTATATAATCGAAGCACAAAGTTATCTTCACAACCGTGGAGATGGGGAGAGAAGACCGATGACACGAATGGAAGACGATCAATAGTCTGCGAGCAGCGTGAGAGAGGCTTTAGGCTGCAAAAGATATGGGTTTAACACAATTCTATTATGTCCAATCCCGTGTTGAGATAGTTTCGTGCAGAATCGTTAGATTTTATCATTGAATCTCAACCATCCATTTAAATAAACCCCACATAACCTGTTACCAATTGTCCCTGGAAACCGACAAAAAAGAGAGAGTAGAATAGCACAGATGAATATTCTGATGAAGATCAAGATTTTGATTCAAAATCTGCCTCTCTTTATTTAAGAAATGAAAGAATAACAACAGGTTTTCGAACTACAATCACCCTCTACACTCCAACTTACAACCTCACTAAACATTCTCAGTATTTTCTTATAAGATATATGTTAATACTTAATAGTTCATTGACTTGGCTCTGCCTTCGCCAGTCGCCACCACCGTCATATATGGCACTGCAACTAATCTGATGTGCATAGAAATTCAATATTCAAAAAAAAATTGACATTCATCAACAGATCCACAGAAAATGATACACAATTAATTCATAAAACAACTTCAATAATGAAATTAACCACAAGATTAAGAAAAACTCGCACAATCACATAAACATAATCAAGCATAACACATGCAACACCAAATTCAGTAGTGAGAGAAGGAACTAGAGGGGGAAAGAGACCAAGACAAGGAAATGGAGAAGAAATAATGAAGAAAGAATCGAGATAAAGCAAGCAAGCCAGAGAGGAGGTTGCGCATCTGATGCTCTACATATAGATGTGTGTGATCATGTTCGGAGACAGTTAAGGAAAGCCAAGAAGGCAAGAAGAGGGAAAGAGGCAGTGGCTAACCGGAGAAGGCAAAAAGAGCCGAAGAGGGCAAGAGGCAGTGGCGAACTACGAACTGGGTAAAGTTACGAACTGGGTAAAGTTAGGTTTAGGTTTTTTGACTTGAACTTCTAAATTTCTATTTTCAATTTTCAATAATCAACATTCAATATGTATATAATTAAGTGAGGTATATAATTATACATATAAATAAAACCTCACCATTTTCGAAGAAGAGTTAAAAATAAAATAACTTTAAATGTGTTGGTTCAACTTCAATAACAAAACATCTTAGTGAACGACTTAAAGCTCATGAAACTAGTAGTGAACACCTAGTTTGCATGACCAAATGGATGGAATTGCAAGTGAGGTTGAATAATGATGCAGATTGAGATTGAGATATTTCAATTAAATATTTTATTTTGGTATTTTAGGAAATCAATTGTTTGTAAATCAATTAGTATTATTTTCAAGGAGTCTAGTATCTTTTTTATTATGAGTACTTTTATATATTTACTTTTAGGTATTTGTCTATTAGAAGTGTCTAGGGTTTCGTTTAATTTACTATTTAAAGTTGTAACCCTCATTGAAGAATTTCAATTTTTGATTGAATAAAATTAAGAGACGGCTAGTCTTTTCCAATTCTTTGGTATTCACTAGAATAAACAAAGTTTTGAAGCCTTAAATCTGATATTCGTGTGTCGAATTAACAGATTTAAGTAGACTTGTTCCGGGTATTTGTGTGTCAAATCAACAGGTCCAAGTACGCGTTCTTCCCACCACGTCGCGCTGCATCAGTTGCTATCGGAGCGAGGTCTTCCTTCACAATCATGGTACGCGACGGTAGAGTTGATGGAGTCTGTGAAGGTCATGGTAGTAGGCGGCTTCCGAAAGAGGAGGCCTATGAACATGAAAATCGTGGTGGTGGATAGGTTCTGAGTGAGGAGGTCTACGATCATGGAAGAGATGTTTTTGATATTTTCGATTCAGAGGTAGTTCTTGTAGAAGAATTGATCTTCGATCCAGTTGGAGATCCTATCTTCGATGATTACAACAATGTTGACGACTCGGAGGCAAATTGGAAGTCAGAGTCATACTTGGCTGAACCAGTGCTGATTATCCTGAAGATATAGAGGAGGTTCTATTAGAACAAGTTGTTGGTGTGAAAAAACCTACAAAATTTGTTGCTAAAGAAGGATTTCATCAAAGACTTGTTGTAGAGATACGACATGTGGAGTTTATTATTCCAGAATGGCTTGACGACCCACGTGGAAAAGACTCTTTATTAATGTTGTTTCTGAATTTAATCAAGAGTTTAAAGTGCCATGAGTTGGAGGCTTTTTCTTTTGTTGCAATAACAATGATGAAGAAATCCAGAGTTTTCTTATTGCAATTCTTTAAAACTCGTGGTCGAGTTTTCTCCAACAAGGGGATAATGATGTAGATTGAGATTGAGATATTTCAATTAAATACTTTATTTTCGTATTTTAGGAAATCAATTGTTTGTAAATCAATTAGTATTATTTTTCTAGGAGTCTAGTATCTTTTTTATTAGGAGTACTTTTATATATTTACTTTTAGGAATTTGTTTCATATTAGAAATGTCTAGGGTTTCGTTTAATTTACTATTTAAGGTTGTAACCCTCATTGAGGAATTTCAGTTTTTGATTGAATAAAATTAAGAGACGGCTAGTCTTTTCCAATTCTTTGGTATTTGCTAGAATAAACAAAGTTTTGAAGCCTTAAATCTGGTATTTGTGTGTCGAATCAACCGGTCCAAGTACGTGTTCTTCCCACCACGTCGCGCTGCATCATATAAACTTGAAACAATTGATGAAAGTGTGCAAGAACAAATAGATAGGGAGAAAGAGCATTGGAAACAAGTGTTAATACGAATAATAGCCCTTGTAAATACTCTTGCAAGAAATAGTTTAGCATTTCGTGGTCATAGGGAGAAGCTTTATGAAGGGAGAAATGGAAACTTTTGAGGTTTTATTGAGATGCTTGGAGAGTTTGAACCAACTATGCAAGAACATATTCAACGAGTTAAAAATAAATCAATTCACTGCCATTATCTTAGTACAAAAATACAAAATGAGTTGATCCTACTCTAAGCCAATGAAATTAAAAGTGCAATTATAGGAAGAGTAAAGAAGGCAAAATATTTTTCTATTAAACTTGATTGTACTCCTGATATAAGTCATGAAGAACAAATGTCTCTAATATTGCGATGTGTGGATATTTCTGTCTAACCAATAAAAATTAAGGAATTTTTTAAAGGTAGATGATACATCGGGGCCAGGGCTTTTTAATATGCTCAAAGATATTTTAAATACTTTTGATCTTAATGTTGGTGACATAAGAAGGTCAAGATATAATAATGGATCAAATATGAAAGGGAAACACAAAGGTGTTCAAAATAGGTTGCTTATGGAGAATCCTAGAGCATTTTACACACCTTATGGTTGTCATAGACTTAATCTTGTACTTTGTGATATGGGCAACTCTTGTGAAAGAGCTATATCTTTCTTTGGAGTTGTTTAACGCATATATTCATTATTTGCATCATCCACAAAACGGTGGAATATTTTGATGTCTTATGTTGAAAATCTCACTCTCAAACCATTTTCACAAACACGTTGGGAAAGTCGTGTTGAGAGTGTTAAAGCAATACGATATCAAACTTTACAAGTTAGAGATGCTTTTATTGACTTGGCTGATACTAGTGAAGATCCAAAGACAAAGAGTGATGCTCAATCATTAGCAACAAATGAAATTGAGAGCACCAAACCTTGAAAAAATGAAGTTGTCATAATTTAGTAGTCTTTTTTTGAAAAAAATAAAGAAATCATCAAGCATCAAGAACAAGAAAATATGTAACCGTGAAATATTGGTATCTAGAGCTACAACAAACTGTTACAAGCTAACATGAATCGAACAAAGCCATGGTAAACAAAATCGAAGTCTATCGTGATTTGAATTACAGTAAAGAAATCGGAATATACAAAAGATTGTATAATCGAAGCACAAAGTTACCTTCACAAATGTATCATTTACCCTCCAAGTAAGTAGTAAAAATTTGAAGATGTTGAGCCTGAGGACTCTGATTGATACTGGTGATGATCATGGTGACATCTCCTGTTTTTTGGTACTTTCCTCACATATTCTATCGGGGTACGACATGGAAAATTGCTTTCTTGTTTCTTGCTTGAGTGATTGTGTTAGTGATCTTTATAACTGAAACTTTCTCATGAACATGAGGATGATGGTAGTATCTCTCTAGTCGTACTCCTTCTTAAAAGTGGATGTGGGTGTCCTAAAAGGCTGTGGTATGCTCCACCTCATTGACTTGCAGGTTTCGTGCTTGAAATTGTGAAAACATGGCCAACAGTCGTCATTTTGTTGATTCTTTTGCATGAAAGATCGTGAAAAATTGTATACTTCTTTGGAATACAAAATGAATGTGGTAGTGGCCTCTTAGTGTCTTGGAATAGTTTGAGGCACATACAGTCACAATATATTAATGCAACTCCTAACATATGCTCCTCTCTCTATTATTGGTAGACTAAAGAACATTGACACCAACGTTTTATCACCTCACATCTTAATTCTTGTAGTGAAGCGTTTATGGGGTGATAACCCCTTTAAAGAATGAAGTTCTTCAAAAAACCTATCCCCTTTCTCCTCATATCTTTTCTCAATTCCAATGGCCTTACTAAGCTCATGTGTGACCTTTTCACAAACCACAGTTGATTATATAAGCAATGAGTACTAATGTGTCCAATATTTGTGAAATGAGTACTAATGTGTAAGATTGATATATTAACGAACCAACACAACAAAGGGTTTTTTGGAAAACTAGCATTTTTTCAAAACCAATTTCAAAAAACTAACTCTTTTTTAAAAACATGAAAACTAACACTATTAACAAAGGAATTATCATAAAATACCCTTATTACATTAAAACGACATCGTTTTAGTTCAAAAGTTGTCTTTCCCTTCCCGCAACATCTCCTTTCACCTTCTTGTTCTTTGACCTTCTTTCTGTTTCATCAATACCATTATTCTTTGCATTCGATGATACATTGTTGTTATGATAGTTTTCATTCTCTAAGACGCTGTTATCTACGATTTTTGCCTCATTTGACCCCCCTGTTCACCTGGTACATCATGGGTATGTATTATTTAATGTTGTATTTGTGGTTCGAGTGAGCAGTGCTTAGGGTTTGGGTTTTTCATTTTAGCAGTGCTTAGTATGCTTAGGGTTTGAGTTTTTCATTCGAGCAGTGTTTAGGATTTCGATTTTTCATTCGAGCAGTTTATGGTTTCATTTGAGACGGTTAATTGTTGATTCGAGTAGGTAATTTATGGTTCGAGTAGGTTATTTAGGGTTTGAGTATGTTATTTGTTGATTCAAAGGTTCGAGTATGTTGTTTATATATTCGAGTATTTTTTGTTAGTGTTCGAGTATCTCAGTTTGGTGTTTGAGTATTTTATTTTGTCTGTTCGAGTATTTAACTATATATGTTCAAGTATTTACATTTAGTTGTTCGAGTATTTTAGATTTAGGGTTCGAGTGGTTGATCTTCGAGTATTATTAATTTCATTGTTCGATTATATTTTGTCTACTGTTCAAGTAATTTTGTGTTTTCTTTAATTGTCTCATGCAAACTATATGATAAGTGAGAACCAATAAAAAATTGGTGACTGAGAATGAGATCATACAAATTTATCCTTTGGACATTTAATGTGTGTCTAAACTCGAACCGTCAGGTCTGCGTGCACAGAAGTTTATCACTTGACGACATGATAAATTAGACCAAAATTCAATACGTAGCCACGATGGTATTGCTCGTAGTGGGATTCAAACTCAGGAACTCTCGACTCCATAGGTTTTGTCCCAGAGAGATCCACCACTAGACTATCACCTAAGTGGTTCCCAAACACTAAAACCTTAAACTCTAAATTCTCAACTCCTAAATCCTAAATCAATTTTAGTCTCAGTGATTTGATCATATGTAAGTATTTAGAAGTAAATAAACTTATATAAACCCCAATAAGAAGGTAGTTTATGTGTGTGTGTGAAGGAGAAGTTGATTTGGTGGATATAAGGTGGCGAGACGTGAAAGCAAATTGTTGAATTATGCATCGAGTCGCTTAATATGATATAATCATTGAACTTTTGAATTACATATAGATGTTAGGCTGCTGGTCAATAAAATAACCTCCTAGTCTCAGTTTCGTGAAGCCACCATGAAAGTAAGTACAATAAAGAGAGACCAATTTTGGTCCAACAATATTGCATGTACACGGTTTAATTATAATTTTTGCAATCCAATAGGGGGGACTCGATTAATGTCCAACAATATTGCATGATTGCCAGGGTCACCACATTTTCAAACATGTCAATTATTACCACTTCAATTAAGTTGAAGTTGAATGAGGAGCAGCTGAAGGTTTTTAGGCAATCATGCTTTGGGGTGATGTTGGATGTACAAGATATCAGTTTTTATTCACAACTAATACACCAGCTGCTACTACGTCAAATTGTTTCTCCAGTTGGTGACTTTGGAAAAATATTGCACTTCAAGATTAACAACAAGAAGTGCACATTTGGCATTGAAGATTTTGCCATTATAACCGAACTATTATGTACAGAATTTGTGCCCCTTGTGTCAAGTCTGGTTGATACCTCAATTAATAGGCTGAAGTCCCTGTATTTTAAAGAAAAAGATGGAAAGGGCAAGGAAAAGGGGAAGGCAACCAATGTAAGTAGAGCTGAGCTAGAGGAAACATTTGATAAATGTGATAATGCTGAGGACGCTTTGAAGTTAGCATTGGTGTATTTTGTTGAGTCAGTATTGATACGTAGGGAGAGAAGGAATGCCATTAATCTCCAGTGGCTCCAACTGGTGGATGATTTGGATGCCTTCAACAAATATCCATGACACAGCGTTTGCTACCAACGTACTGCTAACTCTCTTGCAGCTGCCATGGTGGATGGGCTGAAAAATACTTGAATAAGGGTAAGGCAAAGGAGACCTACAGTGTAACACCCCTCCTTCACCCGGGGTGGTTACATAGCACGATAACTATCCACGCATTCCAATCCGTTTGGGTCCACGTGTATAGCCCTCGTAAGCCTTTTGGAACCATACTAAAACGTTAATAATAGCTACCATAATATTTAAATAACTTCTAAGTCTTTTAGTTACATCATCAAGATAAATTGAACATCACTACTTAGATTATGCCTTACAATTTATTGAAAGTAAAAAACTAGCATAAATATAACCATAGCATCCAAGCCTTGTGTGAGCTCAAGCGCGCCTTCTTAGCTTGTATTATTATCTACATGTATGGTAAACATGTACGAGGGTTAACCAAGCTAATCCAAAGAACACTTAAATTTTCAAAAAAATCAAATATAAAGTAAATTTTCCTCGCATAAGTCATACCCAACAACTGAGACTTAAATCAAGTATTTTCAGGTATATGTAGGACAAAAGAAATTCTATGCATGTCATTTCATACACAAATATACATATCTATAAATATATAGGTATATAAAAAAATGCATGTATATATGTTATCATAAAATAATTCTCAATCATTTCTCCACATATGATCCACAATTGAACCGCGTCCCTCGTACAGTTTACCCCGAAGTCATCACTCCGGTTTGTAGGGAGGGAACACCACGTGTGAGGCTCTTCGTCAAGAAAGTTCGTGGTACTTTTATGATGGGCGGTGAGTAGGGTCAACACCTCCTACCACACCTGAACACATCATATTGCAATTTCAAATAGTCCCCACAACCAGGCCAAGGTTTGGGGTTGTCGCGTGCACCGACTTTCACAACTTAACCCATGACTAAATAATAATCCATCAAGTACCAATCACCAAGAATGTGGAATAGGGAATTTCCACACATATACTTAAACGTAGTATTACTTCAAAATTAAATATGAAGTTCCAAAACATGTAAACCACATTCCAATAAACCCATAATCAATATTTCAAGTCTCAAGTAAATACCAAACTTTTCATTTATCAATCCAAGATACTCAAGGACTTTACTTGCCCATTTGGTCAAACAATATGTATAAATATGTGTGTGTATATTCGGACAGCACATGTATGACGTAAAAGTACACATAGAGATTAATCATGTAAATATATATGAATAATATATACTCTATTCCTTTTTGGCCGAGCCATTATCATGCGTACTTATACATATCATATAAACAGATATATATATATATATATATACATACACTTACATATGTATGAGGATTTCAATAACATTATTGCCACATTGGCCAGACATGTGTATATATGTATATATCGTATAAAATTCTTAGTATATAAAGACAACATTTTCATAGAAATCATTTAGAATGTTCTAGCGGTGGCAACCCTCATCTTAGTCGATATTCCCAGTCACAAACGGGAGCTTTTCCTTTGCACTTGTTGTAAATCAAATCGGGTTTGGTCCCTATTAATTTTCTTCTATTAGAATCGGTAGTGTTTATGGGCAAATCAAATATCAAAAGAACATCATAATATGTGCACGACTTCCATTTTCTTATCATGCATGTCATTATATCATCATTTCTCTAAACCAAATCAATTTATTTCTTTACCTTCTTTTTGTAACTAGAACTTGGAACTCCTTTTGATCTCTTGCTAAGCCTTGCCTCCAAATATCTCCCTTTTCTTCAATGGTGAGACACTTCACTTACTCTCTCTCTCTCTCTTTCTCTTACTTGGTAACCATGGTTATGGAGAAGTGCAAAATGAGCATGCCTTGCTCATCTATTTAAACATACACATCTCCTCTCCTTGCTTGACATGTGTCATTTCCTCACAAGCTTTCATATATTTTATGCATCTAAATACTCTATATCCATATCTAGGGCTCACCACTTGGCCCATGGCCCAACCCGAGCCCTGCCCGGGCCCGCTGGCCAAAGCCCGGCCCGACCCCTTGGGCGGGCCTGGGCTCCATTTTTGGGGTCGGGCCAGGCCCGAAGCCTGACACCTCTGGCCAATTTTGGCCCTGCCCGAGCCCGACCCGAGCCCGACATTATTTATTTATATATATATATAATATGTATATATTTACATATATATATATACACACATACACAGACAGTGCACACTGTCTGTGTATATGTATATATATATATATATACATATGCAGACAGTAATATGTATTTTTTTAAAAAAGTCAAGGCCCGAAGCCCGAGCCCAAGTCCGGCCCGAGGCCCGAAGATCTAAATCGGGCCTTGGCCCGGCCCGATGTCGAGCCCTATCCATATCTTTATAAGATAACATAATCTCCTTCTATAGTAGGCTTTTGACACTTGTCACCATCTACAAAGTTTACTCCAATCTCCATAAATCTCTTATTTGCTATATCTCTTCTTAAATCTTCCATTGGTCCATTCCTAATCATTATTATGATTTTCTAATATCTTGTGTCCCATAATTAATCATTTTGTAGATATATTTGCATGGACAACCAATCCCCTTTCACAACCTCCCTTTTTATCCAATCCTTTTCGACCTTTTTATTGACCAATTATCTTTCCTTACTTACTAGCTATATAACTCCATTCTCAACACACTCTCTCACTTATTGGTCACAACCTTCATCATTCCTTGAATTTTTTCTTAAATTCTTTTATTTTATCTTTATCCAACACCATAAAGACCTATATTATCCCTTTTATTCTAATAATGACACATAATCTATCATACTCAACCTATGAAATTCTTATATGCCATATACATATCATTATTATTATTATTTAAACTCTATCACACATAGTTAATAACTTAACACATTATCTCCTAAGTACTATGCATACTAAGTACGGTCATGCACAAGTGCATGTCTACCCATATGTATACGTGTCTATATATATTATTTGTTATTAACGATTTTATGCAAGTCCTACCCAATAATGATCTTTTATTTAAATGAAAAAGATATTAGACTTGTTTAGGCTTAACGACTATACTATTTTTACTGGGGTAAGAATTTAACTCACTTGGTTGATGCTAGGGTCAAATTTTTGGAATGTTACATACAACCTCTATGGAATGCCAATAGTATTCCAGGTAAAAAAATATATCATTGTATTTGTGTAGTATGAAATGGAATGTTCCATTTCTTAGTTATTGTAATAATATGTGAGCATTTTATTTGATTATTTGCAGATTTGGGCTTATGAAAGTGTACCCATTATAGGCCAGAGGTATGCCACCAAATGCGGTGAAAGACAACCCAGAATACTCAATTACTCAGGGAATAAAACTTCTAATTCAAATGACATTGTGTAGACGTATTTGAACTGAAAAAGGTTAGTGAAGTTCAAGTAATAGTTATTGTTGTTTGAGTAAATTGAGTTTTTCGTGGTTTTCTGTTCGACTATTTGTAGTTTTCTGTTCGAGTATTTGCAGTTTTCTATTCGAGTATTTGTAGTTTGTTGTTCGAGTTTTATGGTTTGTTGTTCGAATTTAACTAATCACTTTGTTTTTAATACCAACAGTTGGAGGTTCATGAAGCACTAATGCCAACAGAGACTGAGATGGAGCAAGATTATGTTAGGGCTGTTATGAAGAAGATTAAGAGCAGAGAAATGAAAAGGAGTAGAGATGAGTCTGAAGAAGAGAAAAAGATAGAAGAGAGAAGAACAAAAAGAAGGAGTGATGACAATGTTACTGTTGAAGAAAAAAATGAGAAAAGAGAAAAGAACAAAGAGAATGAATGATAACATCGAACATTCAGATAAGGCAGATAGAGTATATGATGATGATGATGAAATTGTAGGAAAATTACTATTGAAGGCCAAGTTTGATACTATAGATTAGAAGTTGGCAGAGCATACTGCTAAACTTTTGGATCTGAAAAAAAAAATTGCTGAAGGCATTGTTAGTTTTTTGGAGACTACAAATGCAATTTATGAAGGTGTGACAGAGTTGAATGCCACTTGGGAGAAAAAATTGGTGGAGGTAAGAGTTGTAGAGGCAAAGATGGAAGTTAATTTGTCAACATTGGGTGGTGAAAGGGTTGGAGTAGAGGACATGACAGTTTAACATATGAATAAGGAGGATAAGGAGGGAAATGAGGATAAGAAGGATAATGAGGGAAAGATAGTTTCCCCTGTGAAGAAAACTATACATGATGATGATGTTGAGGATCAAGAGGTAGTTGCTCGATTGATGGATCTCACACAACTAGTTATTGAACAGTCAAAGCCAGACAAAAGTACAATTGGAGTTGAAGAGATTCCAAAAGGAAAATTTACATTTAAATGGAAATTAAAAAGAGGTTCCATCACATCCTCATCCTCTACAGGAGACAAGCACCAACAAAGATCTTTCTAGTCCTTGGCCAATAAATTTTAAGAGGTTGTATTTAGTTATTTGGAGAGTTGGATTGGAAGCATGGGTCAAAAACAGGGCTGAGGATACAACTTACTTGGTGGTAGGTGGAACGAAGCTTGACAAAAGTTTGTTTATCCAAGACATGATAGAGGATTACTGGTTGAAAGACAAGGTAACATATATATATAACCCTATTATATAAATATTGGTTTGCTACTAGTTATTTATATATATCTTTTTTGTTGTAGCATATAGACGTAGCAATGTACCTTCTTATGAAAAGGATCAAGCAATACCCTATCGTCTTCAAGAAAAAGGTTGTGCTGCTAGACACTCTATTAACTGTAAGCATTTATCTTCTTTTTTTCCGAGTATTTTAGTTCCTTGTTCAAGTATTTTTTTTTTTATTATTGGGTCGAGTATTTTATTTCTTTGTTCGATTATTTTATTACCCTATTCGAGTATTTTTCTTAATTATTGGTTCGAGTACTTTAGCTTTTTATTCTAGTATTTTATTAACTTGTTCGAGCATATATCTTCATTTTACATGTATCAATTGAATCCCACTTTAACGATTTCAAGAAGGATCCTTATAGTGTTGGGACAAACATGAAGTTTTTGAAAACTATGTTAATGGAAAAAATCCTGAAGGTTCCATACCGTGGAATGGTGTATAGTATATTTACTTTCCAATGAATTGGAAAAATACTCATTGGGTTGCAATTGAGATAAAAGTTGAGAATAAATGGATCAATGTCTATGATCCCAAAATTTCAATCACCAGCAAGGAGGTTATGTCGAGTCATATGAAACCCTTGAGCACTATGTTGCCCTACATCCTTCGCTTGGTTGGATTTGATATAGGAGTGGCCCCATGGCCTGTTCGGAGATTGCAAGATGTTCCACAACAAGAGACCGGGTAAATGTTTCTAGTGTTATTTCAAGTGTTTATTGTTGTTAATTAAGCGAAAAAATTTCTATATTTTTTACATGTATGTTATCTTCTTTTTTACAGGGGAGATTGTGGGATGTTTACAATAAAAATTATAGAGGTCTTAAGAGCGGGAATGCCAGTCAAACTTATTGAGCAGAAGGATATCATGTTTTACAGGAGGAAGTTAGCAATCGAGTCATACGGACAACAATATTAACGTTGATTATTATTGAACAGTACATTATGTAAATTATCACAATAACTTTGTCTTTGTCGAGTAATACATTTTTTTGTTCGAGAAAATGGTGTATATGTTAGAGTAGTACATTTTACTATTTGAGTAAGTGATGTATATGTTCGAGTAATACATTTTATTTTTTATTGTTCGAGTAAATGGTGTATATGTTCGAATAATACTTTTTCTGGTTCGAGTAAATGATCTTGAATGTTCGAGTAATACATTTTCTGGTTCGAGTAAATAACTATGATTGTTCAATTAATACAATTTATGGTTCGAGTAAATAACTTTGACTGTTTAATGTAAAACAATATTTGGTTCGAGTAATAAAGAAAATCAATTGGAATAAATATTTGTGACTATTCGATTAATACAACATTAACTGTTCGAGTAAATAAATAAAATCCGTTCAAGTAAATCATTGACTGTTTGAGTAATGAATTTTAGTTCAAGTAATTGGTGTGTCTGTTCGAGTAACATATAAAATCAGTTCGAGTAAAAACCTGTGACTGTTCCAGTAATAAAAAATATATTGTTCGAGTAGTACAACAAATTGATGTACAATTAATTTCCAAAACCTTAAATTTAAATTTAAAGAACTTATTGAGCAGAAGGACATCATGTTCTACAGGAGGAAGTTCGCAATCGAGTCATATGGACAACAATATACACAATAACTTTTTCATTGTCGATTAAAAATATTGAGATATATGTTCGAGTAATATGAAAATCTGTAAACTGTAAATAGTCTGACTGTTCTTTTCGATTAATTTAAAAAATTTGTTCTAGTAATTTAAAAAATCTGTTTGAGTAATTTTAAAAATCGGTTCGCAAAATTTAAAAAATCGGTTCGAGTAATTTAAAAAATCTGTTCAAGTAATACATAAATCTGTTCGAGTAATTTAAAAAATCAGTTCGATATATTTAAAAAATCTATGAGTTCATTTCATGCTTCTGGAATGCTGCGAAGGGATTAACTGAACCTGTATTTCCTCTTTCGAAGAAAACTTTTCTAATTCTCTATGTTAAGTTAATGGTTGGCTTACGTTCCCAACAAGTATTAGATTTCCCTAAATAACATTAATTGCGTTTTAGGGATGTTCTCTATCTCGATTGACTCTTGGCTTTTTATTCACCAGGTTTAATCTTTTGGATTCTTGAGAAGGAATGAAGGCCAAAATTTTCCTATATATACCTCAAGCTATTTGTAAACAAAGATCACACCAAAAACTTCTTTCACTTCTTATAACATGGTGAGCTCTCAAAGTTCAGTCAATTCTCCATCTGACTCGGATGATGACGGGGCATGGAATCTTCACTTGCCATTGGAGTATAGGAATATGAACCAATTTATTGTCGAGTTGAGGCAAGAATTGGATGAGGTTTACAAAGACCTCAAGGAAAATGAAGACATAATTGCAGAGCTCACAAAAGCCCTGCAATCAATTGGAAGCTCGTTGTCCCAACTCCATGAGCTAGCAGAAAAGCAAGCCATGGAGTAGGACACTCAAAAGCTTCAGGACTCCCTCCTTGATCTCTCTACCTTGATCAAGGAGGTTTAAGAAAAACTTAACGAAAATTGAAATATTTGGTCATAAATTTTTCTTTTTATTATGTAATAATTCATCTGTAATAAAATTAGAATTTTATGATTTCGCATTTACATTTATTTTTACTTTTATATATTTTTGCTATCTAAATGCAAAGATAGAAGACAAATAAGCAAAAACAGTATAACTCCAATAAAATAAGAAAAAATATTTTTAATTTGGTAAAACACATCTGGAATACTGGTGTTAACCCAGTTTTTATGGTGTTCGAGTAATTTAAAAATATGTTCGAGTAATATAACATTGTTGTTCGAGTAAATCATTGTTAATGTTCAAGTAATAGAACATTGTTGTTCGAGTAAATCGTTGTTAATGTTTGACTAATAGAACATTGTTGTTCGAGTATATAATTGTTACTGTTCGAGTAATAGAAAATTGTTGTTCAAGTAAATCATTGTTAATGTTCGACTATTAGAACATTGTTGTTCGAGTATATAATTGTTATTGTTCGAGTAATATAACAAATCGATTTTCAATTAATCCAACACCATTAAAAAAAAGGGGAGAAGTTTTCAAATGGCCCCTGTACTTTCATGAAAGGATCAATTTGCCCCCTGAACTTTATTTAGGATCAATGTGCCCCCTCACCTTCCACTTTCATATACCGTTAGCCCATACTCATAATTTCCGTTAATTTTCGCTTATGTGGTATTTTTTTCAAACGTGGCACCGTAAATAAATGAAACAAAAATTACATGGAAAATCAAATATTTGACCTGTGTTTGATTTTCACCAAACCCTAAAATCAATCTTCTCTCCTCACCCCCAACTCCTCTTCCGATTCTCTTCTCAGAAAATTGCATCCATCTATCTGATTTCGAAGGGCATTGCACGGGAAAATTGATTAAACTAGATTTTATTTTGAAGAAACCCTAAAATCCATCCATCTTTAGCTTAACTCAGAGATCGAGGGAAAACCTTAGAGAAAAATGGAGGGGCTTGGATTCCAGAGCCTTTGATTTGTGTGAGGATTCCAGAGCCATCTTTGGCAGCATAGCCAAAAGCCTATTGTGGGTGCTCTAGTTCTGGTGATTTCGCCATTCTTCTTCTCTCTGTGAGAGTGTGTTTGTGTGTGGTTTTTCCGGATTGGTGAAGGGAGGATGCTTGCTTTATGTGTATATATACACACAAATCTAGCTAGCTGTAATTGAGACACACACACACATGTCTCTCTATCTAATTTATGGTTTTATTTGTTAGTTTTAGGCTTGATGAATCATCAACTAGTAGGGGTTTTTGAGTTTGAGGAGGGCTTGGATGTCGGATTGGCAAAGAGATGAAGCAGAGAAGAAGATGGAGGTGACGACGTGCCAAATTTTTATTAGTCCCCATGACCGGCAATCCATGTCAGCAAGCTTGAAAATTAACTAACAGAAAAAAGTGCCACGTCAGTGAAAATGGAAGGAAATTGTGCGTAGGGGCTAACGAAATACAGATGTGAAAGTTGAGGGGCTCAATTGATCCGAAATGAAGTTCAAGGGGTAAATTGATCCTTTCATCAAAGTTCAGGGGCTATCTCAAAACTTCTCCCAAAAAAAAACTCATAACAGTACATAGATAAATCATGTTCTCCATCTATGATGTTGGGTGCAATGCGATTGGCTCTTTGCATGTTTGACGATTATGACCTCGCTGTCGACACCGGGAACATATCTTGACTGCTACAGTTTCACCTGAAGCTGGGATCCTTCATTGCCTTGGCCTCCCCCTTGACGTCTAGTAGTTGGTGGGAGCAATACGTTGTCCTCACTAACTTTGCGCTGATCCTTAATAGTTACTGGGTATATAGGTTCAACATAAACTAACAATAGGGTCTCGTTTGTATAGTACGGAGAACACAAAGAATAAAAAGATATGTTCAGAACTCGACATGCAGCTAATGCGTGTACACATGGAAATTGGTCAAGATCAAACACCCGACAGGTACAAGTCTTGTTTTGCAAATTGACCTATCCATCTTGATCACCATCTCGTACATAGTATTCATTATGGCTTATAGGTTGAACATTTAGACGGTGTGACCTATTGCTTCTCTTTCAAACTTCCTTGTCACACTCATAACATAGTGGAGACGTGATAGATGCTGCGTGATTACGACGATCACTAACCATTCCTGAAGTTTGGCACGCAATTGTTCAACTGGCATTGTAATTGGCAAACTACGAGCATCTCGTAGTATAGCATTCAAGCACTCCGCAATGTTCGTCGTCATGATACTATATCTCTTATCGTAAGACATTGCTCTAGACCACCTATGAAAACCAACTTCAACTAAATAAGCATAAGGTCTACCTCTGTCAATGTTACGCAACTGATTCATTAAATACTCAAACTCAGATAATCGATATACCTTCGCAACCTTAAGATATATAGGGAAGATAGATTCGTTGAACCCTTTCGCCTTCATGTTCCGTTAGATATGGACGATACATGCCCCATGAAATGAACCAGGTAGTACAAGTGAAATTGCCCCATCAATGCTAGGATTTATGTCTGAAATGATACATAACCGTGAAAAGTCTTCAATTGCAATGACATCCCGTAATTTTTCAAAAAACCATTGTCAAGATGCATTATTCTCATAATCGCCAATGCCAAAAGCAACCAGATAAAGTTGCTCATTTCCGTCCAAAGCAATGGCAACAAAAAGTGTACCCAAATACTTACATTTCATATGGGTACCATTAATGACGATAACAGGGCGCATTGAACTCTGATATCCACGTAAGTTTACACCAATAGTCATGAAAAAATACTTGAATCGATTTTCATCATCAAACTCAAAATGAGTAATTATGCCAAGGTTATTCAACTCCAACACAACACAATAATGAGGTAAGTAAGCATATGATTCTACCACGAAAAGAATCAATAGCACATTCTCTAACCCTTCATGCCTTATCATATGTAATATTAACTCCATATTCTCTTCTCATATCTTGCATTATGTCCTTCGGGCGGTAAACACGCCCAACACCTTCATATTTGGCCCTGATGCAGTCACCAATCACCCTTTATGATATTTGCTTGTGCCCATTATTCACAAATTCCAATGAACGTATGTGAGTATCATTGAATTTTTTCACAATAAAAAGTTCAGTTTCTTTTTGCTTTACCCCTCTCATACGCCATTGGCATCCACTTGCAACACACTCGACCACAAGCAATGACTTCATCGACCTAGCCACCTGAAATTGAAATTTCTTCTTAATAGCATAGAGGGATATATGCTTTTGTAACTCTTTCTTGTCTCTAAAAATCACCCCCATGTCAAACGTATCGGATGATTCGCTGTTGAGCTCAATAGTATTGCTTCCACTATATTGCCCAACCTGAATGTTCTCACCCGTATATGCATTGGGAGGATTAACCGCAGCAACATCATCAACAACATCATTATGAGTATTAGAAGTGTACGAGAGCACTTCATCACCTGCATCGACACCATATAATGGTGCGTTATCATCATTAATATTATCTTCTCCACCCTGTCCATCTATTACGTCGTCAAAATTTTCTTCAAATTGGCTTAAACCAGGAAAATCATCAATCTGAAATCTAGCATGTCCAACAAAAGGTTGAGTTTCAGGAACATAACTCGGATCTTGGGAATGAAACTGTTCGTGTTGATGCTCTTTTGGTATGACTGTTATACAAAATGGAGTACCCGATTTCCGTGAAGCATCAGGTCGTTGTGCATCATCGTTCTGCCTTATGAAGAATGGCAAGTCATCGTCATTGTTAACAACCAACGATTCCATATGGAAATGTGTGATAGACAAATATCATGACCACCTCATTCGAAGTTCGATCAATTCCCGTAATCTTGTATATCTTCTCCAAAAAATCCTCACAGGAAATTGACTCATTGACTATTAAACCTTTCACAACACCAATGAATTTGTAAATTCCTCCTGAAAATTCTTAGTCTCCACCGTATATAACAACAATGTCAACAACACTCATTTCTTTAAAAGAAAAGTGTAAAATTCATTGAGAAATGCTTTACAAATTGCAAATACTCGAACCTAAATTTAAAATACTCGAACAGATAGAATCAATTACTCGAACAGATAATATCAATTATTCGAACATATAGCATAAAAGACTAGTACAGATATAATCAAATACTCGACAGATGGCATCAAATAATGCGAATTTAATAAGCACTCACTTCGGGTTATAATGACAATAGAGAGGAAGAATGTCGACAATGTCGATGAATGCCCAAGCTATAATGAAAGGCAACTCGACCAGACCTCGTGAAGAAATACCTGCAAACTTGGTGCGGCAAAGACGGCGATGGCAAATGTGAGGAATGGAGTTCATGGTGTTGGGTTTTGGGTTTTTTCGATATCT
This sequence comes from Tripterygium wilfordii, assembly GCF_013401445.1. Classification (NCBI taxonomy): domain Eukaryota; kingdom Viridiplantae; phylum Streptophyta; class Magnoliopsida; order Celastrales; family Celastraceae; genus Tripterygium; species Tripterygium wilfordii. The sequence goes on along the minus strand of NC_052238.1, from coordinate 13,525,017 downwards.
CTGAATTTTATGATATGTGAGGGATATATCTGTGTATTGTGATAAGGGTCTTTGAGTCAAAAAAATAATAAAAATGTTAATTTTCCATTTTTTTAAAAAAATTAATTTTTAAAATTAGGTTTTGAAAATTGCTACTTTTTCAAAAAAAGCCCCACAACAAAAGAATGCAGATTTTATCACCACCACATGAATTCGAAATGTACCTGCCAATTCCAGATCAACCAATGAATTTACTTCCATTTTGATTGGAGTCTCAGTTTTCTTTCCAGATAACGAAAACTGAACATTCATTTCTCGAGAAAACAAATAGAATTCATGCCAGATTCTACACTCCAAAGGTAAAGTATGCCTTTAATTCGTCGGAAGAAAGTCACTGAAAGTGATAAACACTCGAATTCAGATCCTATAGAAGAAGAAGAAAGTGAAATAGAATCCGATGATCACAAAAAGAAGACCAAAAGCGGAGCATCGAAGAAGGCAAAGAAAGTAGCTCGAGCGGAGCGTAAGAAGGATAAGCCCAAATGGTCCTGCGTCGACTCGTGCTGCTGGTTAATTGGTTGCGTATGCGTCACTTGGTGGTTCCTGCTCTTCCTTTACAGCGCGGTTCCGTCTTCCTTCCCGCAGTATGTGACCGAGGTCATCACGGGGCCGGCGCCGGATCCGCCTGGGGTCAAACTCAGGAATGAGGGGCTGAAGGCGAGGCATCCGGTGGTGTTTGTCCCCGGGATAGTTACCGGCAGCCTCGAGCTCTGGGAAGGCCATCAGTGCGCTGAAGGTCTCTTCAGGAAGCGCTTATGGGGCGGCACCTTTGGCGAGGTTTATAAGAGGTACTGCCAATTCTTCTTGTTCTGTTTTCGTTTTTGTCGTCTTTTGATCGAGATGGAAGCTAATTTGAGTGGTCTGCTGTAGAAACTGTTGGGTATGGTTTTGATTGATTTTATGTAGGACATTATGTGTGGTTAATGAGAATGGAGAACTAGGATAGTTCGTTATTGAAGCTGATTATTCTTGAATGGTAAAGGTAAACAACTCCCGTGCACTAGGATCTTGTAGTAGGAGATGCTGTTCTCAGGATTTGAGCTTGTGACCTTTAGGTTGCATCTATCGATATTGTAGCTATCAGTGACATTCATGGTATATATATATGACGTATGAACCTTATTGCCTATAGATATGTTCTATAAGGATATGTCTTTTTGTGTTACTGTGGTGTTGTTTCATTAAGCAACAGTTAAATAATTATTAACATAATTTGAAATTAAAGCAGCCTCTTTTTTCCAAATAATTGGAGGGATGAACTTCCAAGTTGATAAAATCATAGCTGTAATTAATTCATCATTTTCTTGTTCACATTTGCCAAAATTCTAAGTCTTTTTTGTCAAGTGTCTGTTTTATGAAACTTAAGAGTTATGCTGTATAAATGCTGTTCATATGTGGAAGCATGCGAATGTTTCTTCAGAAGCCAGATGAATTATTGACGGCACGCTTGCTTGTTATTTGTGGAAGAAATTTAAGTAGTTGAAGACTCAAAAGCTGGATTAATTTGTTACTTTGACAAGTAGACACATCTGCTATTAGGTTTAGTTGTTCAGGATGATTTGTCAACTAGTTTTCCATTTGGGAAGTTTTGAATGCTGTATTAGTCAGGCTACCACTTGCCTCTTTGATAATTGATTCTGAGTTTGGTGATTATTTCGATTAGATACTGCAGATTCCAAGAAAGACATGCAAAACATTCAGTTTTGTGAATTTGTCGATGTTGCTTCTTGGTGTCTTTTAACAAGGGCTAGGGATTCATTTGCAAAAATGTGGTTTTTTTTCCATAGAAAAGTGATTACCCTTTCTGATAAGTAGAACATGTTTACTGAGTGAACTCTGTCTTTGATCTTGTTTTCATCATTGCTGATATCAATCTATACAAGCACTGCCTTAAACTGAAGTACGTAGATATAAATTAATTCTCAATTTATAGCTGCAAGGTAAAATTTGATTTGGAAATTGATTCTTTTAAAGAATGTTTCTGAGACAACCCATGAACTACATAGATAGGAGTTCTTTCACTGTTAGGAAAATTTGAAACTATGTAGCTCTTTTCCTTCAGAACACCTTTATGTGATCTTATTGTAACTGTCAGGTTTAGTGTCTCTCTCTTGGTGCTACAGCCAACTGTTTATGCCTGACAATATTGCAACCCTTTTATTCAATTATTGGGTCCTTGGTCCACCGTAAGTGGTTAATAAGATCCATTAATTTTGATTGCTTGACTTCTTCTATATTTAGTTACAATGCAAAGGCAGCAGACACTCTGAACCATACAAAGGCTAATGAATCAAAACTTTAAGTTTCTAAACAACATATTGTTATTATTTCTATCTTACCCTGGATGACATAAAGAATCTGATTGGACACTTCTAGTGCAGAAGCTAAATGCTTTTAGTTTCATCCTATTCTCGTTATTATGTTGTAATGAATAAAAGACCCGAGCATATTAATTGACCTGTGAGAAGTTGTCAGTTGTCACTATGAAAGCCTTAGTGGCATTATATTTTCTTTCTGTTTCTATTTTTCTTCTTTGTGACATGAAGAACATCAATTAATTTGGAAAGAAATTATTATATTATTGGAGTCTTTGTTTTCGTACTACTCTTCTCAATGAATGTTTTATAAGAAATCTCTAGTTGACCATTCTTGAGCAATCTTTTTGACATTGTCATGTAAACAAGATGGTGTAGAAATGTTCATGATCAAGAAGCAGGATACATATTTGTTAAATCACCAATGGGTACCTGCATGAGACAGGTATAGGGATACGGGGAATCATCAGATATCACTTCTGGCTTACGCAGTCTTAGTTGTGCAGATAATATGGTATTTATTTGAGTTCTTTACATACTTCTTGGAAAAATTTCTATGGTTTGATTTCTTGTGTTGTAGACCTTTATGTTGGGTCGAGCACATGTCTCTGGACAATGAAACTGGATTGGATCCTCCGGGTGTAAGGGTCAGGCCTGTCTCTGGACTTGTGGCGGCAGATTACTTTGCTGCGGGATACTTTGTTTGGGCTGTTTTGATTGCTAACTTGGCACGCATTGGATATGAGGAGAAAACCATGTATATGGCTGCATATGATTGGAGACTGTCATTTCAGAACACTGAGGTATTTTCTCACTGCAAACTGGAACTTTCCATTGGAATCAATAAAATGTCTATTAGATGAATTTTCTTATTCACCTGTTCTTTTCATTATAACTCTTAAGGATTGCTTTTTGTCAATGCATGTCGAATTCGATTGATCAGGTGCGAGACCAAACGCTAAGCCGCATTAAAAGTAATATAGAACTGATGGTCGCTACGAATGGTGGAAAAAAGGCAGTTGTGATTCCCCATTCCATGGGTGTCTTGTACTTTCTGCATTTTATGAAGTGGGTTGAGGCACCTGCCCCCATGGGTGGTGGGGGTGGACCAAATTGGTGCGCTAGGCATATAAAGGCTGTGATGAACATTGGCGGACCATTTCTAGGCGTTCCCAAAGCTATTGCTGGCCTTTTCTCTGCTGAAGCAAAGGATATTGCAGTTGCCAGGTTTTTATCCGTTTTCAACTCTAATATAGTGAAATAGTGGTCAGGTAGTCATCTTCTACTGCTTTGTTTTGAGCATGCTAAAAACTTGCGTCAGTACCTTTGCATGTATTGGAAAATTGAAAACCATTAGTGTGGCTGGATTATCTTTGTTACCTTTTTCAATCCTTTTAGTCCATGTAAAAAAGAAATTTTTTTGACATCCAATGTGTGATGCACATGCTAATTATCGTTCTTGTCTGAACAACTGCAGATTTTGCATGCAAATAGCATAAAGTGAATAGATAATTATGTACCACCTTTCGTTGAGTGAAAATTTCCCCCTCTATTGCTGGAGGTTTGGTAACAAGATATCGCGTAACAGGCATTTTTCACAATCATTGTTTTTTGCATTGACACCTGAAAGTTTAGTTCTGGAAAGTCTTTTTTCCCTTATGCTACCCATTGGTGGCGCTTACTACCAGTACATATTTCGTTTTATTCCCTTGCTTCGACATCTTTGTTTTTCCACTGGTATGTTTCATGTTTCCTTTCCAAAATCTTGTTATCATTGAAATAGTGACATTCTTATTTTAAGCTCAATATTCGTCACTGCTTTTGGAGAAAGTGTATTCTCATAACAACATGGTCTTAAAGTAGTTTGTTTGTCAATGTGCATGTTTAATATTCATCATTTTATTTATTCGTATTCCCATCAATTGTCTTGCGTCTATATTGGTGAATCTTTAAAGTGAAATCCCTCAAAATGCAGGGCAGTTGCACCAGGGTTTTTGGAAAATGATTTATTTCACTTCCAGACGTTACAATATGTGATGAAGCTTTCCCGCACATGGGATTCAACCATGTCAATGATACCAAAAGGTGGAGAAACTATCTGGGGTGGTCTTGACTGGTCGCCTGAGCAAGGATATATTCCTAGCAAACACAGGCAAAAAGACAATGGCACCAAGATTATCAGCCAAAATGAAACTGAATGTGAGGTGTCTCAAACAAAGAGTGTTAACTATGGTAGGCTTATATCATTTGGCAGAGATGTAGCTGAGGCACCTTCGTCAGAGATCGAAAGAATTGACTTTAGGGTATGCTTATGAGTTTCACTGACTTCCAATAATTCAAAAATGGTTTTGGTTTATGACATAATCTCCCCCCACCTATTTGAAATCTTGAGATGGGATTTTTTTCGGAAAGTCCCTAGGCCATCTGGTCGTATCCCAAGATTACAAATAGTGAATTTAAGTTACAGAAAACTGAAGAAGGTTTAGCATCCTGGTGAATTATGGTATTTTATTTTGTTTTGCTTGTGCAGGGTGCTATTAAGGGCCAAAGTGTTGCAAACACCACATGTCGTGATGTTTGGACCGAGTATCACGACATGGGATTTAATGGTATTAAGGCTGTTGCAGAATATAAAGTTTACACTGCTGGATCAATTATAGATCTGCTATATTTTGTCGCCCCAAAAATGATGACACGTGGAAGTGCTCATTTCTCCTATGGGATTGCTGATGATTTGGATGATCCAATGTACGAACACTACAAATATTGGTCAAACCCATTGGAGACGAAGTGAGTCCTGACAGTCATTTCAAATTATATTGTTTGATGTGATTAGAACTTTCTTGCTTGTAAAAGTATCAAAATATAATGGATGAGACACTTTGATGACAATAACCAAAAAAAAAAAGAGAGAGAGAGAGAGAGAAATTTTGTGGCCTACAGGCCCTTATTCAATAAGATATTCTTTTTTTAAAAAAAATAAAGTTCAATGAGATGTACTTAATTTGTTTTTGTGCTTTTTATATGAAAAGGTTCAGTTTTGCTTATCCGTATGGTGTTTCCATTATTATTGTTTGATGATCAAAACTATTTATGATGCACAGAAATGACATCCTAACTCCAAAGGAATGGTCCATAGAAGATTTGCAATTCTTGTAGTTCTTATTGAAATGCGAGATGCATATATACTCGAAAGTGGTAAAATGGAAAATGCTAAAAGTAACGCAAGCATTTTCTCGATATTCTTGTGTATGTCATTGACTCGTAATGGTGCAATAAATAAACCTTTCAGCATTGTTATTAAGATGCCTCCTCCAAGAGCATTGATCTCTTGATGTACTTGATCTCGTTCTTCCTTTCTTGCTTTAGATTGATGTCATGTTTGCTGCTTCTGGTAGATATGTGGCGTGTCTCTTAGAATAAAATGTTTTTTGTTCATTTACTTTTCTTTTTTAGATGTCAATTTACCTTTTTGTCTTGGTAGGTACAGCTCAAATTACTTGATTCTAACAAATGACTACAGCTTTAGGGGGGAGGGGGTGTCGTGAATTTTAGGGTATTTTATAGGATGATCATCCTAATAATTTGAAGTATTCAAATGACAACTCGTCCATTCTGGTTTTGCAGGTTACCAAATGCTCCCGATATGGAAATCTTTTCTATGTATGGAGTTGGTGTACCAACTGAAAGAGCTTATGTTTACAAGTTGTCTACGTATGCTGAATGCAATATCCCATTTCGGATTGACACATCAGCAGATGAAGAAGATGAAGGTAGGTGTCTGAAGGATGGAGTCTATACTGTCGATGGTGATGAGACAGTGCCCGTTTTAAGTGCAGGCTTTATGTGTGCGAAAGGTTGGCGTGGGAAGACGAGATTTAATCCTTCGGGGATTGGGATGTTTATTAGGGAGTATGATCACTCTCCTCCAGCAAATCTACTCGAGGGTCGGGGCACCCAGAGTGGCTCGCATGTTGATATAATGGGAAACTTTGCTTTAATTGAGGATATCATTAGGGTGGCTGCTGGGGCAACAGGAGAGGAGTTGGGAGGTGATCAAGTTTTTTCTGATATATTCAAGTGGTCTGAGAAGATCAACTTAAAACTGTAATCTCAAATGGTATGTCTATTACTACATGGTTAGATTGTTCATCTTTAACTTTTATTTTTCAATCTCCTCTTCTACGAGAATCCCTCGGGATCATAAAGGATCAGAAATTGTATGTTGTGGGATATATTCATGTAATTACATCATATATTTGACAATAGATGATGAAGCTATCAAGCTCTTTTGAGTAGTGTTTCTTCTTTTTCTTTTTCTTTTTCTTCCTTCCTTTCTTTTTTGGGGGCAGCCAATCTGTGAGCTTCTAAATTGTGCTTCCATACTGAACCTGCTCTACTTTATGTTTTTACAGATTTATTGGCTTATTCATTTGGTATAAAAAGTTTCATTGAGCTTTAGGAATTCGAATATCATTGGAGTACAAGCATCAACTTTTTGCATTTTCTTGCGTATATTCAACAGTTAAGGTTGTGAAGTTGATCAAAACATATTATAATCAAACTAGTTATTGGACCTGTGCGATGCGCGAATAATAAAAAACTTTCTAATTCACTGAAATATTTGATCATAAAAGAACGGATTTAATGCATCTAGGTCACTGAAAGATACCCTCATTTGCAATTAGGTCATCTAAAGAAAAAAATTTCAAATTGGGTCACTCAATATTTTTTAAATTGGTGAATTTGGTCAGAGAGGGGAAGGAGGGGAGGATGAGAGAGAAAGAGAGAGGATCAAATTTTCCTTTTTTTTTTTACGATGGCCGCGGTGCCCTGTACCAAAGTAGTCGACGCCGCACTCTTCATCAAGAAATCTTTGCTACCTCAGGTGGCAGTCTATGCTCCTCTCCTCTTCAGATCCACAGCACCGTCGCCAGTGGCTCTGGTTGAGGCCAGGCAGCGTCTGCGCCTAAGTGACTCCTTTTTTTTCTTTTTTTTCACTCGGGATCTTGTTTCATTTTTTTTTACTTTTTATAATGCCACTTATCATTTTTACTTTCATTTTAAAATTTATATTATTTTTACATTCCACATGACATTTCTATTTTAATTTTATTTTAGATTTCAAAATTTTTTTGACATGCCAGCAATTTCCGACAAGAAATAGATTAGAAATTGACCGGAATGAGCTAATTGCTTAAATTTAGAACATTGAGTGACTCAATTTAAAATTTTTATCTTTGCGTGACCTAATTGCAAACTGACCTATCTTTGAGTGACCTATTTGCACTTAACCCGTAAAAGAACCAACACAAAGTGGGGGTGGATTTAAGAAAAGTGAAGAGACACTCCAGAGTCCCGACATTAACTTTAAATTTCTAGCTAGAATTTATTAAAGTCGATAATAATAGAAAGTTGACAATAGTATGACATATCTATATTAAATTATGAAACACAATACTATGTACATTGCTTGTAGTAGTACATAATTGTCCTTCATCATTAACAATCAATATTTTCAGCCTATTCATACTTTTTACAATTGAGACTGCAACATATAATTGGTCATGACTAATTAAAAACCGACCTTGACAAATGCAAACCAACATGAGAAAGTGATTATCCTTGACTTTTATTTATTGTCATAGCAAAATTAATAGCTAATGGATACTATCTTCTTTGGAGTTTAAATGGTAACCAAGAATCTAATGGAGATAGTACCATTCGAGAAATAAATATCTTGTGACCGACCTTGATTTCTGAAATAATCTTAACTTCTATAATGTGTTTTTTCATTCGTGTTACTATCGATATTTCTAAGCAGCATTACAGGCAACACCAATCATCAATATTGATTCATGGTTTAGAAGAGCATAAGATGTAATGGAATTTAAGAATTCAATTGTGTATAAATATTCATGACTATCGACATTCATATCTACTTTACAAACATTGTCAGAACTAAATAAGTTATTTCTTCACCTGAAACTAATGAAAACATAAAATCATTCACTGTTTGCACTATTTCAAATGTATACACCAGAATTGTCCTCTCCTGCATATACTTAGAATCACTCATTTTTTGAAGTAAAGAAATATATGGCTATTAACAATTGTTGCAAAGGGATTGTCTGAGTTCTTGATAAGGAGATCATCTAGAATTTTTTACAATTCTCTCACAATCATTATGATCTCCAATTTCACCATCATCGATTTTTAATATCCATTATGAGAATTCTCTTATATTGTTTAATGCAAAATCATGGCCACTTATCTAATGAAGCCTCATTTCTTTTGTCAATCTTAAGACCTTGTAAAATTTAATAAATATAAAGAGTTTATCATTACGGTCTTGAACATGTAAACTTGTAAATGACAAAGATACAAAAAAATTATTTTGTCAATCAAAAATTTCTTTTATTTTTTTAGCAATTTGTAATTATTCTTCTTTGGCTCTACACAATAAGCTACAAAAATAATTCATTTCTTTATATTTAATTTTGAAAAAAGAATCCACAAGTTCTAGAAAAGAGATTTTGTATCAAATAACTTAGTATAATCTGAACTTATTTTTCTAATGAATTTACTATTTAAGATGACATTCACTGGATATTTTGATTTATAGACTAAACTATCGCAGTCATACGACCATCTTGAGCTAATTTGGAATAAAAACCAACTTTATATGACGATGGTGGATTATATTCTTTACTTGTAATCTTTTTTTTCAATAATAATAAGGTTTTGTGTCTATCATTGATATGTTATTTATTTGTATAGCATAACGAACATGTACTTTCACTATTATAAGATATTCTCATACGTTTGTCTGAGAGGTATTTACTCATCTTGATCAAGCAAAGGTGTATCGTGAGAAGAGTCTGAATTTTTTTGGTAAGTGAGTACAGTCTGAACAATACAGTGAAAAAAATATGTGCATTTAAATAAATTTTTAAAAGACTAAAAGAATAAAAATATTCAAATATGTGTATCTTATATCTAAGACGATGAAAAATTCAAATTTGACTATTTGAGTGTGACTATTATTATCATGTAGAATTTTAAAATATATATTATAATTTAAAATTATTAAACTAAATATAACAATTTCCAATAACTTACAAATAAATGAAAAAATAAAAATATATTTTCAATACTTACCCCAAACAATGAAATCGAGTTCTCGTGTTGTTATGGATTTATATAGTCAAAAGTCAACACCTTTAGTGCCAGTTAAAGTCTTAAGTTAAATTTAATTTAAATGATTAAATGCTAATTTGTAATAAAATGAAATTTCAAAATTTAATTACTTTTCATAGATATCACAAAATTTAATTTTATGTATTATATTTAATTCCAATTAAAAAGTGGTTGTAAGTTGTTTGGATATGATTTAAACTATTTAATATAAATATTTAAATTACTTTGTTAACAAATATTTAAAACTCATTAACTAATTTGCTTATTTAATTTGAATTTATTATTCTAACCATCTAACATTTATATTTTTTATAAATTTAATTTAATTTATAAAAATAAAATAGAAGGTGGCAAAATTATCAAATTATGATTTATTATTGTAGAATTTTCATTTAAAATTGTAAAACGATGGCAAAAATTTTTATGCTGATAAAGATAATCATAATCATAAAACTTGTTATGTGCAGAATTTCAAAAAATAATTATTACTACTATAATTATTATATTGTGAAATTTTCAACAATTTCATATTAATCAAAATTACATTCAAATAGTGATAAAGATAATAAGTAAAAAATGATTGAGGATTAAAATTTCAAATACAATTAGTATCGTTATTCATTTAAGTGAATAAAATATTTATTCACAATGATGGCTCGTGGTCCATGGGCCAACTATAATGTATAAATAAATTGAATAAATAATACAACTTATAAATATTTTTATTCATCAATGTCACGGTGTAATCATAGAGCTGACACGTGACGTAGTTACGATATTTAACATCCTTGTGAACAAATATTTAAATAATAAAAATTATCAATTAATAATTTACATAGTGATTGATAAAAGATAGTCATATTTATAAATGGTTGTTAGAAGAATAAAATGATAGCAAATTCAAATATGTTTCAAATCCTGAGAAAATTATTAAGGATTAAAATCATGGCTAAAGTGATAAGGATAACAACTAAAAATATAATTAAGAATTAAAATTTGAAATACAATTAGTATCATTATTCAAATATGGGTAAAGTAATAAGGATAATAATTTATTATTTTTGGTTGAGAGAATAAATTAATAGATTAATTCTCTAATAAATTAATAGCTTAATTCTCTAATTCTGAGAATTAATCAAATCCAAGTGAGCTATTTCGTAATATTTAATATCTATGTGTATTTTTTATAATTTACATAGTCATTCATGATTAGAATTATCCTAATACATATAACTTTGTTAATGAATTCATTGTTTCAAATTAAGTTAACATGATCTAGTTCACTGCGTGAATATCAAAATTATATGGCCACAAATTATCACTCTCTCTAGCAGCAATGCAAAGTAATGGAAATTATAACACCTTATTGCGGAATGACTGCTCTAGTCACCGGTGGAACAAAAGGAATTGGGTTTCGATTCTTCTTCTCTATCAATTTTTTGATTTATTTTCTATTTTCAACATAAAATTTTCATTTGATTTTCAGTTCCAAGAATGTTGTCTTTTGTCAAACTTTGATAAAAGAAAAAAAAAAAACATGTTGATTTTGAACCTATTGAAAACACAGTTACAAAAAAGAAAAAGAAATAGTGTACAATCCTAACCTTCAATTTCGTAAGTGAAATTGAGTGAATCCATAGCAGCCCTTGAAGGATATTTTTGAAAAAAAAAATCAATAAAATCAATAAAATTATGTTTAGACTCATTGTAATTAGAATATCTATGAATATTAAAAGAGATTGACGCACATTGAATTGTGAGAGGGCAAACCATATGCATGATGTGTAAAACCATAATCAAATAAAAAAAACAACTGAGTTAAACAAAGCTCCTCATGTGAGAGCTAAATATATAAATATTAGTGGGAGTGGGACAGGGAGAGATGGAGAAACTGGGATGTAATTTTTAAATATAGTTAGAAATATTTGAAAAATCTTTGAAATATTGGTTATCAAAATATTTTTTGAATATCTTTAAAATATTTGAAAAAAATCTTGAAATTTTAGCAGATATCCTATTGCCCACTATATCTTTGATTTACTAATATTTTATTATTGTTTTAGGAAGAATAAATTAATAAATTAATTAAGACTAAAAATCTTGGAAGTTTGGGAGGGAAAAAAAAAGATGAAGGTGTCTTCTACTTTTATATATATATATATAGATATGGTTGTAATTTATTAGTTATTTTTTTTATAGTTAAGGACATTGGGCGGAGTCAGGAATTTTTGGGGAAGTTGGTGGCTGACCCTGAAAAGTTTTTAAGGGTTATTTATTGAGAAATTAAGTTATTTATTGAGAAATTAATTAATTTCTCAATGATTATATAGTAAAATTAAGGTGAAAAATAAAAACATCACGGAATGCATAGAGACCACGTACTTATAAAAACCCTCGAAGTCGCACATATGTAGATACGAGCCATGACACTTACAATAAAACAATAGCATTTTTTTAAAAAAAAAGAAAGAAATGTTGGTAAAAGGAGAAAGATAGGCTTTTTTTTTTAAAGAAATGCTGGAGTTCATATTCGAACTGTATACCGTGTGATAAAAAAGAATGCATGGTTTGCTACTAGACAAACAAATAAAATTTGAAAGATAATGTATAAAATATATATAAGTACTTTTTTTTCCAAAATTCAGGGGGTCTACCCCCATCCCCATGTGTCTTCACCCCTGTTAAGGAGGACTTAATTTATTGGCAAATATTTGGCGAGTGATAGATTTTTTTTTTTTAGTGAAGGACATAATTTGAGCGATAAGTGAAATACTCGAACTCAGGTTTCTTTTTTTTTTAGAAGGCAAAAAATATTCATTACTATCAGAAAAGAGCTCAAACACAATCCTTATTCCTTACAATTGAAATCTCACTTGCAATTGATAAACTAAGTGCGACCCGATCCAATAACACACACCCGAGAATGCTATTTGCTAGAAGTGCGACCCCTTTCACTTATTACGTGTAGGCGAACCCATAGCAGGGTTTGAAATCATAGATATTGGGTTTGGCAAAGCTAACTAGAATGCTAGATTTAAAAAATGAAAAAACATCCAATTGGAGTTTGGGCCGAAAGCACCAATCGGTACATGTTATGTAGCATGAACACAGACACGGGAGACAAAAACGACGCGACACTACACGACACGGACACGCGGATACGTGATTTTTAGAAAAAGTAAGATACGAATGTGTTGGGGACACAAAACATTAGTAGTGCTAGTCATACATTTGATAAATATAAACATACATAAACGGTGTGGCATGCTTACTAGGCAAGGTAACATGTAAAGCGTGCCATGTGCTTTTCTTTTTTTACTGAAATACCCTTAATTATTCAAACAAATCACCCACTTTTCTCTCAAATGACATCACATTTTTCTTTAAAACTATTCCGTTCCTTAAACGAAAATTCAAAACGTTTTATCTCCCAAAATACATGTTAGATTTTAAAAAAAGTATATATTCGGAATCAACATGTAAAAAAAACTCTTATCAACAAGACACATTGTCGATATGTTTTACATGGTCATTCTTAACTATTATGTTTCCATAAATTGTGTAATAAAATTTGAAACATTTAAAACAATGTAATAACAATTGGAACACAAAAAACAATGTAATAACAAACGATATTAGTAAAAAAATTAATGAAAATAGTTTGTTCATCAAATTAGGTTTTATAAGGTGAAATTTATACTAAAGCTCTGTTTGGCAGACAATTTGGTCAGTAACATATATTGTAGCATATATTACAAATAATAGATGGTGATAATAAATGGTAGTAGAAATTGTTCCTGAAATGTTGGTAGGTGTTTGGTGCAACTTTTGTTAGTAGTATATATGGTGTTATAATTATTGTGCAAATTAAGTGTAGAGGTATTATGCATTTAAGTTGAAACAGATTTAAATAAATAGCAAAATAAATTGTAAATAATTTATAAAACTAATTATAGCATTATTAAATAAATAAAAATTTAAAATAAAATTTATTCAAATTTAAAATTTAATAATCTATGCATTAATACGGGAGTTATAAGCCTTACACGTCACCTTCTACATACATCAAGTTTTTTGGATTAATTTCAAGCTTATTATTTTTTTAATGAGAATTTCAAGGTCACATGTGTTGGTATTTGCGATTGCGAAGGTGACATGCGTTGATTTCGAAAAAGTTATGTTCAAATGGGAGTGGCAATTTCATCCAGGTCAGAATAAAGGAGGGCATTTACGTAATGTGCAACCCAAATTGTCTTGAAATGGTCGAATTTGAGACAATTTCAAAAGTGACAATCAATTGTTATAAAAAAAAAGCTTTGTTTTTGTGTCAAATAATTGTTGTTTGGTTGACAAAAGCAATTTATTGTTTAAATACAATATATGGTTGACATAAATTGTCAACTAAATGGGTTGTACCCCTTCGGGGAGGAGTGTGTGTTGACTGGTGCTTATGGGTCTAGGTGTGTGTGTCTCTTCAAAAAAAAAAAAAACTAAATGGGCTGTAAATTAACATTTCAAGGAAGCATAAATCCTTATTTAATATATTCTCACTTAAGTTTATTGTTTTTTAGTTGGGGTAAGTATCATAAAAGCCCATTTACTTTACAAAATCGCTCAACTGAACCCTTCTACTTTTTTTTGGCTCAACTGAGCCCCTCTACTTTTGAGAATGAGCCACGTTAGCCCCTGATGCTAACTGACATTAATTTTTGTTGATGTGGCATTTTCTTTTCCTATGTGTATTTGTGATTAATTTCTTTAAAAAAATACTTTACAAATGACATGACATAGTCTTAAAAACCCTAGTTCAACGAAAGATAAAAACCATTTTGAAGAAAATAAAAAACCCACATCTGCGAGGAAGATTGTCGCACAAAGAGTTGCCAAGTTCGATTGGTGAAGACGATCATCATTGCATCCATTTTGCTCGGATTTGGATTTAATTTCAATCGTCTGCCTCTGATTGAAGCAAGGTATGGACTGTATACTTAGGTATTAGGTTATTAATTTGGGAGAAAATTAGGGTTTCTATTTGGGTTTAGGATTTTTTTTTTGGTTCAATCTCATCCATTGTTCAAAATTCTGCAGTTTGTCAAAATGACATCAAAGAAGATGAGAGCTATTCGATCAAGGAAAATAATCGAGGAGGAAAATGAGATATATTCGTCCAGCACCCAAGATAGCGACAATAGCTCTGAAGGAGAAGAAGAGTTTTTTCCTGGAGACGACTCTTCTAAGGATGATGAGGAACTAGTAGTTACTAGGGAGAAAGTGAAAAATTACAAGAGGGGATGGAAGGGTGTAGCTCTATTGTAGGAAAATGAGGAAGAAGGGGAGCATGAAGAAGTACAAGCTGAAGGTCAGGTCCATGTGCAAGCAGGTGGTCAGGTTGGTGAACAAGCTGGTGATGATGATGATGTTGGAGGTTTAGCTGAGGATCATGCTTTTTATGATGGTGAGAGTGATAAAGGCCTAGACAGTGATTATTTAGACTTTTCTGATCCAGGAAGCTACAGAGATAGCACAGATGAGAATCTAGAGCTGAGGGTTGAGGCCATTAGAAAGAGAAGTAGATTTCCACGATTCAAAAAGGAGAAAGGTATTCCTAAATTTGAGCTTAGTATGTTGTTTACTAGTAATGATGATTTCAAGGAAGTTGTTAGCAATTATGCTATTATGAGTATGACTAATATTCAATTTACAAAAAATGAACCAAGTAGATGTAGAGCTAAATGTAAAGGAGCTGTAGATTGTCCATGGTTGATATTTGCATCACATAGCAAATTGGTTGGTAGTTTTCAAATTAAGACATATGTTAGTGAACATACATGTCAACCAAAGAGAGGGTTAAAAAGGTAAACTTCAAAATACCTTACTAAGATGTTTTATGGTTTCATTTCAGCACATCCTAACATAAAATTAGATATCTTAAGCCCTTTATGGAACAATCTTTGGAATTAGATGTAAGTTTAAATCAATGTAAAAGGGTGAGGAAAAGTGTGTTGGCTCAATTAGCTGGTTGCTGTGAAAAAGAGTATACACAATTAAGGGATTATGCTGAGGAGTTGGTTTTCTCTAATTCTGGTAGTACAGTTTCTTTGCTGACTGATAAGCAAAATGAGGGTGGACATGTTCCATTCAAAGCCTTCTACATTTGTTTTAGGGGGTGTAAGGAGGGTATGATTAAGGGGTGTATACCAACATTAGGAATTGATGGATGTTTTCTGAAGGGATTGGTTAAGGGAGAATTACTAACAACAATAGGTCGTGATGGAAACAATCAAATGTTCCCATTAGCTTCGGCTGAGGATTATCTTGGACTTTCGTATAGATATGTATCCAAAGAGTTTGTTGGATCATGTATTACTTCCTAAGTTGAGGAGGATGCCAAGGAGACCCAAGAAAAAAAGAAGAAGGGAACAACATGGGATTGTCACCAAAACTAAATTGTCAAGGGAAGGGAGGATTATGACTTGCAATGTGTGTCATGGCAGGGGGCATAATGCTAGGAAAAATGCATGTCCTGGTAGGATTGGCTCCAGTAGCCAAGCTAGTGACATAACTACAAGAAGTACACAAAGGATGATAAGGCAAACACTAAAAGTAGTACTATGGCATCACAAGTAATGCAAGTAGGAGGTAATAGACCAGTGCAGGGACTACCTACTAGGCCTAGGTATGTCAACCCATTTCACAAGGAATGCAGGCCCAAGACCAAGCCAAAAAAGATGACATTATTGGCTGGTCTTGGTCTCTATATAAACCCTGAAATAGGTCATTCAATTCTGAATGTAAGTATGTTATTTTGCATTTATTCATGTCTATGGTACATCGTATATTCATGTTTAAAATGCCTAAAAGTAACTTTATTTTTGCAGCCTGGGACTTCCATGGCAAGGGTGGTTGACCATGGAAGTGGGAGTACAAATTTGAAACAGAAACCTCGGATGCAGGGCAAAGCTGAAGAAGTGTGTTTTTTGAATTTGCATTGATGGACCAGAATGTGTTTTGTATAGCTGTTGTTTATGGATGATGTTTAAGGACGATGTTTATGGATGATGTTTGAATGTTTTTATGGATGATGATGCTGATGTTTGTAAATTTGGTTATATATTAGTCCATTTTGAATTGTCATTACAGGGGATAATTAGAACGATTTCTTAAGAGTACAAGGGTTTAAATGACCCATTATTTAAAGTACAAGGGCTTTATTGGCCCCAAAATAATAACTTTCAAAACATTCAAACATAAGACATGTATTCTTTTTTGGCTTTTTACATTTGGACACGTGTCAACATTTCTATAGGCCTATATATGTGGCTGATGAGTAAGCAAATTACAAATATTTCAACTCATTAGTTAGCAATCACATCAGTATAAATTAACGTCAGTTAGTATCAGGGGCTAACGTGGCCCATTCTCAAAAGTAGAGGGGCCCAGTTGAGTCGAAAAAAAGTATAAGGGCTCAGTTGAGCTGTTTGGTAAAGTAGAGGGGCTTTTCTGATACTTATCCCTTTTTTAACTGTATAGCATGAGAAATCTGATTGTTTATTTTAAGAATATTGAAATTATTTGTATAACATGAGAAATTCCATTGTTTTATTAAATTGTTTTTGATCAACACAAACCTTTATTAATTATTTCAACTTTTTATTACATTGTTTCAGCTTTTTGTCTGTTTATTATTTTTTATCAATATAGACTTTTATTACATAATTTCAATCTCTTATCGTTCACACTTTTATTATATGATAATTGTGGGTTCACAAAATTTTGCCATATTTTCTCAAGAAACAAATATAAAAAATAATAACCCAAAAATAAAAAATGTAAGAAAAAAATAATTTACCATTACTTATGTGTTGTTGTGTCAAGTACTCAAGTCTTTTACACCAACAAACACAAACAACAAAACTATTCAAAAAAAAATTAAAACAATTCCTATTTCTTCATCTAATATGTTTTGACATCTGTGGCTAATAGTCACAAAAAAAAAATTTAAAACATGAGCACGTGACAGTGAAAATTAAGCAACTAGCTCTAATTCTAAATCAATTGTTCAACAACTGGACAAAAACCGGGTGGTTCAAGAGCTCTGCACTCACCACAAAAACTCTCTGACATACAAACGAAATTTATGAAGAGCCGAATCTACACCGGGACTACGGTTCATATCAACATCGAGGAGGAATGGAGAAAAATAGGTGGAATGGAGGAGAGAGAGGTGGATGGGAAGGGGGTTGGAATTATTCCAGGAATTTCACCAGATCTAAACCATCCAATGCAACAATGCATTGATTTGACAACACTACACTCACACCATTCAATGGTGTAGATCTGGTGGAATTGTTGGAATAATTCCAACAAATCAGTTTCCGAGGTGGATGTGGTAGAGAGAGAATGAGGGGACGGGTTTATAGGAGATAACATATTTTAAAACGAAAAAACTATTTATCCCAATAACTGGGATCCCAGTTGCTGAAGTGTATGGAGGAGATTAAAAGTACAAGTGGGAGGCGAAGTGAGGCCCCCCACCTGCACTTTTAATCTCCTCCATACACCTCAGCAACTGAGATCATTGGGATCTCAATTGGTGGGACGAGTAGCAAGGTTGATTTTAAAAAGAAACAAAAATTGTATGGATCCCAGTGAATCCCGTCCCAACAGTCCCAATAGCTTAGGTGGCGAATGACATGGCATATACGGGTCTCACTTTTTAAGTAATCTGTAAATATCATATCACTTAAATGAAATACAGTTTCTTTGTAACGAGCTAATCCACTAACAATTATGCCTTTTATATAAACTAAAAATCCTATGGATATTCCACAAGAAGATTGTTCCACTACTCTCTCAAAAGCAGGGCATCTGACACCTGGAAATTCCCATATTCTTCAATTGTCTTGAGTAAAATGTAATACTGGGCTCATATATACATTTACTATAAATTCTAGACACACACACATATATATATGCGTACAATCACACCAAAAATTATCATAGCACATCCATCTCATAATCGCTAACAATGCCTTCACAAATAACATCTACATAAAAGTCTAAAATTCAGCAACATAGAATATTAAAATGCCTCCAGAACAGTTGCTAGTCTTTGCATTTCGTGGTTTATGCTTTTATGCTAACTTTCAGAACTATCAATCATGACACAACCAATTTTAGTTTTCACCTCAATCTCTTCTTCTGCCTCTTTTTTTTTTTTTTATCTGAAACATTAACAAAAATATATATTTCATCAAGCCTACCCAAAACTATTAATCGAGTACACAATGGGTAGACATCCAATACATCCAAACACAAGAAAAGGGTTTAGAATGAAATTGCAGTAGCATTAATTTTAACAAGAAAGCAATGAAAATCATGATAAGAACTCTCTTACATGCCTATTAACGTGGTAAGTGACTAGGAAATAAACAACTTGTCCCTAAAGAATAGGAAGTATTCAAACCACTAAGCAACTTACAGAAGCACATCCTAAAGACTCAATCAACACTAACAAGCAACAATTTCAACAATTCATTGTTATTGTATTTTATAAAAAATCTAAATATTATGGTGGAACCCCAATCAAAAACAAAAAAATAAAAATTAACAGAATATGGGGTAGAGAATATCATTAAACCTAACTTTGAAAGAGACGAAGACAAGGGAAAACAATTTGGGGATTAGGTTCTTTCCAAAAACACAAATCAAAAGGGAAATAAAAAACACAAACTTAGAAAGAAATAGTGTCTTCATCTTCTTCATTACAAGATCCAAATTGATCCCTCAGATTTCCAATCTTTGCCGCTGGCTCCGCCATTGCTGATGGAGAAGAAGATGGGGAGAGAAGATTTTTTCTGTCGATAGTGTCTTACAAGAGAGACAAAATGAAGCATGTTTTATGCGAGAGAGAAAGTGGAGCGAGATTATGATGAAACGTGATGATATTTACCAGTCACTTAAAAGTGGGACCCACATATGTCATGCCATTGGCCACCTAAGCTATTGGGATTGCTGGGATGAAATTCACTGGGATCCATACGATTTTTGGAAAAGAAATAGAAAAGAGAAAGGAAGGAGAAGAGGAAAAGGAAAGAGGAGAGAAGGGGAAGAGGGAAAATATAATTTCTGATTTCTGAATTTTTTTTAAAAAAATCATGTGGCGTGGTGAGTTGTCATGCCACATAAGTTACGTACAATTATGTACAAAAAATCTATGTATGAATATATTTTTCCTTCAAACATAACATTTGTACTCACTATGTCAAGCCCAACTTAGAGCATTCTCATTGGTATCTCTTAACAGATTCTCTATTTTATCTACAAAATACCACTTTTTAACAGTTTACAGATTCTCTATTCAACAACAACTGCATCAGTATCTCTATTCCAAATCTCTACAACATTAAAATATTAATTTCTTCTTATTTTATTGTTCCTTATATATATTATATAATTTCAAGTAACGATTAAAATATTAACACAACATATTACAGTTTTTTAAATTTTAGACAAAATAATTAATATTAATAAAAATAAAAGTATAATAGTAAAAGATAATAATTAATAAATTAAAATATTTATTAATTTATAATAAATTAAAAAAAAATATTTCCAACGGCTATATTTTAAAAAGAGAGA
Organism: Tripterygium wilfordii; assembly: GCF_013401445.1. Classification (NCBI taxonomy): domain Eukaryota; kingdom Viridiplantae; phylum Streptophyta; class Magnoliopsida; order Celastrales; family Celastraceae; genus Tripterygium; species Tripterygium wilfordii. The sequence continues at coordinate 13,504,822 of NC_052238.1, read as the reverse complement.
TTCTTAACGATTATATTTGAAAAACAAATAATCTCAACGGCTATATTTTAAAAACAAAGATTCTTAACGATCATATTTGAAAAGCAAATATTCTCAACGGCTATATTTCTAAATTTATAAATAAAGGCAACCTCATTTTGTTTCTTACAACAATTGTTTCCTTAATTTTTGCTCTCAAATTTCAACTCTGTTGCGTTTGCTATCATCTTTCCCACAATCAAATGAGTTCATTTTTTAAAAAATGGTTTCAAGAATCTGTTTTCGACTCTTCCTCTGATGAAGAGTTAGAGGAGATGCTCATATTCCAAGCAGAGCAGCAGAGGTTGGAGAG